>NC_143230.1:9310052-9618932 GCF_030267445.1 Bombyx mandarina | reverse complement strand
TTAATCCAAAATTTAAAGCTTAAATCTGATCAATCAGATTGACCGTTTGCGAAATACTAATATGTTAATAATCAATAGTGGATTTATCAATATCTTGAAAATTAATTCGATCTTCTGTTTTTTTTAGCTTATAAATTGATATATTATGTCGAGAGACAATTATTTCGATTTTAAATTGTATCGATTTCAAATTGTTCAATATCTTTAACATCCCTATGAAGTAGATATTGTGTAATCTAGCTCTACCGGAATACTTTTGTTTAACATTCATAGATGTTACACGTAGTAGGTATTCATATTTCGTCCAAAAGTCCATACACTTAATATTTATTATAACACCTGCGATGCCTTTCAAACTGGAAAGCATTACTGCCGCAGAGCAGAAGGACGATAGCAGAAGAGGTATCCACAACCGTACGGCTTACATCGATTCTTTAATTCGCGTACGGTACTGAAAAAGAGCAATCTTGTGAAGATTTTTGTTTTATTTACCTTCTTTTTTTCTCCTACCTAAGCTGATAGATAGCCTTGAGAGGCTATTTCAGTGTAACCTTAACTAGTAGGTGAGCTCACGGGGCTCAAATCGGACTACGTTGCTATCACGAATCCTAGCACGAGCCGTGCTTCGCACGTGGCCCAAAGCATAAGACGTCCGGTGCATTCGTATCTAGCGATGCACCGGTGTTTGAATCCCGCAGACGGGTACCAATTTTTCTAATGAAATACGTACTTAAAAAAGGTTCACGATTAACTTCCACGGTGAAAGAATAATATCGTATAGTAAAAACAAACCCGCAAAATTATATTTTGCGTAATTACTGGTGGTAGGACCTCTTATGAGTCCGCATGGGTAGGTACCACCGCCCTGCCTTATGCCTTTATGAAAAATGATAATATAAAGTGAAATGAAATGAAATGAGATGAGATGATATGGGATGCGAAAATTAAATGAATAATAATAAATATTAAATGAAACGAAATGATCTCAGTCAAATTGTGGTCATTTAGTGAGATTTTTTCAGTGGACTTTTTGGAGGATCCCGAGAAGCTACGTCCAGCGGCTTTGTTTCATTTTCCGACATTTGTGCACTTTCACTGATACTAAACAGTTAATAAACCACCGTTATTACACATTTAAACCGGAAGAAACACTAAGTAGACAAAATAAAACAAATCACACAACTTCACTCCTCGCGTTCCCGCCATAAAGTCCCTAAGCAGTATTTCAAACAGTTGAAACGCAAAAATTGTAGAATTATGACAGAACCAGAGTTGCCATACTAATTTTTGATTCCGGCCTATATTTCATTCTTCTTCTCAATCGTGTCATTCTTGACTTAGTGGTTGCATTGTCAAGTCGTGATCGTCATGTTGTAAGAGGCACACTTGAGGCCATCCCACTGCACTCATTTAGGGGTAGTTTTAATATGGTTGGTCCACGGCATTGACGACCTCCCACACGGTCTTTAAATTTAATTATTCTTGCTCTTATTACAAATGATATAGGGTTGAATTTTACGAGGAGGCCTGATTTGAATTTTCCTCGGGATTGATATCGTTGTCATAAGAGGATAGCTAGTTAAAGTTCCCCACTTGGTCCAGTTATAAGTCGGGAGCTGCACGTCCCAAAAACAAAATTTTTATTTTTATTTCTTAGATGGGTGGACGAGCTCACAGCCCACCTGGTGTTAAGTGGTTACTGGAGCCCATAGACATCTACGACGTAAATGCGCCGCCCACCATGAGCTTGAGTTCTAAGGTCTCAAGTATATAGTTACAACGGCTGCCCCACTCTTCAAACCGAAACGCATTACTGCTTTACGGCAGAAATAGGCAGGGTGGTGGTACCTACCCGCGCGGACTCACAAGAGGTCCTACCGCCAGTAATTATCCATCATATCCCTTATTGTCTTTGCATTTTTACTTTTTGAGTCAATTTTTACGTTCGCGATTAACGCATCTGACATCCGTCATTATGACAGTTCTACTTTTTTTTCCCGCTAAAATTCATAGATAATACAAATTTTAATTCTGTTCCAGAATTGGAAAGCGCGCAATGGCATGTTTAAATGAAAACGAGATTTGTGTTAAAGCCCCGTGGGGTAACATCAGAGGTGGGTAAAAAAATTCGTGCTCACATAGTCACTTAGATTTCCGACCTTTGTTTAGACTTTTGGTTTGTTATTTACTACCACATCAGCGGGAAATTTGCACTCAGAAATAAATAAGTCGATCACGCAATTTTATAAACAGTTATAATGTTTTGATAGTATATAGTTGATATAATTTAAATATTTTACCGGAGTCCTATCTTTAAATCGCAGAGCACAGGCAGTTACGAAATAATATACTAACACACTTTTATGAATTAGAATTAATTACGCTGATGTTTTAGATTTTTTTTAACGAAATCACAATTTTGTTATTTTGTTTTACTTCACGAATCGAAAGATATTTTTTTCACTAGTCAGGACACCTATTGTCACTGTCTATGTTTTTTTTTTTTTTTTTTAGGAAGTTTCTATATTTATCAACTCCAACAATGGTCTATACTATATTACTATTATTACTATTATTTTATTATATTATTATTAATATTATAAAGAGGAAATATTTGTTTGTTTGTTTGTATTGAATAGGCTCAGAAACTACTGAACCGATTTGAAAAATTCTTTCACTGTTTGAAAGCTACACTATTCCCGAGTGACATAGGATATAATCTTTTGATAAAAATTAAGGATCCTTACTAAAACTCCCGTAATGTAACCCAAGGTGTAAAAAGATTACCTAAAATATTCTTTACATCGCGTGCCCGGCGAAAACTATTGATGATAGAATAAAATGATGTGCTATGACTTTGTAGACCACATTTACAAAAAGTGTCACGACAGCATATGTCTAACTATTATAGTTATATCCCAATAAGTGTTCTTTTATTTTAAAAAATAAAACAACGTCAAATCTCGTTGAAATTTTTGTTAAAGCCCCGAGCGGAGCCGGAGCGGGCCGCTAGTATATTATAAAATTACCAAGAAACCTACCCTAATCCTAAAACCTAACCTACCTAAAGCCTACCTTCGTTTTCTCCGCCCTGCAGCGCCTCTAGTGGCAAACGTAGGCAAACGTTCCAACGCCATACAAATTTGAGTTAACTTTTACGCTATCGAGAACGTTCAAAAACTCGCATTAAGCATACAGTTTCACAGAGAAAGCTACGCACTGTAGATAATTGCAGATTCCTACTGTATCATATATTTTGTATTCCCCAGGATTGACATGGGGTAACCCTTCGAATCCACCAGTACTGCTATGCCACGGGAAGCTGGACGCTAGTTCAGGCTTCAGACCCCTAGTCTCCCTCCTGCCCGATTCGTTCTACTACGTGGCCATAGACTTACCCGGCAATGGCAGATCAGATCACCTGCCCCCAGGCGTCAGATATACCGTGATAGATCTGGTGTCAGCCGTAATAAAAGTGAGGGAGCATTTCAAATGGGACAAATTCATTTATATAGGCCATTCTCTCGGAGTACCTATTGGTAAGGAAAAAATCTTTTTTTTTATTGCTTACATGAGTGGACGATCTCACAGCCCACCTGGTGTTAATTGGTAACTGGAGCCTATAGACATCTACAACGTAAATGCGCCACCTTTTTAATTATTTTTTTAAATATTGAATTGTCACCGGTCCTTAATAAGTATGCCAAGTTTCGAGTTAATCCGACGTTTTGAAGGGGATGAAAATCATGTTCAAAGATTCCGTTACATACTAACATACATACGTCTGAAGCTAATAAAAGCGTGTTAAAAATTGGGACTATTCGTCGAAGATCCGAGGGAAAGAGACCGCGCGGGCGCAGTCCGACAAGGTGGTACGATCAAACTCTCTTTTTTTTCTTTCCTACCTAAGCTGAAAGCCTTGAGAGGCTATTTCAGCGTAACCTTAACTAGTAGGTGAGCTCACGGGGCTCAAACCGGAGTGTTGCTAACACTGACCCTAGCAAGAGCAGTGCTTCGCAAATATTGATGGTAGGACCTCTTGTGAGTCCGCGCGGGTGGGTACCACTACCCTGTCTATTTCTGCCGTGAAGCAGTAATGCGTTTCGGTTGGAAGGGTGGGGCAGCCGTTGTAACTATACTTGAGACGTTAGAACTTATATTTCAAGTTGGGTGGCGCATTTACGTTCTAGACGTCTATGGGCTCCAGTAACCACTTAACACCAGGTGGGCTGTGTCTGTGAGTTAATTTACTCGTCGAGCCCTTCATTGCAAGCGACGGGTTCGACCTGCATTTATATACAATGTAGGGCATTCAATATCAAGCCAAGATTTAATGCATACCTATTCACTAACATTCGTAATAATTTCTAGGTAAATTCTTCAATATAGCCCACCCGGGGTACGTTACGCGGATGGTGGAGGTGGACCCGGTGCCGGCCCATCACACTTGGCCCACCACGAGGGAGGGCATGAGGAAGTGGTTTCACGACTACTACGGCTTCTACGAAGAGAAGAAGTACGCGAAGTTCAACGGCGGACCGGAAACGGCTCCTAGTTACAGCTACGAAAAGGTTAGAACCTTTTTGTTATTTAATACGCTTTTATTAGCTTCAGACGTATTTATGTTAGTATGTAATGGAATCTTTGAACATGATTTTGATACCCTTCAAAACGTCAGACTAATTCGAAATTTGGCATACTTATTAAGGATCGATGACAAATCAAGATTTAAAATAAATAAATAAAATGTATACATATATACCTATATATTGAAAAAATTGAAATTCAACTAAAAAATGAAAAATAAATAATAGTTAAAAAAAAACTAAAAACACGCTTTTACAGAAAATCCAACTAAAAAATAGAAAATAAATTTTAATAAATTTTAATTAAAAATAGTGTAAGACAAAATGATTTTGTTGTAAAAAAAGCGTGAGGTGCTTTTCAGGATATTATCAAAATAACCCTTCTACTCATATCTACCTGTTCATAAAATATTTATAACTATACTGATACCATGCACCCCACGCTTTTTTACAATAAAATCATTTTTTCTTACACTATTTTTAATTCAAATTCATTAAAATTTATTTTCTATTTTTTAGTTTGCATTTTCTATAAAAGTGTATTTTTTTAGTTTTTTTTAAATATTATTTATTTTATCTATAAATTTGAGAAACCATAGTATTACATAATACATGCACATGTACTTTTTGGCGGGAACGCGAGGAGTGAAGTTGTGTGATTTGTTTTATTTTGTCTGTTTAATATTTTTCTTCAGGTTTAAATGTGTAATAACGGTGGTTTATTAACTGTTTAGTAACTGTGAAAGTGCATAAATCCGAGAAAATGAAACAAAGCCGCTGACGTAACTTCTCGGGATCCTCCAAAAAGTCCACTGAGGAAGTCTCAGTAAATGACCACCATTTTACTGAGATTTCATTTCATGCAAAATTATAATTTGCGTAATTACTGGTGGTAGAGGACCTCTTGTGAGTCCGCACGGGTAGGTACCACCGCCTCGCCTATTACTTCCGTGAAGCAGTAATGCGTTTCGGTTTGAAGGGTGGGGCAGCCGTTCTGATTATACTGGGAACTTAGAACTGTATCTCAAGGTGTGTGCCGCATTTACGTTGTAGATGTCTATGGGCTCCAGTAACCACTTAACACCAGGTGGGCTGTGAGCTCGTCCACACATCTAAGTAATAAAAAAAAAGCTATGTTTCATAATATTTATTAATGAACTTCATTTCATTTTACTTCATTATATCATTTACAGAGTTAATTACTATAATAATGAAATTACTATCTCAATCTAATTTATTTATACCGTCCCACGCTGCTAATTTAATTCTTCCTTACACTAATATTAATAATGGCCAACAGTTTCTTACCTTTTTTTATTATTCATAAACTGTAATTAATTAAAATGGCGAATTATAAAAATCTAATTACTTGAGACTGGCTAATGCACAAACCGTGACGGAGTCAAAAAAAAAAGAAAATACACCACACATCCACACACACACATATTCACATAGATAAAAATATATAAACAAAAACCAAACAAGTTTCCACCGTTGACTCATAAGACTGACAATAAACATATAACTGAAATATATGTTTAAAAATTTGCGTTAATAATTAATACAAAAATCGAAATCGACATAATTAAAGAAGTGAAACATCAAGATTAGAGATAGATAGATTAAGTAAAATAAACGTGCATTATTATGGATAATTCAATAACTACCGGTCGGATCTTGAGAAAAACGGGCTCCCCATGAATTGATACGTAGTTAAATAACGCTTTCAAATAAAAAAATAAACGTCAAAAACGCTTCACACAGAAGAAATATACAGTCGAATTAAAATCCTTTTTTCCTATACTTAGGTCGACCAAAAAGGTAGGAAATAAATAAAAAAAAAATTACAACTAAGTGGGTACTGAAATCGGCCTGAACCGCCAAAAAATTTTTTTATTTTTTCTTTTTTTATTTTTTTTATTTTTTTTCCCTACCTAAGCTGAGAGCCTTGAGAGGCTATTTCAGCGTAACCCTAACTTTTGTAGGTGAGCTCACGGGGCTCAAACCTGATGACGTTGCTAACACGAACCCTAGCAAGAGCCGTGCTCCGCAGAATCTACCACCGGATCGGAAATGCGACCCACTGAGAAGATCCGGCGAGAAACTCAGTGGGCTGTGTCTGAGAGTTAATTTACTCGTCGAGCCCTTCGTCGCAAGCGACGGGTTCGACGAGAACGGTGACCGGTGCTTGAAGTACCTAGAAGCACCGTTAGTGGATCGGGAGGATCCGAGATGACGTGTTTTAGGCGACGTCGACTGCTTTCCATTCTGTCCGCAGGATCGGGAATGTAGTTACCGGCGGCCACGATGAGAGGGTTCTCGTGTCGTGCCGCTTTATCGAAGTGCGCCAAAAAAATAAATATTGCTTTTATATCCTGTCTAGATTACTTTATTTTGGACATATTGTTTGAAGTCTTGTGGGTTGCAAGGTAGGATTTTTTCACGGAAATCACTAGGAATGATGTATAACAATAACTCACTATACACATTTATTAACTGGAGACGATCTTTCTAGAAATACCTTGATACTTCGATTACGTACGCCATACATTCTACACTACGTATTTTGCGTTGTTCGAGGTAATA
The DNA here is from genome assembly GCF_030267445.1 of Bombyx mandarina. Lineage (NCBI taxonomy): Eukaryota > Metazoa > Arthropoda > Insecta > Lepidoptera > Bombycidae > Bombyx > Bombyx mandarina. The sequence continues at coordinate 9,611,760 of NC_143230.1, read as the reverse complement.
ATATGGCTCTTTCAACAATCAGTCGATACCACTGGTTTACTGATGGTAGGACCTCTTGTGAGTCCGCACGGGTAGGTATCACCACCCCGCCTATTTCTGCCGTGAAGTAGTAATGCATTTCGGTTTGAAGGATGGGGCAGCCGTTGTAACTATACTGAGACCTTAGAACTTATATCTCAAGGTGGGTGGCGCATTTACGTTGTAAATGTTTATGGGCTCCAGTGACCACTTAACACCAGGTGGGCTGTGAGCTCGTCCAATCTAAGCAATAAAAAAAAATAAAAAAAAATCTACTACCGGATCGGAAACGCGACCCACTAAGAAGATCCGGCGAGAAACTCAGTGGGCTGTGTCTGAGAGTTAATTTACTCGTCGAGCCCTTCGTCGCAAGCGACGGGTTCGACCTGCATCTAACCAGTGAAAAAAAAACCAACGAAACCCTTCTTATGACTGATTTTAATGAACTTGATGAAGTTTTTGTAGGATTTTGCAAATAAGCAGAACATAATTCAGGCTCGGTAGTGCAGTAGTTACTGCCCCTGATTGCAGAGCCAGGGGTTCGATTCCATACATTCGTGCTATGAACAGGTTTGTTTGGTCTTTGTCTGGGCAAGCGCCCATCATGATAAGCATCATCTATATCAGGTATTTATTTAAATGTAAATATAAATTAGGCAGCGGCTTGGCTCTGCTCCTGGCATTGCTGAAGTCCATGGGCGACGGTAACCACTTACCATCAGGTGGGCTGTACGCTCGTCCGCCTACAAAGGCAATAAAATTTTTTTTTATATATTATCTACATATTAATCTCTGATACATTATAGCATGTGGAATCCTAGTTTGCGACCAGCGGACTCTTAATTGCTAATTATTTAAATTAATTTAGTGCTGATTGAACTGTAGGTATAACGGCGGAAGGGAAGATCTTCCACCGAGCGGGTGATATTGCTCGGTAGTTTTTTTTTTTTTTTCCGGGTATAGGGCCGAACCTCCTACGAGGTCCCCGTGCAAAAGGGGCACGCGGGATATGTGAGACTCAACGATCTGCATGGTGTTGTGAGCAGACCGCGGGCCCAAGGATTTCAGGGCCCACCCACTAAACGACTCCCCTGCACTCTTACACCCGACGTCCAATCCCCTCCGAGGTCAGAACCCGGATGAGGTAGGGGGCTACCGCGGTCAACACTACAACCAGACGGCGCGGCTCACCTCAAGGACGTTTTTTTTTTGGTCTGCCGGGAGACCTACGATAAATTTTTTTTTCCCACCTAAGCTGAGAGCCTTGAGAGGCTATATGAGCGTAGCCTTAACTAGGCGAATGTTGTTGTTCGGAACTTGTATATATGAAAGCTTATCTTGAAAATGTCGTAAGCGAGATTTAGAAATTTGTCAATATCAAATTTTTTTTCCTACCAATTCTAGTAGCCTCGAGGGGTTATTCTAGATTCGCCGAGCTAGTGGGTTCTCACGGGGCTCAAACCTGACGACGTTGCTAACACGAACCCTAGCAGGAGCCGTGCTTCGCAGAATCTATAACCGGATCGGAAACGCGACCCACTGAGAAGATCCGGCGAGAAACTCAGTGGGCTGTGTCTGCGGGTTAATTTACTCGTCGAGTCTATGACCGGGATATCTTGTGTTATATGATGGCTATCGCCGCATAGCTCTATTTCATTGCTTTAAATTTAGATTTAATCAATTTCAACAATTGCGTTTCCCGTCAGGCTCAAGAGCTGATGATGAAGGCGAGAGGTCTCAGTAAAGAGGCGTCCGCTCATGTACTCGAGAGGGTCCTTGTGCCTGCTGAGAACGGTCTTTACAGGTGAGCCGGTCACATCTACTATGAGAATTGAAGGTAGGAGTATCATATAAAGATATCAAACCGAAATAGTGACGAAGCTCTGAACAGCAAGTTGTGATTCGATATGTTTATTTTTTGTTACAGCCCTTGTAGGTAGACGAGTTTACGGTCCATCTGATGGTGAGTGCTTACCATCGCCCATGGACGTCAGCAATGCTAGTTGCAGAGCCAAACCGCTGCCTAGCGTTAAGTACTCTCCACAAGCCTCGTTTGAAGAAAGATGGTGGATGGATGATGGTGGTAGATAGTTTGTAGCAAACAATTTTTCTGGAAACGAACTGTGGATGAACGCAGTGTTTCCAGGTAGTATGGATGAACTTTACTCCGATGTTGGACGGTGCGATGGTAAAAACGAGATCATGGGATCATCTCATACAATTAATTTACTGTAATAAAACCCTTACAAGTTATATTTTGCTTGATTACCAATCCTAGGTTATGTTAAGTTATATTATTTGGTTGAAGTACGCGAATGAAGTCATGGACACATGGTGTTAATTAGTGAATACCTCAGTCATCACTCGCGTGAATTTCGTCGACCCTTTGAGACATAAGGTCTAAGTCTCAATTGTGTAACGTCTCAACGTTGTACTGCTTTGTGGTAGTAATGGGTAGAGTGGTGGTACTTGCCCGGGCGCGCTCACAAGACTAACACCAGTAATTGTATAGTCAGAGACCACACCGTTCCCTACCCCGTTCTTTTCAGATTCACGTACGACCAACGCATGAAAGAAGTTACTGTATTACCATTCTCCGGAGAGCTCCTACAAAAGATATACACGCCAACAACCACACCGACCTTCTGTGTGTTGGCTCAAGGAATGATTGATTATGGCGCCTACACGGAAGTTCCATTCGTTATGGACCCAACATGTTGGCCCAACATCGATTACAAGTATAAAATCGTTGAAGGCGGTCACGATGTGCATATCGACAATCCTTCGTGCATGGCTGACGACATAGCCAAGTTCATTTTAGAAGAATTCAAATCGAAATTGTAATTAAATAAAATTCTTAGCGAATATTTTGATTTTTTTTTTAATTGGTAACCCTCATAAATTGAAATCGATAGTTTGGCGGGAACGCGACACGTTCTATTGTATTCTAATGTCACTTTAGTTTTAATTTCGGGTTAAATGATCGAAATTGCCAAAAAAGAATTTAACATGTTTTAACATTTTAATGCGTCAATCTAATGAATAATCAAAAATGGTTCACAGTTTTCTGTGCTTAGATGATATTTCTTTCGAACGCAATTATTTGATTATTTTATTAGTGATGTCATTATAGTACATACAACAATTAGCGCATAATTAAGTAAACATATGAATAGAGTCAATAACAAGTCAGCCAACAAGTAAAAAAAGTGAATAACTTTTAATATTTTTTATCCATATTTGCAAAAAAATGTTATTATAGTAATCTGTTATCTCTATAAGTGTGGGAAATTTCATATTCCTCCGTCTGCGCATTTTTCCTGAAAAGGGGTAAAAAGTTTTTGCTTTACGTATTAATTTATATGTCGGAGACGGTCATTAGTCTATTTTTTTATTGCTTAGATGGGTGGACGAGCTCACAGCCCACATGGTGTTAAGTGGTTCCTGGAGCCCATAGATATCCACAACGTAAATGCGCCACCCACCTTGAGATATAAGTTCTAAGGTCTCAGTATAGTTACAACTGCTGCCCCACCCTTCAAACCAAAACGCATTATTGCTTCACGGCAGAAATAGGCAGGGTGGTGGTACCTACCCGCGCGGACTCTCAAGAGGTCCTACCACCAGTAAAGTTTATTTGACCCCAAATGACGTCACTTGGTATTAAAAGAAAACATTAATTTAGGTTTATTATTTTATTTATATCCATTCACAGTTTAGATTTCCCGAAGTCCTTATCCAAAAATCCGGAGATATGTTTGGCGCAGCGCTCCGGATTTGTCAGATGAACGTCATGTCCGCCCGTCACTGACACGATACGGAAATTCCCACAGTTCTCCTCCATTTTAGTAAGGATTTCCTTGACGGCTTGTATTCTGTCCTCTGAACCCCTTCTTTCTTCGGTGGCTCGGAGCAATAAAGTGGGAGGAGAGTTTCTGGAGAACAATTCATAGTAATATTCTTTTGGATAGTTTGAGGGTGCTAGTAACTTCAATCTGTTGTCCCAAGATAGGCTGGAATTAAAAAAAAAATGAATTAAAAAAAAGGGTATTTATGAGCGTCTTGGACTGTGGAGTGTTGAGTGCACGATTGTGAGATAATAAAACAAAATGGCGGCTTCTCTGGTTTAAAATAATCTCAGTGAATTCTTAACATTTTACCGGAGCATTCCTTGATTAAATTCTGCTCCAAATTATTTTCATATAACAGAATAAATGTACGTAAATAATTTCTTAAAACTGAACACTGGCAACAATGGTATAGCAAGAAACCTATTGCCTAAAAGGTCTTGTAGCTGTTAGCCGTAAATAAATAGGAAAAAGGAGCTTGCCATACTAAAAGCAAAAAAAAACAAGTTTTCACCGAAGAATAGATAGGTAGCATAAAGTTTCCCGAATATATTACATTATCGAAGCTGCCAATCAGGGTTTATGAAGTCTGAGTATATTTTAATCCCACACACACAGGACCCTGATCCTTCATATCCTTGTTCTATACTCAAGCTCTCACGCAGCGCAGACATAGTTTCGACCTGATGTATCACGACTAAATTGCGACATTTATGTTTTTGGCTTGAATCTTAAAAGTAAATATTAGCTTGAGGATGTCAGGTCTGAAAACGTTTGCTTTAAAAAAAAAAAAAAAACTACTCTCGTCACTCACACAAATCTGTCATCTCCGATTTGAATCAAGTTCCTAGATAGAATTATCTCAGCTTGTTCTCTATTAACGCCTCTAGCTTTGACGACAGCTTTCAAAGCTTCCTCTTTGCTGTAAGCTTTCCTCTCGGTAATCTGTTTGTGGTAGTCGACGTAGTGAGCGTCATAAAAACTTTTGTAATATTCATTCATCGGCACCATTTGTAAACGTTGCAACGAAAGACCCACGTCGAGGAGAATCAGTTTTTTTATTTGGCCCGGATTGATAGCGTTGTAGAACATGGCTTAAAAAAAACAATAAGTGTCAAGTTTATTTCAGTATTTTTTGGCGGGAACGCGAGGCTGTGTGGCTGCGTTCCCTTAACTTGTCAAATAAATGTTCTTTCGTTAAATTTTTATTTCTCTATCTTATTCTAAAAACTTTCAGCGCCTTTTTTTAAATTTACCCGGTTGCTACTGTAGCGCCACCTTTATTTAGCAGATTTTAACGGACACTTTTTCACACATAGTGACAGTTTTCCGTACCTCTACCCTCCATGCCTACACTATTTTACCCCATTCGATTAGCTGAAGGAGTTTTTTTGTCAATATTTTTTGCCAAATGTTTTAATTATAAATGGCTCTCAAGTAAAGTTGCAAAAATATCGTTTAAGCCAAAAATCGGTTGTCTGTAAAGTCGGTTTACCGACGATAGTTGAACGTGACAACGTCATAAGAAAATACTGATGGAATGGTTTCATTTTTCAATTATCGCAATTATCGTTGCTGTAAACAATTGACACCACATTCACTTTTCACTGAACTCCATATTTGACGAAAACATATAATATTGTATAGCAGCTGTCCACGCGGATACATCGCTCACTCAAGTAGGAGAGAGACAAATGTCGAACGCTGCCGAACGCGGGGGCCGATTGTGCCTCTTTGTCGCTCGTTGCGCGCTCTCGCTTGCACTTCAAGCCTTAAATGGAACGCCTCAGAGCGAGGTAACGCCGCATGAGTCATTTTTTTTCGTGCGTGCAGCCGGCTCCATCGAATTACAAGACGTTGTCACGTCAATAACCTTTCACCAATTGATATTCGTACCTTGTTCGCCGCCCATAGAATGTGCCATACATGTAAACGTCGTCCAACCCAAATGCTTAGCAACGTATTCTATGACGGGCGTGAAATGAAGCCTAGATAATTTTACGCCTGAAAAAGAAACAATTAAAATGGATTTCTTACTAATGTATGAATACAATAATAGAAGAATATATAATAGTAATGTACGTGTGAACACTTTATTATTGGATTCGCCTCTATGTATGTACCGCATCTTTGAACGTAATTATCACCTACATCAAAATCTCAAAACATATCAATAGGCGTTGATAATACAATAATTTGACCCACTATTCTGACCGGATTTGTCCCGATAGATTATATCCAAAGATAGTTTTTTTTTTTTTATGAATGAAGGATTCTTGGTAGCCCGGAGGCTTTTCAGTTTCATCAGGACAGGTAGGTGAGCAAAGACCAGGATGGGTGGGATTAGCTAACAGCTGCCCGAGCGCCTCCAAAGGAGACCTAATAACTCAAGAGCAGCTGCTTCGCCAATGCATCTACTACCGGATCGGAATCGCGACCCGCTGAGAAGATCTGGTGAGAAACTCAACGGGCTGATGTTTCGATAAGGTTACACGTGGAGCTCTTTGCCGAGTTCAACGGTTACCAGAGTCCCTAAGCCTGCTCCTAGTGTTAGAGTGAAAGCGTCTAATGCAACGGTTATTTGATCTGGTAGAGCCGTAAGGACGTGTCTAGGGCGTCTATGGTGACTGGCTCCTACGTGGACAGGATGCGAGGAGTAGTCAGGGGCAGTCACGATAAGGCGATTATCATGAAGAGATAAATTGTTCGCGCCAATTACACATTCGAAGTGTCAGTACACCACATGCATTTTCTGGTGGTAGGCACGGGTAGGTACCACCACCCCGCCTATTTCTGCCGTGAAGCAGTAATGCGTTTCGGTTTGAAAGGTGGGGCAGCCGTTGTAACTATACTGAGATCTTAGAACTTATATCTCAAGGTGTGTGAGCTCGTCCACACATCTGAGCAATAAAAAAAAAAAAACCGTGACATATAATCTTCGAGATATCAAATCAACACGAATCAAAAAAAATTATTCAACATAAATGAAAGTACATACTTGTTGAACGTTAAAAAAACTACCGGTAAAATGGGGCGATTAGGGATTGAGAGGCGAATCGGGAAAAAACCGGGAAAATCTTTCGACGCTCAATATAAGTTTTATATTCGTTGCAAAATCTTCCATTTTTTGTAGTTTAATAGTAGAATTATTGAAAGTTCACAAAACAACTCTGAATATGCATGATAATAGCTGCTAACTTATAAAAAATCGCGTATCAAATTAACTTCCTGTGGTGGTAATTATTTTAGTGCTAGAAACTTTGCTCTCTTTTATTTATTTGATAATAATAGAAGACGACTATGATTTATAAACGTTATTTAGTGTTTGAACCAGCATATATATTAAAGGTAAGTCTCAGTTATTATTGGTTTTAATGTATTTGATTAAATAAAAATACATGTAAAAATCTGTTGTTTTTGGGGATATTGGGGACGTCTTAGGTACAAATAACAACGAAAAAGAGGTCAATTGGGATGAGAATACGTGAAATGGAAACGACCTAAGTATAAATAGGTACAGGTTTGTAGGGTTGTCTATGTAGTTATAACAATATTTTTTAAATTTGTTAGTAAAAATCTGGTTTATTCGAAGCGAAATTGGGAATAAGTCTTTAGTTGAAATAGATAAGCAATTTAATATAAGGAAGTCGATTTTGCAGAGACATGTAACAAGATCAATGAAATCTCAAGGTGGACAAAAATGTCTAAGTAATACATAATAAAATATTTAATATTTGTTCAGAGTGGGGGTATTCATCTGATTAATCCATAGAATAACCGACACACCTAATCTCTTAACCCAGATAGAAATATCAGCCCCTAAGTACTTACCAAGAACGGAGAAATATAAACCGTTTCTAAGAAAGCCCATTATATATGTATAAATATATATATATATTTGTTAATGCAATTAATGTTGTTAATGCACTGTCGATTGCACCTATAATTGAGGTGATGTCTGCCATGTACTTTTGTCAGTTTTTCAATTTTTTTTATTGATGATCACTTTGTTGGTGCAACTAAATAAATAAATAAATTAAAACTATATATAAAAATAAAAGTAGTGCCAACCCTAGCAAATTTCTCATTTCGTCCCAATTAACCGCAATTTTCGGGTAAATAGGGATTACACCTATTTTTGCATTTTTTGCTTAAACTGTAATGCTAGTTGTATAATTTTAAATTAGACAACAAAGATGCCCCCAAGACTCAATCATTTTGATCCTGATATAGCATTATATACATCAACAACTACCTTAAAATTGCTCATAAAGTTGGAATTTGTCCCTAATCGCCCCATTTTACGGTACCGCCAATTCACAAGAACTAGCCTCCGTCCTGAGAAGAATTGGCAAGAAACTCAGCGGGCATGTCTTTTTTTTTTTACATATGAAATTATTATTTATTTATTTTTTAATATTAGATTTTTTTTAAATATGATTTTTTACAATGAGTATTATAATGTAACAATTACTACAATATTGAAATGCCTGGAGCGAGCAACTCATTCCCACTTTGTGCAATCTTCTAGATAATCATTGACTTTATAGTAAGCTTTATTGCACAGATGTTCTTTAATAGTTTTCTTAAACCTATGTATATGTAGGTTCTGAACATCTTGTGGGATTTTGTTGTGCAGGCGCACAGACAAACACCCGAATGAATTTCGTATCTTATGTAACCTACTCATCGGCACAACAAGCTTGTGTTTGTTCCTAGTATTTCTATTATGTATGTCCGACTGTTTAGGAAACTCCTCAATATGTTTACGAACGTACATAAAATTTTCAAAAATGTACTGGGATGGCATAGTGAGAACTTTAATTTCTTTAAATTTCTCCCTCAGGGATTCCCTTGAGTGCATGTTATAAATAGCACGTATAGCTCTTTTCTGCAGAATAAATATCATTTCTACATCGGCCGCATTGCCCCATAGCAAAATGCCATAGGACATGACACTGTGGAAGTAACTAAAGTAAACTAAACGAGCCGTGTCCGCGTTTGTTAACATTCTAATTTTTTTTACTGCGTATGCTGCAGAGCTGAGCTTACTCGCCAATTTATGAATATGAGGTCCCCACTGCAGTTTGGAGTCCACTGTTATACCAAGAAATACGGTTGACTCAACAAGCTCCAATGATTCCTCAGAAACAATTACATCACTATCCACTTGTCTCACATTTAAAGATGGTTTAATACATTTTAAAGAAAATTAGTACATTTAGTTTTCTTACTATTCAATAATAGGTTATTGATACGGAACCAATGAACCACACACGAAATCGCATCATTCACTTCGTCATAGACTTGTAATTGTCGTTTAATTTTAAATAATAAAGATGTATCATCTGCGAATAATACGACCTCGTGTCGGGACTCAATAAAACTAGGTAAATCGTTTATATATATTAGAAATAAAAAAGGACCCAAAATGGAACCCTGAGGTACACCCATTTTCAACAAGGTGCCTGAAGATCTATTACCTTTCACATCTACTGTTTGTATCCGTCCTGATAAATAGGAAGTAATAAGTTCCAATGCACCACCCCTAATACCATAGTGATGTAGTTTCCTCACCAATGTTTCATGTTCAACACAGTCAAATGCTTTGGATAAGTCACAGAAAATTCCAAGACAATCATGCGATTCCTCCCAAGATTTAAAAATATTTTTGACTAGATAAGCACCTGCATTAGTTGTAGAGCGACCCCTGGTAAACCCGATAAGCACATGACTACTGGCAGAATCATGCAATTCTTTTTTGTTTTACTAAGTTTTTGTAAAGAAATTAATAGTTTAAACAACTTTAAAGCAACCCCAAAAAAATTTTATCTAAGTTCGCATCAACAATAAAAAAAATGAAAATCACATTATTGTAAAAAAAACCTGTTTTTGTAACTAGACTAGTTGAACTAAGCGAACTGAGTTGTAGACAGAGACTCTGTCCCTGGCATTGCTGAGGTCCATGACAGATGGTAGCCACTCACTTACCCGATGGTATCCGTATCCTCAAGTGCATACCAAACCAAAAAATATATCCCTATAGTTTATTATTTATTATGAACAAAAGATATTGTAATAGTTTAAAAACAAAAATAATAATTTAAAAAAACTAAAAAAATACGCTTTTTTACAATAAAATGATTTTATCTTACACTATTTTTAATTCAAATTTATTAAAATTTATTTTCTATTTTTTAGTTAAATTTCAATTTTTTTTATTTTTTTTAAAATATTGAATTATGATCGGTCCTTAACAAGTATGCCAAATTTCGAGTTAATCTGACGTTTTGAAGGGGGTCAAAATCATGTTCAAAGATTCCGTTACATACTAACATACATACGTTTGAAGCTAACAAAAGCGTATTAAAAAATAATGAATATGGCTTAAGAAAAAAGGAATTCTTAAAAGCTTTAAAAAAAATAAAAAAAATAACAATTTCATACCAATCGGGAAAGCATCTGACTTTCCATGTCCGGGCATGTCATATCCAACATAGTAATAATTATCCGGGAGCAGTTCCAGTAATGGAATGTAGGTGGCCACACTGTCCTGACGACCGTGTATTAGCAGTATTGGATCACCTCGTGGATCACCCCAGGATACGACTGAAACAGTAGATCAGGTACACATTACGTTGTGATATTCATAGTGATCCCTAAAGACTTTCATGACAGGAATAACATTTTTTTAGACTAGACAGGTAAGACCTAAAGGTCTACCTGTTAGGTAGTTACTGAAGCTCATGGACATCAATAAAATAAATGGCGCCATACACTTTGAGACATGAGTTCTAAGTCATACCTACCTGCTATATCTACCAATACAGACTCAAAATCGTACCAGCAGCATTGAAAAGAAGATGTCATATTTATATATAAATTCTATATTTATTATGATGTTTATAAAAATAGTAATATCATTATGCTATTGACGTTCATATCGTGATCTATTGACGTGCTAAAAATGTGGCAGTGGTCTGCACACTGACAATGGACCTTATCACCTGGTGCTCAATGCTCAGAGATACCTGCCATTGGTAAGACCTACTGGTGGTAGGATCTTTTGTGAGTCCACGCGGGTAGGTACCACCACCCTGCCTATTTCTGCAGTGAAGCAGTAATGCCTTTCAGTTTGAAGGGTGGGGCAGCCGTTGCAACCATACTGAGACCTTAGAACTTATAACTCAAGGTGGGTGGCGCCTTTACGCTATGGATGTCTATGGACTCCAGTAACCTCTTAGCACCAGGTGGGGTGTGAGCTCGTCCACACATCTAAGCAATAAAAAAAATACCAACATTGAATCACAGAAGAACTAAGGCAATTGACATAGTCCGATGGATTGCAAGGTTGAAATGGCAGTGTGCAGGGCATGTTGTGCATAGAAGAGATGGACACGGACAGAAAAGTTCTTTTGTAGCCACCACACACTGGAGCCTGTGTGTAGCCCTTCCATGATCTGGACTGACAATTTGCTTAAGGTAGCGGGAATCCACTGGTTGGGGACTTTGCAGGACTGTTCATTCTGGCAAGCTTTGGGGGAAGCCTAATAATGATGTTAATGATGATGACATAGACATTAGATATTACAGTGAAAACCTGGATCCATAAAGTTTAATTCTCAAGTTTTATTTCATCACAACAGTCCCGTTCATTGAAACAATACGTATATATTTATATTACCCACTTTTATATTATCTATTGGTAATAATTGTTAAACTATTACTAACAACTGTTTTTAAAAATCAGATTATTGATTATAACCAAAATTTCAATCAGGTCATGGTTTTTTTTTCTGTTTAGATAAACAAGAATGGTTTGGAATATATAATTACAAATGTTGTAATATAAAATATAATATAATGCAATCAACAAAGTAGACACCATACAATGTTTACATAGTAATAACTTTTTTATTTATTGGTATAGATTGGTGGACGAGCTCACAGCCCACCTAGTGTTAAGTGGTTACTGGAGCCCGTAGACATCTACAACGTAAATGCCACCTTGAGACATGAGTTCTAGGGTCTCCGTATAGTTGCAACAGCTGTCCTACTCTACAAAGCGAAACGCATTACTGCTTCACGGAAGAAATAGGCAGGGTGGTGGTGCCTACCTGTGCGGACTCACAAGACGTCCTACCACCAGTAATTACAATAATAGTATTACCTAACTATTGAATTTACAATGCACAATGACTATAATCGAAATGTAACCACAACAATACGGTTTTATATTTTACTCGCAGCCCTATCTACCGCGATCGTAACGGTAAGTTATCATCATGTGTCGTGAAGATCGAACGTAAGCTAAAGCACTGTCTGCACAAGGAAACTAAGTTTACTTCATAAAACTTCAGATGCAATCGACTTACGCGCTAATTTCCCCCAAGGCAATGGGATCGTCCATTCTTTAAGTACTTTCATTGCAGTTACTAAAATTATATAGGTATGTAATATACAGGGTAAATTTTTAACCTAAGTTTCATTCAAATAAAAATATTTCATTCCAAAGTCCATGTTGTTTACATTTGTTTGAAGTTTGTGTACTTTGACATAAGTAGATACATACGGTGTTTGACGTAATAGTAGAGATCTGTCAACTCTACGTACGTAAGTCGAATGGCGATTTAATATCGAGTTGAATAATGAATGCTCTTTTTTTTCCTACCTAAGCTGACGGTCCTGAGAGACCATTTCAGCGTAACCTTAATTAGTAGATGAGCTCACGGGGCTCAAACCTGATGACGTTGCTAACATGAACCCTAGCAAGAGCCGTGCTTCGCAGATTCTACCACTGGATCGGAAACGCGACCCACTGAGAAGATCACTGAGACGAAGTTATATGTTTGCACACTTTGCACTTCTATCGGCAGTAGGTTTTTTAAGACAAATTATTTGTAATTTACTTAAGTAAATGACTGAATTGAACAAATATTGTGAAATTCAATTTAATTTTACAGTTTTACGTAGCAAAGTCGTCGGGGCCTAAAAGATAAGACGCCCGGTGCATTCGTATCTAGAAATGCAACGGTGTTCGAATCCCGCAGACAGGTACCAATTTTTGTAATAAAATACGTACTTAACAAATGTTCGCGAATGACTTCCATGGTGAAGGAATAGCATCGTGTAATAAAAATCGAACACACAAAAAATAAAATTTGCGTAATTACTTGTGATAGGACGTCTTGTGAGTCCGCACGGGTAGGCACCACAACCCTGCCTATTTCTGCCGTTAAGCAGTAACACGTTTCAGTGTGAAGGATGAGGCAGCCGTTGTACTGTAAAACGGAGACTTAGAACTCATGTCTCATCGTGAATAGCGGCATTTACGTTGTATTTGTACCTATATGAGCTCTGGTAACCACTTAACATGAGATGGGCCTTAGGCTCGTCCGCTCAGCATTAAAGAAACGGAGATTTTATCTTACATGATTCTGTCGGGAACCTACATTCAGTTCAAAATTTTTTTTTCCTACCTAATCTGATGGTCTTGAGAGACCATTTCAGCGTAACCTTAACTAGTAGGTGAGCTCACGGAGCTCAAACCTGATGACGTTGCTAACACGAACCCTAGCAAGAGCCGTGCTTCGCAGAATCTACCACCGGATCGGAAACGCGACCCACTGAGAAGAACCGGCGAGAAACTCAGTGGGCTGTCTGTGGGTTAATTTACTCGCTGAGCCCTTCGTCGCAAGCGACGGGTTCGACAAGAACGATGACCGGTGCTTGAGCTACCTAAAACACTGTTAGTGGATCGGGAGGATCCTAAATGACGTGTTTTGGGCGACGTCGACTCGGTTCAAATAAGGGCATAAGGAGTATGTTTATATTCTCTGAAGATCCACTAGTTCTATTTCAATATTCGCGAAGCCCATCAAAATTTAATTTTATTACACAATACTCCATGGTTTTTGTGTAAGGTATCAAGGTTTTTTGCGCGGCGCACCGAAGTAATTATGTCGATTTCTGTTACCTACTAAGCGCCTGGATTGCCTAACTTTGCCTTCTTTCGTTTTTTTTTTATATATGCTTAAGTCTTAGTGTTAGGTCATTAGGTCTCTTAGAAATAGATTCATTCTCAGTACCTAACTTCGAATTCGTCTCTCCCAGGGTATTCTAGATATTCCAGAGTCTTAGAAAATCGAAAAGATAAATCGACACAATTACATCAGTGCGCCGCGTAGGGCACCGGTGACCTATGTGGTAGTCAAAGGGTTAACTAGCCGCTCTATACTAATAAGTTGTCTGTTGTATGAAGCAAGAACAAACATGAATTAATAAAAAAAACAGCATTACGTAATGTGCCAGTGAACTGTACTTAGCCGTCTCATTCATGCAAATATTGTTGTCTCTCTTATCCCATAATCAAACTTTATCAAACTATAGGTTGAAATCCCTTGAGTTATACGTTGTTGTTAGAATTTTAATACAAATATGCATTATAAATTTTTATCATACCTATTAATAAAATAGTTCATCAACATTATATTAAATTTAAATAAAGTAAACACAGGTGTATTTTAATTTACTGAATCAATTAAATTAATATTGTGATACCGAGATAAATAATGTAGATAATGTTACCTATTATTCAAGGCCAGTGTGCAGTGTAGTGCTTAAGTGACGATCTGAAGTATTTAAAGTTGATTATTTTATTAAAATGTCTAACAAAGCAACAAAAGAATGGACCGTGGATCTCCCGTGGGGAAAAGTCGCAGGTAAGTGCAAGCAAATCACATACAAAGCTAATGTCTAAAGTTTAACCTAAAAAAAACTTATTAAATAGGTAATGTTGAGAGTTCGAGATATAGATTACTATTAGTTATAGATAATAAACGCAAAATTATAGGGAGAATTCATTGTACAACAAGATTTTACACATTTGATACTTTTTATTCGGCCTTTAATGTCTAATTATTGTTTTGAAAAACACAAAAAACTTTGAAGGGAATAGTGTAGGAATGATCACTACTGTGATTCGAATGTACAAATGTGATAACATCGATTTCGTGGCAAATCGATGTTATTTGTTGTAGATTAGAAAATCGATATTTCTGAAAGTCTTATGAAGTTGAACAAAATAAATTAAGTTAGGTACTAATGAAATATTTAGCTCGAGCGCACTTAATGCGTTTTTACCTCTTCAGTACGCCGGACAGACAGAGGATGAATTAGTAGGAGAATGAAACATAGGTAAAGTATCTACCTTTATGCAATAGGTACATCTTTGAGGGCATTCTAATGCCCAGGAGTGGTGGCGATCACTCACCATCCTGTTAGCCAAATGCTCGAAAGCAAAAAAAAAATAATCACATGCTCACTTCAAATGGTGTATTAATACCGCCAGATCTCTCAGCGGGTCGCGATTCTGATCTGGTAGTAGATTCATAGTAGTAGCGAAGCAGCTACTCTTGAGTTGTTAGGTCTCCCTTGGAGGCGCTCGGGTAGCTGTTAGCAAATCCCGCTCCTTCTGGCTGAGCCCTTGCTTTCCCGTGAAACTGGAAAGGTCTCCGGGCCACCAGTAAGCCCTCGATCATAGTAAAAAGTATCAATATGTACATTTTTCATTATGCACCTTCACAACAATTATCCGAGACTTATTTGAGTAATTTTTATTCAGTTTTTATTGTCATTTGATTTTTCTCAGATTATAAAACATGCAATGCACGCATGATTTTTCTCAGATAATAAAACATGCAATCCGTGTGAAGCGTATTCACGGGTTTCATAGGTTGGCTTATTTTTTTTTTTTTTTTTATTGCTTAGATGGGTGGACGAGCTCACAGCCCACCTGATGTTAAGTGGTTACTGGAGCCCATAGACATCTACAACGTAGACGCGCCACCCACCTTGAGATACAAGTTCTAAAGTCTCAGTATAGTTACAACGGCTACCCCACCCTTCAAACCGAAACGCATTACTGCTTCACGGCAGAAATAAGCAGGGCGGTGGTACCTATCCGCGCGGACTCACAAGAGGTCCTACCACCAGTAATTACGCAAATTATAATTTTGCGGGTTTGATTTTTATTGGCTTAGTTCTGAGCTTGTTAGCAATCACTGTAGACCGAATGGTAAATAGTCGACGTGGCCCAAAACACCTTGTTACGGATCCTCCCGATCCATTAACGGTGCTTTTGATTTTATTTTAAGTGACATTGATAAAAGTTCAATGACATTTTAAATCGAAATGATAATATATTAATCTGTTATAGTGATCGCGTGGGGTGATTCAACAAAACCTCCGATGTTATTAGTACACGGCTACATGGATACAGCAGCGACATTCATTCCACTAGTAAATGAATTGACAGACAGCCATTATTATGTCGCGTTCGATATGCCAGGTATATATTTATGAGTATATATAGTACATAAGTATCGCAGGACGCCCTCAGGCCCGGTGGAGTGACGATCTGCGCAAGGTAGCCGGTAGGAGCTGGATGAGAGAAGTCGAGGATCGTGCTCGGTGGCGAGCAATTTGAGAGGCCCATGTCCAGCAGTGGACTGCTATAGGCTGATGATGATGGACAATCGAGAAAAAAATTAAAAAAAACACTAACTATAACAAAGAGTAAACGAGAATATTATCAATGTAGTCGAAGTGGACTTTTTGGCGGGAACGCGAGGAGTGAAATTGTGTGATTTGTTTTATTTTGTCTATTTAGTGTTTCTTCAGGTTTAAATGTGTAATAATGGTGGTTTATTGACTGTTTAATATCTGTGAAAGTGCACAAATGTGGGAAAATGAAACAAAGCTGCTGGACGTAACTTCTCGGGTTCCTCCAAAAAGTCCACTGAAAAAATCTCAGTAAATGACCACCATTTTACTGCGATTATATTTAATCCCATATCATCTCATTTCATTAAATTTCATCCCAGTTGATTAATGTCTCAAATTAATCATCTTCATTTCATTTCACTCCATATTATCATTTTTCATAAAATTAAGAAAATAAAGTAAAATAAGACATGACTTAAAGGTCTTAGTTACCAGGTCATAAAATCTCTTAAAAAAAAAATGTAGTCGAAGTCAAATGACGGTAGATTTCTTCTTCTTCTGTTTGATTTTGGCTCGCGCGGCTTGCGCATTTGCCACAAAGCAAAATAAAAGCTTGGGAACTACGTAATAAAAATAAAAAAAAAAATATTTATGATTAGTAGTCCTATAGGTTTGAACGTTTCTATGGTTCTATTGTTAAAGGCAATAGACAATATAATCACAGATTTCGCCAACGCTACACTATAGAGAAATAATATTAATCTATTCTCAATTTGAACACAATATGCGCGTGTGTGTGTGTAATGTTTTTTTTTCGATTTAATGTATTTTTTAAGCATAATTAATAAATAAAAATTGCATTCTGCACTCCTTCTATAAGTGTGGGAAATTTCAAATTTTTCGCGCATTTTTCGTAAAAAGCGTTACAAAGTTTTTTCTTCATGTATTAATTTAAAGTTAACTCAAAAACAATTTGTTAGACAGATCTTGATAAACTTTAGATGGGTCCACACGAAAAGTGTCGGTTTTCAGATAAAAACTGCCGGTGTGCCGGAACTTTAAAAAATAGCATGTTGTGTTTTTTTTTATTTGACATAAATGGTTGGTTATTAAATGGTTATTATTACAGGGCACGGTAAATCCGAGAACTTTCCGATGGGCCAAGTTATATCACAGATACATATCATCGAAGTGATACATAGAATCGTTAAATTCATGAAATGGGATCGATTCGTCTATATGGCGCACTCCATGGGTGTGGTCATAGGTATGTTTATTTTATTTTACTGCATTAACGTCTGAATTAGCTCCCAACAATCTGGCACTAAGTGGTTCTCTTTTGTCGGATCACTCATGTCAGAAGGGTCGTGGTCGTCATGCAGTATCATTGTCGTGGGCAGATGTTATGCGCCTCACGAGCATAATATGGTTACCGGACTTCAAAGAGATCAGTGTGCTTAGTGCCAGTTTTTAACGTTCTCGATATCGAAAAAGTTAACTCAAATTTGTATGCAGATGAAACAGCGCCCCTAGCGCCAAACGCAGTCAAACGTTCCAACTCCAGTTAACTTTTACGCTATTGAAAACGTTAAAAAACTCGCAATAATCACACTGACCTTTCGACGGACTATCACAATCACAACCTTTAAAACAGGACTCATGTTTAGTCTGTCCTAGAAATAGTTACGCTTGTAGGATAATCTATACTAATAATAATAATAATAATAATATTATAAAGAGGAAAGATTTGTTTGTTTGTTTGTATTGAATAGGCTCCGAAACTACTGAACCGATTTGAAAAATTCTTTCACTGTTTGGAAGCTACAGTATTCCCGAGTGATATAGGCTACATAATATTTTTTGAAAAAAATTAGGGACTCTTTATAAAACTCCAATAATGTTACTCAAGGTGTAAAAAAATTACCTAAAATATTCTTTACATCTCGTCGTACTATATAATTCGTATTGTCTCAATCTATACCCTCTTATCAGTAACAAGGCAATATTATAAATTGTTAGTATAACGACGGAAGAAATCGGAATTGTCGTAATTTGAAAAAACCCAAGCTTACATCGGAGCCATAAAACCATTTTAAAAATTCATAACTTTTGCTTTGTTGCATAGATAGGTACACGAGCTCATGAGCCACCTGGTGTTAAGTGGTTACCGTTGGCTATAGACATCTATAACGTAAATGCCGCCACCCACCTTGAGATATCAGTTCTAAGGTCTCAGTATAGTTACAACGGCTGCCCCATCCTTCAAATCGAAACGTATTACTGCTTCACAGCAGAAATAGGCAGGGTGGTGGTACTTATCCGTGTGGACTCACAAGTTCCTACTACCAGTAAAAAGTTACTAATAAGATATAGATATAATCAGATAGGCTTTAGAATATAATCTAAAAATACATCAAGTTTTGATTGTTATTATATTATTGGAACGAAGTTCCTTACGGCAGGCTTGGAGGGGATAGGGATTTTGCTGTGCGACCGAACTGAAAAAAATGTGATAGTAAAACCGTAAGAAAAAATCCGTGGAAAAAAGTGCGTGGAATAAAACCGTTAAATGAGACGTGCGCAGGCGCGACAGTCGTATACACAAGCGAGTAGTGTATACGACCTTTTATTTATTTATTTATTTATTTAAATAAGTACTGCCACATCACAAACATCTAACATTGAAAATAAATTTAAACTATTTAATTTATGGCCTGATGCATGTGACAACAATGGCGTACATAGCATTGGCAATTCATCGGCTCGAAAATGGAATACAATAATAATAATAATAATAATAAAAAAACAGTACTATTTGTTGAAATATTAATAAAAATCTCCTCTCTCGACCTCTCTCTTTCTCCCTCTTTCTTTTCGTTCTCTCATCCCTTCTCTCTCTATTTTGTAATTATTTCTATTTCTATGTAATTTTATGTTGTCAAACAAAAATAAAGAGACATATTTTGTTATTTTAATTAATAATTTGAATTACGATTTTATTTTTATTTTACGTAATTTATTATTTCCTAAAATACTGAATTTCCTAAATACTTTCCTGTACTTAAATAAAAACTAATCAGCAAAATTTAAGAGAAAAATCAAGAAAACCAACATAAAATTGAGCACGATTTTTTTTGCAAATTGTGTCGTTTCTACACTAGCCGAAGGAACTTCGTTCCTACCTGGTGTCCCACGACACCACATTTTGTCTTTTTTTTTTTGCAAATTGTGTCGATTCTACATTAGCCGAAGGAACTTCGTTCCTACCTGGTGTCCCACGACACCACATTTTGTCTTTTTTTTTTGCAAATTGTGTCGATTCTACATTAGCCGAAGGAACTTCGTTCCTACCTGGTGTCCCACGACACCACATAATTATTTTTTATTTATAGGTGAACGAGCTCACGATCCACGTATTAAGTGGTTATCGGAGCCCATAGACATCTATAACGTAAATTCTGCCACCCACCTCGAGACACAAGTTGTAAGGTCTCAGTTTTAACAGTATAACGGCTGCCCTGCCCTTCAAATCGAAACGCATTACTGCTTCACGGCAGAAATAGGCAGGACCCTGACAACAAGATTACGTTTCGTACCGTATTTCATTTGCGTTAAGTTCGCTGAGCTCTTAACGATAAGCCAACTGCTCTAGACCAGCTAACGTTGTCGCTTCCGCAGGTTTGTTTTACAATTACGTGTATCCAAATAAAGTATCGAGAATGATACACCTGGACCCCGGACCGCCGATATCCATGTACTACTATGTACATCACAAGCTGCCCTTCTGGTTCAACTACATCTATACGGATTATTACGATAGCTTCAAAAGGTTTAGTTAACTATGTTAATAGTGACTTATTTAGATTAAGTTTGTTTCTTTTAATTGTTAATCAAAGTGAAAAAATAACTGTTGCTTTTTAAGCTTGAACTCTCGGTACCACGTATAGGAACCAAAATACTATAAGTTTACGATTTCCATCGTCATAATTGTCGTCATCTATTTTAAATTGCTGAGATCTCTGTTCCTCTAGAGACATATTAGTAGTGTAAATGCCGCCAACCACTTATGTGTTCTGTCTCATGAGTTTCTTAGTTTTTTTTCCTACCCATGCTGATAGCATTGAGAGGCTATTTCAGCTTCTCCTTGGCGCGTAGGTGAGCTCACGGGGCTCAAACCGGGAGCGTTGCTAACGCTGGCCCTAGCAAAAGCAGTGCTTCGCAGAATCTACCGCTGGATCGGAAACGCGACCAACTGAGAAGAGCCGGCGAAAAACTCAGTGGTCTAGTTTCTTAGTACATTTTTTTTTATTGCTTACGTGGGTGGACGATCTCACAGCCCACCTGGTTTTAAGTGTTTACTGGAGCCCATAGACATCTACAATGTAAATGCGCCACCCACCTTGAGATATAAGTTCTAAGGTCTCAAGTATACTTATAGTTACAACGGCTGCCTTATAGTTACAACGGCTGCCCTACCCTTCAAACCGAAACGCATTAATGCTTCACGGCAGAAATAGGCAGGGTGGTGGTACCCACCCGCGCGGACTCAGAAGAGGTCCTACCAACAGTAAAGAGATCTTTCATAATAATATACTTCTTTCATGAGTTAATAATATGAGGGTAAATGAAAATTTTATTTCAGATGGAATTCGTCTGAGAAAAGACGTTACACCTACGACGATGCGCTCAGTCTAGTCGTCCGCAACAGAAGCTTGTCCGAAGAGCAAGCAGAAGTTATCCTGGCGAGATCATTGGATCCCGTCGCGGGCGATAAGTTTGAGTAAGTTAAAAGGCAACTTTTTTTGAAGTTATACTTCTTTAGGCGCGTTATGAAAAATTGATAAGAGTGAAATTTTACGATGCGCGCGCACCGTGACACAAAATTAACAGAAATGAAGTTGCCCACTAAATCGCTCATTAAAATACGACCGACGTAACTTGGCGAGTCTGAATATAGCCGCAAGTGAACTTTCGCGCATGTAAACTCGTAAAAAAGTGTTATTAGCATTCATTTTTTAATAATATAAAAGACAAAATTATTATTTAATATAATTCATACTAAATCTTATTAAATTATTAACGTTAAATACTTATTATTAATTATTTAATATTTAAAAAAAAAAAGAAATAAATTTAATAAAAATAAAGTATAACTTCTTACATAAGTACACGCACCCTTTTTTTTATTGCTTAGGGGGATAAACGAGCTCATGGCCCATCTGATTACCGTTTACCGGAATCCATAGACATATACAACGTAAATGCCGCCTATACTTTGAGATATGAGTTCTTAGGTCGCACTTTTAACAGTACAACGGCTGCTCCACCCTTCAAACCGAAACGCATTACTGCTTCGCGGCAGAAATAGTCAGGGTGGTGGTACCTACCCGTGCACACTCACAAGAGGTCCTACCACCAGTAATTACGCAAATTATAATTTACCGTGGAAGTCAATCGTGAACATGTCTTAAGTACGTATTTCATTAGAAAAATTGGTACCCGCCTGCGGGATTCGAACACTGATGCATCGCTACATACGAACGCACCGGACGTATTATCAAAGTCAAAGGCAAATTTGAAGATATTTTCATTATTAAAAGAGACAAAGGGATTAACGTTTTTTCCGGGGGTGAAGGGTTACTGATCGCTTATAAACAGTGGCGTTCTCCAATTTTAAATGATATATTGTCTCAAACAAAGAACTATAGGAATAGCAGATTTGCACCTTAATGTGAAGACATAGAAACGAAATGAGCTCCAGAAATATTTCGTGAACGTACGCCCTTACGAATTTGTGTTTCAATTATATAGTGCTCGCACTTAACTTTGCATATAATGCTAAGTTTCTTTCCACCAGACTATCATGGCAACCTAGCATGAAGAAAATATCGAATGTTTCCGTCTCTGAAGAAACCCTGTACACCACTCTAACTGCGAACAGTCCCCCGACTCTAGTGATAGCAGCATCTGAATCGAACACGGTCGGGCCAGCTAAGAGCTTCGCTTTGAATATTCTAGAGAAATGCCAAAATATTTTACCTAATTTCTATGTTGTGACCATACCCGGAGGCCATGACGTACACATCACCATGCCCGAAGTGGTGGCTGAATACATTGTTAAGTTTTTAAACTACAAAAGAAATAAACTGTGGAGCATGATCAAATCTAAGATTTAGAATTTACGAACAGTCAGTCGAATTGGCATGACAATGAGCATTGATTTAATGTACTTTGCTGAATAGAGCATATCCTAATTTAATTAATTCGATAACTATCTTGTAAATTTTCATTTAATTTGCATTTCTTTGCTTTATTTTAATATGTGTGATAAATCAAAAAGAGACAAATTGTGGAACTGAAAGATAAATAATATATTTCCCAATAAATGAATTGTGTGGAACGTTTCAAGATTTAATGAACGGTTCAAGCTCATTTAAACTTCTATTTCATTAATAAATTAGCGACCCGCCCTCGCTTCGCTTCGGAAACTGTAATTTATTATTGATTTCTCCACTATTTAATGGATGTTATTTTACATTTACACCTTCCTCTTCAATCACTCGATCTATTAAAAAAAACGCATCAAAATTCGTTGCGTAGTTTTAAAGATTTAAGTATACATACGGACAGACAGATATAGGGACAAAGAAAGCGACTTTGTTTTAAAAACAATGTAGTGAAGACGTATTCATTAGCAGGATACGTGGCGTATCGTGACAGCGTTGAAGAAAGAATACAGTATTTTTTTAATAATACAAAGAATTAAAAATAAACTATTGACTCATCAACGCATCAAACTTAAAACGAAATTTTTTTTTACTAAATGTAATCTTAAATAAAATCGATATCTTAAGGTTTAATCGATTTCGAAAAACTGAAATCAGCCATCACTAATGTTTGTTTTCGTTAAGACGTTTACTTTCCATGCATTTCAGTTTTAAAAATCAATTTGGAATTAAAAATATATTGAGATTAATTTTGTAAGCATAAATTGCAAGAACATTAAATTAAAAGTTTTAGATATGGAATGAAAATGGATTCATTCTGGTGCTTGGTAGGAATGGATGTTACTCTAAGCTCTAAATTGTGTTCTATAGTTTAAATGGGGATGATTGTATTTTAAATTCCTCACTAAGAACATGTAAGCTTTATATTTGTGTATCTCTTGTATGAATAAGAATAACACGAAAATATTGCTTTAAAAACGCGCTCAGATTTGGGTATTTGTTTGTCATAATGTATATATATATTTGAAAAAAAGTTTAAAATTAGATTTACACTTTATGGAAACTATATTGTCATCTAGGGGAATAAAAGTATTATTAAAAAAAAAGGTTTTTTACCTACAATATTCGTATTATAAATAAATATTTTATTATATATTATTATGTTGATTTTGTTCTATTTGCAAGTAAAACTAAATAAAGTTAAGTTAAACAAAGATATGTTTTATAACAAACGATACGTTTTTAATAACTGGAAATTATGAATTAAGCTAACAACAAAACTAGTGTTTTGATTGCAAACAAATGTGGGGGGCCAGGAAAAAACTTATAAACGTATTGCACAGTTCTGTATCTGTGTCTGTTAAATATTAAAGTTAAAGCAAACCATGAAAATAATTTCCAAAGATTTCTTCACATACCAAAAGGTATAGGTAATAAAAGCATCATAATGGGTAAATTTTTATGATACGGATAATAGTTGAGGTGTTATTCTTATTGCATTTAGCACCTTCTTTTGGTGGTAGAGGGTTCTTGTGATTCTGCACGGGTAGGTACCACCACCCTGAGTATTACAGCCATGCGATCTGGTATGAGGGATGGGGCAGCCATTATACTATAAAAATTCATTTCTCAAGGTGGTTGGTGATATTTATGTTGTTCATCTCTATGGATTCTGGTAATCGATGAACACCAGATATAAGTAATAAGAATGTTTTTTTACTGCTACCTCATGCTCTTTTTGTAAACTTGTTGATCTTACCTTTGTAAGTAATCTCAGAGCAGTGTTAGGATTTTCATTATGACTGCAAGACATATCTCATGATATCTTGTGTCTAACACAGCCATGTTGAAGTCACGTCCGCTTATACAAGCAGCTAAGCATGAACTACTTCTGAATGATTGCTTTTGATAGGTTCTGGCTTCAAGCGGTATAAACCAAATCAGATTACATTATAATAAAGTTGATATATCACTTTAGATGGATACACTCTGCGTGAAGTCTTTTTATACCAAATATGGTAGATTGGATTATGTTATGGCAATAAACCAAGACATAGTTTTAAGCTATTGCATAGCTTTTATCGCGGGCTTTGAGCGCGGCGACCGAATCAAGAAATTCCGTAACGAAAATAAAACGTAGCACCCCCACTCCGCTTACCATGTAGCTCGCGTTCAACACATTCACACGTTGCGCTTGTGTAGTGTTTGTGAATAAGCGCGCGGCGTGACGTCGCACTGCATGCGCATTAAGAAAAGTCTGCCTATCTCTCTCTCCCGCGGTCTAGCTTATGAGTGTGAAGGGGACAGTTAATGTTTTGCTTTTGCTAATGTTTATAAATATAGCGTGGTCTTATTAATGTTTCAATATTAAATTATTATTATCTAATTATAATTGCATAAGTTGATAAAAAATGCTATGCAATAGCTTTACCGCGGCAGTCCTCCAGTGCCACACGTGTTTTTTTTTTATTTGTAAAAACCATTGTAATAATTTGTAATATGAAATAAAGAGAAGGTTTCTGGCATTAACGTTTTTTGTTTTTTTGTTTTCTCCTTAATTGCTGGTATCGTAAGGGGCTGTTCCAGCTACACATTGGCCATAGATGAGCTTACTGGCTCAGCTTGAGAAAATTACTAACAGTGAGGGGAGAGAGCGGAACCTTGAGGGACTCCGGCCGAGGTTTGTCGCGAGAGAGAGAGCCGATAAGGAAACGAATGATAATAAATCTTTGACAGTCATTCTCACAGACCTCTCAAGACCTCTGTGTGCTAAGTGCGAGTTGTTTAACGTTCTCGATAGTGTAAAAGTTAACTCGATTTTTTATGCAGCTGGAACAGCGCCTCTATCGGCAAACGTACGCAAACGATCACGTTCCATACAAAGATGAGTTAACTTTTACACTATCGAGAAAGTTAAAAAACACTAAGCACACTGTCAATTTATTTTTTCCCTACCTATGCTGATAGCCTTGAGAGGCTATTTCAGCTTCGCCCTAGCGTTTAGGTGAGCTCACGGGGCTCAAACTGGAGTGTTGCTAACACTGGCCCTAGCAAGAGCAGTGCTTCGCAGAATCTATCACCGGATCGGAAACGCGACCCACTGAAAAGACCCGGCGAGAAACTCAGTGGGCTGTGTCTGTGGGTTAATTGGATTGGGAGGATCCGTGAAGACGTGTTTTGGGCGACGTCGACTATTTACCATTCGGTTTACAGGATCGGGTATGTAATTTCCAACGGCCATGACAAGAGGGTTCTCATGTCATGCCGCCTTCTCAAAGTGGAGCAATGATGCCGACTGTAGATACTTACTGACTGAGTCAAGCTCCAGGTCATCATAGAGATCCACGTTCCTTAGGAACCATAACTGTCAAGAGTGTTAAGTCACTGCACACAGACGTGTTAACTTTTTCGATGTCGAGAACGTTTAAAAACTTGCACTAAGCACACTGATCAACTTGACAATTCGTTCGCGCGTCAAGGTCCGATGACGTTACAATCGTTTTATAACTTCGCTCTATTATCCTGAATTCAAGATCAAAATTAGCAAAATATCCGTTTTCGAGTTTTAGCGATACTAACGAACAGCAATTCATTTATATGAATATATAGATTATTATTATTTATTAGTTAAACGATACTCAACCAACCATAAGAAACGTTTGACAGCTCATCCAAAACCCGTTGTCCGGTATGCTCTTGCAGCGAAAACCGATTAGAAGACTCAAGAGAACTCACGTGCTATTTTACTAAGGCAAGACGGAGCATTGGCTCTGCCTCTCCAAACTATAACCTCTCGGAACTCACCTGAGTCTTGACTGATAGCAGGTGCTAAAGAAGGAAAAAAAAATAGTTTAAAAAAACTAAAAAAATACGCTTTTATAGAAAATCCAACAAAAAAATAAAAAAAAAAAATTAATTGAATTAAAAATAGTGTAAGAAATAAATAAGTTATTGTAAAAAAGCGTGGGTTGCTTTTCAGGATATTATCAAAATATTTATAACTACTGATACCATACATAATATTTATTTTTAATTTTTTAGTAGAATTTTTAATTTTTTTTTTAAATATTGATTTGTCATCGTTCCTTTCCTACCACATTTCGAGTTAATCCGATGTTTTGAAGGGAGTCAAAATCATGTTCAAAGATTCCGTTACAAACATACATACATACGTCTGAAGCTAATAAAAGTGTATTAAAAAAAAATTAATTTGTCTAGTTTTAAAGAACACTTGTCCGTAATCATTATCGCCCTAATATCTATTTGCGAGGAGTTTTGCCCCCACGCTACAATTGTTATAAATTTCTGTCGCTGCTAGCACAGGCGCGAAATCAGTACTTCGAAACTGTTATATTAAAATTAACCCCCTAGGTTTTGCGTGCTTAGTGCGAGTTGTTTAACGTTCTCGATAGCGTAAAAGTTAACTCTAATTTGTATGGAGTTGGAACGTTTGCCTACGTTTGCCGCTAGGGGCGCTGTTCCAACTGCACACAAATTTGAGTTAACTTTTACGCTATCGAGAACGTTAAAAAACTCGCACTAAGCACACTGGAGAGAGTTGTAGTGACGGGTAAGGCGGAAGGAAGGCGATTCCGAGGTTGGGGCCAAAAGTATGATGTAATCAAACGTCTGAGCACCTGGATGTGAGTCTGAGCGACGCGCTTCACTGTGCCATTGACCGACATAAGTGATACTAAGTGACATAAGATACTCAGAGCACACTGAGTTTGCGCCGGATCTTCTCAGTGGGTCGCGTTCCCGATCCGGTGGTAGATTCTGCGAAGCACGGCTTTTGCTAGGGTTCGCGTTAGCAACAACGTCAGGTTTGAGCCCCGTGAGTTCACCTACTAGCCCGGTGAAGCTGATATGATCTCTCTAGACAATCAGTTTAGGTAGGAAAAAAAAATTGATAGTGAGCTCTGTGTATGGGTTTTACATATAAATCATTGGCAGGAAATTTGGCCATAAGAAGACAAAAATAAAAACTTCTAGGACTTTTTACAAATTCTAAATAAATTTGTTTCGCTGGTCCTTCTCTATACTAAGTTTTCCGAAACATGCGTAAATCTCGGTATGCGCGTTTTCACAATCAGTAGGTAGGTAAACAAAACCTCTTCGGAATTGAATTAAAGTCGTTGAATTAAATTAACTAGAGGTCCCCCGGTAGTCGAAATTCGACTATAATCAATTGGAATTGTAAGTTTGTACACTATTATGATTGTATTTTATAGTTCTATAATCACAAATTGCGCCAAGACTACATACACTATAGAAAAATATTAATAAAGACAAACAGTATTTAATCTATTCTCAATTTGACAACAGACGTCAAGAACAAAAGTTTGACAATAAATAATTAGTATGAATGCGTGTGTGCGTCAAATACATGGTAGTGTGTGTAATGTTTTCTTTATTGATTTAATGTATCATTAATGCATAATTTAAAAAAAAAAATTAGCGTTGTGCACTTCTTCTCTATGTTCTCTATAAGTCTGGAAAATTTCATACTCCTTCGTCCGCTTAATTTTCGTAAAAAGGGATACAAAGTTTTTGCTTTACGTATTAATATAATATAATATATAGATTGTAGCATTCACTATTGAGTCGCGCTCGGGCGACATCGGGCGCATTCGGAATTCCCGAACGCGCAGGGGTCACCTGAGTTCAACTGACGTCAGTCGACAAGATTCGCGCGCCGATTTAACATTTAACACCAAAATAATATTTTTGTCATATTAATACAATTAGTATCGTCTAGTGCATAGCATCGTTTTCTCCGTTTCTTGTTAATATTATAATATTGTACACATCTATGGCGAAAGATGAAACGCTATTGCATACAGCAGAGATGCGAATGTTGCGATAGATGTGTGGAGTAACGAGAATGGATAAAATACGGAATGAATATGTTAGAGGAAGTCTGAAAGTGGCACCTGTGACAGAGAAGCTGAGAAGTGCGCGTTTGGGATGGTATGGACATGTGATGAGACGAAATGAAAATGAGGTTGGTAAGAGAGTGTTAACTATGAGTGTGGAAGGATATAGAGGAAGAGGTAGACCTAAGAAGAAATAGATGGATTGCGTGAAACACGATATGTGTAAGAGGGGAGTGAGCGAAGAAACGGTATATGATAGAGGAGTATGGAAGGAGAAAACATGTTGCGCCGACCCCAGGTGACTGAGAAAAGGGTAGGAGAATGATGATGTACACATCTATAAGTGTTTATAAAATAGTGTGTTTGATTCATTTAGATATTTTGAGTGTAAATTTCCCACTAATAGGAGAAGTAAATAACAAACCACAAAGGGTTCCAAATTCGGAAAAGAACTTTTAAATTTTCGAGAATCATGGGAACTCTAAACGTCCAAACCCAGCTCCTTCAGTCCGACCCTGCACCGAAGCTATGTGCGGTATTTAAATTAATCCGTGCAGATCTGGGGGATCCTCTCCCCTGCATCGCGGGCATGAACTTGTATCTTTTCGAAGTCTAACGTAGACATAGGTAGCGCGCTAGAAAACTTCACAGAGGCCGCCATTTTAACGCTATCTCACATTTTATCTAGAAATTGAATGCATACCTTTAGTTTTTATTTGAAGTAGGTATCCATTAAGATATTTTAGCGAATCTTATGACATAAACGAAATTATTTTATCTTGTTTGTTTTTATAATACGCTTTTATTACCTTCAGACGTATGTATGTTAGTATGTAACAGAATCTTTGAACACGATTTAGACTCCCTTCAGAACGTCGGATTAACTCGAAATTTGGTATACTTATTATGTACCGATGACAATTCAATATTAATAAAAAAAATATAAAAAAATAATGAAATTCAACTAAAAAATAAAAAAAAATTAACAAAATAAGTTTTTATTATAGAAAATCCACGTAAAAAATAGAAAATAAATTTTAATAAATTTGAATGAAAAATAGTGTAAGGAAAAATTATATATTGTAAAAAAAGCGTGGACTTTTTTTAATTCAAATTTATTAAATTTATTTTCAATTTTTTTGTTGGATTTTCTATAAAAGCGTATTTTGTTAGTTTTTTTAAACTATTATTTATTTTATTTTGCAATTTCAAAGAATTATTTGCGGAAGATACACAAATCGTCTCAATGTAGCGAAAATTAACTAATAATAGTTAATATCGACAGGTGGATGGCTAATTTGTGCGACATTTGTTAAGCTTTACCGGAGCGCCATTTAAAGTCTAAAGCTTGGAAAGAATATCATAACAAAAAAACTTCTTCGGCTATTTGTATGGAGTAAACTTAATGGAAGTTCAAATAAAAACATCGAACTGTTGATGGTAATCTCTATAATAATATATAAAAATGAATTGCTGTTCGTTAGTCTCGCTAAAACTCGAAAGCGGCTGGACCGATTTGGCTAATTTTGGTTTTGAATTATTTGTGGAAGTCCAGAGAAGGTTTAAAAGGTGAATAAATATGAAAATGCTCGGAATTATATAAAAACAAACAATTTTGTTTTTCCTTTGATATGTCCCCCGTCGGACGGATTCCTTTTGTTTGTTTTAAGTTTATTTTATTTGTCGATTGAGGCACTGCGAAGTCCGCCGGGTCAGCTAGTACCAAATAAATCACGGATCACTAATTACAAAGACTGAAGTAGCGTATTATGCTAAATGTTGCTTATAAATCAAATCAAGCCTTTCACCCCTCAATGTGTATTTCTTTTTATTCATATCATTCATTGTATGTATTCATAGCCTAATATGAATCTTCGTTTATCTATCTATCTCTTAGGATTCAATCATAGACCTATATAGTAGGGACACGACATATTATTGTTCTATACGTACAATTGCTTATATAAATAGCACCCATTTTGAAGGCACATACATAAACATATATCTATCTCGTTCTTACTCAGCACGTTAACTCGCAGGAAAACAATATAACAGTATTTCAGTGCGTACATAAAATGAAACATGAATATACGTAAATGTCTCCGTCTCCGTCTAATGAGGCCGAAAATCCGCCAGGTTTAGCGCGCCAAATGTCATTGTCACGTCAGTTCGGCCGTCTGTTTTGGGTTGTACATTATTTATTGACTTTGATATCGATTTAATATGATTGCTTATATAAAATTTCTTATTTTATCATGCTTAAAACATACAAAAATAATAATTAAAACATATTTTATAGGATCTCAAGAAAGTCGTCGGAACTATTTAAATAAAATAGTTTTATAACACTATTGTCAACTCGTTAAATATTTAATAATTAAGTGATTTTAGAGAGGAAGTCACAAGGAATGACGTTTGTAATTTTATTAACGAATAAATGTTCTGTAGGTGTTTTTTTTATCAGGCGGTCCCTTGAGAAGTTTAAAATTTGAATCACTCTCAAGCGAGACTCTCAGCAAAACAATTAGAATAGATTGTAATAGTCTAAGAAAAACACGTACTCAAAATACGATAACATTCAGCATGCTAGAAATGGGCAGATGGCACTGTACTACGCCATATCTTTATGTTTTGCGGCAAACGACAACTTTATAAAATCAGTGTAGCAAATTTTAAAAATCGTCATATCGTTTACTTGGCAAATTTGAAGCACGAACTCGTCTTAGATTTCACTTAATATCTAAATCACATCATCTTTGCACATAACAATATACTACTTCCTATTAAAGTATAAATTCTACAAATACATTCACTCAACAATATTTAAAATAAAATGAGCCAAGAACGTTTATCGATAAAACCTACTAACATTAAAATCTTCTGGGCAGCACTAAAACCGCCATGTTTTGTGGCCAGATGACGTCACAGTGGCACGAATTTTTTGTTGACGTTTCATTTCCATAGGTTTCCTACTTCAGTGGATTCAATTCATGAAATCTATATTTCTGTCATAACTGACATTTGCATAGCTGTAATTTTTTTGAGTGTTTTTTTTTTTAATTTATTTTTTTATTAGAGCTTTTTTGATTGTATAATGTAAAAAAATAACTCTGAAGGCATGGTTTATAGAGAATGTCATAGAAACAAACAATCAAAAATTAAACGAATTTATTTAATATTTCTATAGCATAAACTTAAATCTGGTAACCCTGTTAAAATACGGTAGATATGTGATTTGCGAAATCGTGTTAATGAGACCAGAAGCCAGTATAAAAAAGACGCATAGTAATTTTTCTGATTGAAACAAACGCCTCAACTTTCCTGTATGTATTTTGTTTTCCTATTTATTACCTATACATAAAAAATAAGCAGCAAAATTTTGGTTATTCCGATATATTGTGTATTCATAGCGACCATCCTCTATCGTTCAGGGTCGCATTCTCACTTTCTTCGGGCATGTGTCGCGGCGGGGTGACGACTCAGTTGAGCGCCTTGTGGTGCAGGGCACGATAGAGGGTACAATACCGCGCGGCAGATCACCGTTACGATGGACCGACCGAATAAAGGCAGCTCTAAGCGGTCCCGTTAACGAGTGCACAAGAATGACCGCGGTACGCGAGGAATGGCGACGTCTGGTGAAGCGCACCACCACCCGAACTGATGACCACGACCACTCTGCCAAGAGTGCATGACTGAGAAGAAGAAGAAGTGCATAATGTAACTTTCTAAATCATTTTAAACAAAAATCTCGTTGTCCTGTTGTAGTAGAACCGTGCTATAAGAGGGTTTTAGGGAATTTTTCTTTTCGCGTTAGAGTGGAACCGTGTTGTAAGTTACCGCGTTATAGGATTCCTGTATCTACCTGTATATATCATGTGTCACGATGTTTGTCCGGGATGAACTCCGAAACTAATCAACCGATTTTAATCTTTTTTTTTAATACGCTTTTATTAGCTTCAGACGTATGTATGTTGGTATGTAACGGAATCTTTGAACATGATTTTGACCCCCTTCAAAACGTCAGATTCACTCGAAATTTGGTATACTTATTAAGGATCGTTTGGAGCCTCTGGGTCTGCGGAGAGACTTCGGTTCCCTCTGTATTTTGTACCGTATGTTCCATGGGGAGTGCTCTGAGGAATTGTTCGAGATGATACCAGCATCTCGTTTTTACCATCGCACCGCCCGCCACCGGAGTAGAGTTCATCCATACTACCTGGAGCCGCTGCGGTCATCCACAGTGTGTTTCCAGAGATCAACAAGTTTATGAAAATTATTCGAGATACGCCCTTTGATGTTCGCGATATTAAATCCGTGACTGAACGATATAATAACCGGGTAATAAATCTATATGTAAGTACATAAGTATATATTTTATTTTAAATTAACTACAAGATATTTTATCAAGAGAGATATTTTTTGCCACGTACCATCCGGCTATGGAATGAGCTCCCCTCCACAGTGTTTCCCGAGCGCTATGATATATCCTTCTTCAAACGAGGCTTGTGGAGAATACTTAACGGCAGACAGCGGCTTGGCTCTGCCCCTGGCATTGCTGAAGTCCATGGGCGACGGTAACCACTCACCATCACGTGGGCCGTATGCCCGTCTGCCTACAAAGGCAAAAAAAAAAAAAGGAGCGATGACAATTCAATTAAAAAAAATATGAAAATATTTAAATTCAACTAAAAAATGAAAAATAAATAATAGTTTAAATAAACTAACAAAATACGCTTTTATAGAAAAACCAAATAAAGTATTGAAAATAAATTTTAATAAATTTGAATTAAAAATAGTGTAAAGAAAAATGAATTTAATCTAAAAAAAAACAGCGTGGGTTGCATGGTATTAGTAGTTATAAATGTTTTATGAAGGGTATTTTGTTAGTTTGTTAGTTTTTAAACTATTATTGATTTTCAAAATATCTGCTTCGTTCCAGCTTGAGAGAGGCGCTCTTTCAAATGCATACGAATTTGAGTTAACTTTTACGCTATCGAGATCGTTAAAAACTCGCCCTAAGCACACCGGTAAGCGCGTTCAGAGGACTGTTACCTTGTTTTTATGATTGAAAGGTTACTGGTGGCCCGGAGGCCCTTCCAGCTTCACCAGGACAGATGGGACTCTGTTACCACCGCCCTGAGAGAAGCCGACAACCGAGCGAAATGGAAGATGATGGTACAAGCATCCACGAAGGCCTTTCAAGGACATGACCTTCAGCATTTTTTTTATTGCTTAGATGGGTGGACGAGCTCCCAGCCCACCTGGCGTTAAGTGGTTACCGGAGCCCATATACATCTACAACGTAAATGCGCCACCCACCTTGAGATACAAGTTCTAAGGTCTCAGTATGGTTACAACGGCTGCCCCGCCCTTCAAACCGAAACGCAATACTGCTTCACGGCAGAAATAGGCAGGGGGGTGGTACCTACCCGTGCGGAATCATAAGAGGTCCTACCACCGGTAATAAAATAGCAATGAAGTATGCGACCAAAAACAAGAGGTTTAATGAAAAACATACAAATCTAGTGAAAACAAAACAGAATATTAAGAAAACAAATGACTGAATTCGAGAATAGTCTTCTTTTTCTGCTTCTTTCTAGCGTTTTCCGGGGTCCGGCTTACTACTTAAGCTCCTCCATTTTTCCCAGTCTCCCAGTCTTTGGTATCCTTCTGGACGAGGTTATTCTTCTTCATATCTTTTACCACGTCCAACCAGCGTTTCTTGGGCCTACTGCGTTATCTTGGACTGGTACATAGAAGTTGGGGCATTAATTTTCACATTGAAAATTGAAAATGAAATGAATTTGAATTCACAGCTTATTGTCAGCCATACGTAAATCACTTCTCAAATGGCCATTGCATTGTAACACGGGAACTTCATATCTAAAGACGTATTATTCAATAAGTTTATTGGAATCTTTTTTTTATTGCCCTTGTAGGGAGACGAGCATACGGCCTTCCTAATGGTGAGTGTTTACCGTCGCCCATGGACTTCAGCAATGGCCAGGGACAGAGCCAAGCCGCTGCCTACCATTAAGTACTCTCCACAAGCCTCGTTTGAAGAAGGATATGTCATAGCGCTCGGGAAACACCGTGGAGGGGAGCTCATTCCATAGCCGGATGGTACGTGGCAAAAAATTTCTCTCTTGATAAAATATCTTGTAGTTAATTTAAAATAAAATATATACTTATGTACTTACATATAGATTTATTACCCGGTTATTATATCGTTCAGTCACGGATTTAATATCGCGAACATCAAAGGGCGTATCTCGAATAATTTTCATAAACTTGTTCCTTTGATCTCGATAACTTTGATATGAATGATGAAATCGCGAAAAACAAAAATTCAATAAAAATAATCATCGGTCCGCAAAGCATACCGCTGTCGGATGGGGTGGTCGGATTTAAAAAAAAAACTGCCGATGTATAGGAAAACAAAAATTGGAAGAAATTTTAATTATTTTCGGAAATTGATTTATCTAACTTTTACTGGCGGTAGGACCTCTTGTGAGTCCGCACGGGTAGGTACCATCCTGCCTATATCTGCCGTGAAGCTGTAATGCGTTTCTGTTTGAAAGGTGGGGTAGCCGTTGTAACTATATTGGGACCTTAGAACTTATATCTCAAGATGGGTGGCGCATTTACGTTGCAGATGACTATGGGCTCGAGTAACCAGTTAACATCAGGTGGGCCGTGAACTTGTCCATCCATATACGCAATAAAAAAAAATTATTTCAACTAGACACTAGCTGGCAGGTAAGCTAACGAATTTAATTTCAGAGAATTGCTAAAGCTAGCCTTAGTAAGAGAAGTGCTTATCTAATCTAACACTGGATCGGAATGGCGACCCACCGAGATAATGCGGCGAGAAAGTCAATGGATTGTGTATATGGGCTAGTTCGCGCGTCGAACTCTCTGTCGTGATCGACGAATTTGATGACGTCATTGACCGGTGCTTGGAGAGTCTAATAGGACCTAGAGCAGATCCGGGTGTTTCAACAAGAAACCATTCATGATAGCATGGTATCACACCTGGCCGCCATAGATAATACACATAAATTAGCTATAGATAAGCAACTCAAGCACTCAACAAAAATATTTACGGGTGTCGGCCACTAGATGGCTTCGATTAGTTTCTCATTGCTCCTGTTGATGGCAGTAACAAATTATCTATCCTATATTTTATATTTAATGAAGGAATTTGTAAATTTTCAGAAACCACGAATTGTTAAAATGTAATCAATTTTTTTATAAAAAATAAAGACTGGTATGTATGATTTATATTTTTTCTTTTTTTTTCTGTGTTTAATTACACAATAATTAGATGCCTTAACTTTAACAACATATAAGATTAGGGGCATCCGCTACAAGATATCAATAGTTTCCATACAAAAAAAATATTTGTCTTAAAGTATCGCAGTTGCGGGCCCTGCTGGCCACAACGCATCATTAAAAAGAATTATTTAGAAAAAAAAAAATTCCAGGTTTGTTATTTATCAAAGGTTTCTTTTTTCGTTATGTTAATTTTTTTAAATTTTTATTATTGTCCTTGTAGGCAGACGAGCATACGGCCCACCTGATGATGAGTGGTTACCGTCGCCCATGGACTTCAGCAATGCCAGGGGCAGAGCCAAGCCACTGCCTACCAAATTATTTTTGCGAGCACGTAGTATTTATAGCAGTAACAAAAATGTAACAGAAATGCACCTAAATTCATCTCCAATCACAACCACTGAAACAAAATCGACTATTGTTCGTTTCCGTTTTGTTGTCGACCGCAGGAGGCTTGTTAAATTCGAAAATTCCCTTAAAATTATGGGCACTCTAATATTTTGTTATGGCAACCCTAATTCAGGGAGGTCGGTGAAAGCTTTAGTAATTATAACATTCCGTCGCGACCGAAACGTTCACAACCGAAATATGATTTGTTGAATCACATCGAAGCGCGAAACGTATAATTGTTTCGAATTTGAATTTTGATCTGGTGGTAGGGACCTCTTGTGAGTCCGCACGGGTAGGTACCACCGCCCTGCCTATTTCTATCGTGAAGCAGTAATGCGTTTCGGTTTGAAGGGTGGGGCAACCGCTGTAACTATACTGAGACTTTAGAACTTATATCTCAAGGTGGGCGGCGCATTTACGTTGTAGATGTCTATGGGCTCCAGTAACCACTTAACACCAGGTGGGCTGTGAGATCGTCCATCCATCTAAGGAATAAGATTTGTAGGTTTAGACGGCGAAGGAAGATCTTCCACCGAGCGGGTGATATTGCTCGGTAGAGCTAAGTTGATAGCCTTGAGAGGCTATTTCAGCTTCGCCCTAACGTGTAGGTGAGCTCGCGGGGCTCAAACCGGAGTGTTGCTAACACAAACCCTAGCAAGGGCCGTGCTTCGCAGAATCTACCATCGGATCGGAAACGCGACCAACTGAGAAGATCCGGCGAGAAACTCAGTGGACTGTGTCTGTGGGTTAATTTACTCATCGAGCCCTTCGTCGCAAGCGTCGGGTTCGACGAGGACGGTGACCGGTGCTTGTGGTACCTAAAAGCAGCGTTAATGGATCGGGAGGATCCGTAATGTCGTGTTTGTCCGAATAATGTCCTTCGGAACTTGTATATATGTGAGCTTATCTTGAAAATGTCGTAAGCGTGATTCAGGCAGTTGTCAAATATCTTCTGTTCTACGATGGCTATCGTCACAAACTTATTTCACTACTCAAAACTTTATAAATATAGTTGAATCTCTTTATTTGCGGAGTCGTCCCGCGGCTCAAAGGATATTTTTTCCTACCTAAGTAGGTGAGCTCACGGGGCTCAACACTAACCCTAGCAAGAGTAGTTCTTCGCAGAATCTACCACGAGGTACCACTGCCGTCTCTATTTCTGCTATCAAGCAAACATGTTTTACAGCTTTAAAGTTGCAATGAACGTGATCCAATTGTGACTTCATATCGCAAAGTGGGTCAAGGAGGACTCATTCCTTCCTTATGACATGTCCTTCTGCAAATTAGACGTATGGAGAGAGCCCAGTGGTAGGCACCTATTTGGGCTGTTCCTGAAATTGCTGATGTCCATGTGCTACGGTAACCACTCGCCATGAGGTAGACCGTATGCTTCTTCTTCTTCATCGTTCCCTCACTGTTGAGGATCTCGACTATATGTGACTATCCTTCACAGTGTTCGATCATGGGTAGCATGGACCACATGGTATAGGCTACCACCAGCCGCTCTCTTACTAGATCTGATCATCTGGTTGGTGTTGACAGCACGCTTGCCTTCTATGCGACCCAAAATTATGAGGCTTTCTATTAATTCTATGCCTTGCCTAAAAGGCGAAAATACACGTTGCGATGTCTTTATTATTCCGATATTTTAATAATGGTGCACGTTAAGTGAGATTTTCTTTTTTGGTTCCAAAAAAAAAACGCCACATCCATTCCCGTTAACATTTCAAGTTCTTCTCATTTACTGCCTCTCAGCAAATTTTGGTTAATGCCTCCATTCAACGCGGCCATGATTAATTATAATGTTGTTCTCTCGAAATTAATAACGTTTGAAAACCTCAAACATAATTGGTTTAGATTCCGTTTCGTGATATTAATTTAAATTTGGCTGTACGTTTAATGCCCGGTGCCGTTTCATTTTCGTTTCGCTTTGAAAAAAAAAACAACGGTAATTGCTTTTTTGATTGTGGCGGGAAAATCTTTTTTTTTTCCGAACCCACGCCCCTTCATTTTGATTTTCACTCTATTTTAGACCATGTTTCTATCGCGTTACATTTAAAAATGTTTTTATATGTTGTTGTGTATAGATTAAAGCTGTTGTCGGTTTTAAATAAACATTTAACTCAAAGTGCAAATCTAGTACAGCATTATCGCTTGCCGTAAAGTTTACGGGATTGTCGTAAACTATCCAAAAGTAATGTTGCATGAATTGTCATGACATAAATTCTTGAAAAAACTAATAAAACACGCTTAAATAATAAACGGAAGTAACAATTGATTCTATAAATACTAGTGATCGCTCCGCGGTTGAAATTCGACCATAGTTATTAATTGAAATTAAAACTTTGAACATTATTATGGTTCTATTGTCAAAGACGTTACTTCTATGATCACAGATTTCACCAAGGCTACACTGTAGACAAATAATATTAATCTATTCTCAATTTGACGACAATAAGCAATAAAAAAAATTGATCATCATGAATGATTCTTACCAACACATTTAAAAAAGATTGTTATAACTACATAGACAACCCTACAAAACTGTACCTATTTATACTTATGTCGTTCCCATTCAACTTATTCTCATCCCAATTGGCCCCTCTTTCTTTTCTTATACCTGAGACGTCCCCGTTCATATTCAATTTCCCTACCAATATTAGCAATATTAATCCTTCTCTATATTTTTTATATGTGTAGAAAATTTCATACTCCTCAGTCCGCGCAATTTTCATAAAAAGGAATACAAAGTTTTTGCTTCACATATTAATACCTATATATATTTTTTCCGTCCTGTTAATACCGGTCGGGATATTAGCTAATTATGCTAATAATACAAAATGATGAACCTTACATACAAATAAACGTAAATATATATCAAACTAACAATAACGTGTCAAATAGTTATTATGATTCAAAATATCAAAACAATTATGTATGCTATGCAATTTAGTGCATCTATAAACAGCGGAGAGGTTATGTTTGAAATTTCGAGGGTAAAGGTAAGGATCATCTTGTATAGGGGACAAGTTTGAAAAACTGTCCACTTATAAACAGTGAGCTATTGTTGGAAGACTCACCGAGTGAGTGCTCTGAGGAATTGTTTGAGATGCCACCATCATCTCGTTTTTATCATCGCACCTCCCGCCACCGGAGTAGAGTTCATCCATCTACCTAGAGCCACTGTGTTTATCCACAGTGCGCTTCCAGAGATCTTTTTTTGCCACGTACCATCCGGCTTTGGAATGAGCTCCCCTCCACGGTGTTTCCCGAGCGCTATGACATATCCTTCTTCAAACGAGGCTTGTGGAGAGTAGTTAACCGTAGGCAGCGGCTTGGCTCTGCCCCTGGCATTGCTGATGTCCATGGGCGACGGTAACCACTCAGCATCAGGCGGGCCGTAGCTCGTCTGCCTACCCGGGTAATGAAAAAAAATTAGCGCTAGTGTAGGAAGCAGAAATTGTATAAATAAATATAGCCGTTTTAAAAAGATTAAAATATGCTGGGTAGAAGTGAAATTCGATAGTTAATTATGCGCCGTTTTTAAATTATTTCCACTTGCTACTACGCCGCCATTTTAATAGGCTTCCTTACAGCGGACACTTTTTTAATACACTGAAATATTCCTCCTTCCTTCTCTAACCTTTATAATTTGAAATTTACAAAAAGAATGACAAATTGTCAAAATTCAAATCACCGAAACGTCACCCTTCCGTCACAAATAGGACGTTTAATTGTTTTTTTTTTTCGAACGCGTGTTGGCACTTCAATAACATGTTTTTAGTCGTTATTATCAGAGCGAAACGCGCCGGTGCCGGGAGAAGCTTACAATGGATGACAAATTGGCCCCGTGACAAAGGAATAAGGTTTATTGGGCCGCGTTATGAGGGTAGTCTGCGTGCCTCTCGGAAAACAAAGCTACGAGACGACATTATGCTTAAAAATTGTTATTTTTTCATTACCTTTGAACTATGTTTTTGATTTTACTTTCATTTAAGCCCGAGCGAGAATCAAACCGTATTGATTTTGTTGATTTGTATAATCTTATTTTTAAATCAATTACTTACTAAGTAATCGTAATATCTAATTTTTGAATCATAAGATCTATTTTTGACTGTGGTTCTAGAAATGTTATTTAGGGTTACGGTTCCAAAGTTTAAATGAAAAAACTAATAAAAATCAACCACAATAACCAAAAAATGGTTACAGTTTGACCAAATTTATAGGTTTTTCTTAAATGCCCATAATTTCCAAACTGCATGGGATAGATTTTTTTTCTGATTTTTCTCATGATGGTTACAACCAATCCTGTCACCCCGTTTCGGCTTGACGTTTAGTTCTGGGACACCCTGTAGATCGGAATGGAACGAAATAGTTTTTATCCAATTTTATACAAACCAATTTTATATCTTATATTAACTGACCCGTCGAACTTCGTACCGCCTTTTATTATTTATTGCTTAAATGTGTGGACGAGCTCACAGCCCACCTAGTGTTAAGGGGTTACTGCAGCCCATAGACATCTACAACGTAAATGCGATACTCACCTTGAGATATAAGTTCTAAAGTCTCAGTGTGATTACAACGGCTGCCCCACCCTTCAAACCGAAACGCATTACTGCTTTACGGCAGAAATAGGCAGGGTAGTGGTACCTACCCGTGCGGACTCACAAGAGGTCCTACCACCAGTAATCACGCAAATTATAATTTTGCGGATTTGATTTTTATTACACGATGTTATTCCTTCACCGTGGAAGTCAATCGTGAACATTTGTTAAGTACGTATATCATTAGAAAAATTGATACCCGCCTGCGGGATTCGAACACCGGTGCATCGCTAGATACGAATACATCGGATTGCATAAATGGGTGGAGGAGCTCACAACCCCTGGTGTTAAGTGGTTACCGGAATCCATAGACATCTACAACGTAAATGCGGCCATCCACCGTGATATATGAGTTCTAAGGTCTCCGTTTTGACAGTACAACGGCTACTCCGATGTAATATTTTAGTAGCACGATCGTCTCTATGCATCTCTGTTCGCGTGATTCAGTAGGTGGTTGGAACATAATGAGATAGTGAGCTATGTAATGTAAGCGAGTTATTGCTTCATACAGATTTAACCGCAGAATGTATTAGGTATACACGGGAATAACTTTGAGCTTTTAATATTAATTTAGTTTTGAGGTTAGGTTTTTTTTTTAATCCGGCCGCAGGTTTTGCTCTTTGGACGTATTAAAACTTTTCGGAATTTTGTCTATGACTGACGAGACCTTGTCTGGGTTGAAGGATAAGATTAAACTTGGATTCGCGACAAAATTCTGGGATCCACCATAGTGGGCTTTCGACAAACTCTACCATATTTTTTTTTTTGACTACCTATGCTGATAGCTTAGGGAGGCTATTTCAGCTTCGCCCTAACGTGTAGGTGAGCTCACGGGGCTCAAACCGGAGTGTTGCTAGCACTGGCCCTAGCAAGAGCAGTGCTTCGCAGAATCTACCACCGGGTCGGAAACGCGACCCACTGAGAAAATCCGGCTAGAAACTCAGTGGGCTGTGTCTGTGGGTTAATTCGCTCGTCGAGCCCTTCGTCGCGAGCGACGGGTTCGGCGAGGTCGGTGACCGGTGCTTGTGGCACCTAAAAGCATCGTTAATGGATCGGGAGGATCCGTAATGACGTGCTCTCTACCATAAATACTCTTTTAAATTAGAATCGAAGAATATCAGCGATGACGTCACTGGTTGCTAGGTGAGTTCGCAAGTGTAAGTTCTACCGCATTCCACTAAATTGTACCGTAAGCAAATAAAAATAGGAGCTTTTATTGTATTGTGGTCCTACTACTTGCATCGATAATCCTCAATGCTAAGGGTCGTGGCCTCGTGAGGCTTTCTTGGGTAAATACACACGGTGGGTTCCCGTGTCTTTCCACGGCGGTGCTTTTGGAAGTTATATAGTTCTTCGAAGCCGCTGAAGCTTTATTTGGGTCCGGCTAATTAACCGCCGCCAGACATTGGGCGTTGACTGTTTGACGGTGGAAAGATCGAACTCTAACTCAAACTTCCTCTTTTTTCGTCCGGGCTTGGGATCGACATTG
Organism: Bombyx mandarina; assembly: GCF_030267445.1. Classification (NCBI taxonomy): domain Eukaryota; kingdom Metazoa; phylum Arthropoda; class Insecta; order Lepidoptera; family Bombycidae; genus Bombyx; species Bombyx mandarina. The sequence continues at coordinate 9,569,466 of NC_143230.1, read as the reverse complement.
GCAGAATAAAAAATGGGAAGTTTTATTGCATTGTGACTCTGGTAAGCCCATCCATTATTAATTTTTTTAATAATTAATTATATAATAATAAATAATTAATAAATTAAGTCATTATTAATTTGCAGTCAATGACCGGGAAGGCTCTTAAGACCTTACAGAATAAACAGGCAGCGAAGAGTGAGGTTTTATTATAATTAAAAAAAAAACAGTTTATTAATGTTAAATGTTAAAACAACGCAGTTAATAAACAGGTAGGATTCCCGATCCTGTAGAACCGAACGTCGCCCAAAACACGTCATTTCGGATCCTCCCGATCCACTAACGGTGCTTTTAAGTCCCTCAAGCACCGGTCATCGTTCTCGTCGAACCCGTCGCTTGCGATGAAGGGCTCGGCGAGTAAATTAACCCACAGATGTAGCCCACTGAGTTTCTCGCCGGATCTTCTCAGTAGAAGCGTTTCAGATCCGGTGGTGGATTCTGCGAAGCACTGCTCTTGCTAGGGCCAGTGTTAGCAACGTCGTCAGGTTAGCGTAACGTGAGCTCACCTACTTGCTCGGTGAAGTAGAAGAAGGTAGTATCTAGTAAGAAAAAATAATGATACATGCAGTAAGTCATCGATTCTCAGCGACAGATCTTAGAAATAAATGCAAAAGGTTTATTTATTTTATTAATATTTATTACGAGTATGTAAGCTGTTTTAATTATATAATATCACGTAGTATGTGTATTTTATACGAATGATTCTTTTTTTTTAATCAAAATTATTATCACAAAATATTTTGCACGGTGTTATTTTATAGGAAAGCAAACAGTCTAAATGTATAATGACTAACTATATACATACTAGCGGACCCGACAGACGTTGTCCTCCAAATATTCATTCAAGTCGATCCAGCCGTTTAGTTGTAGTGTAGATAAATAACTTAGACACCGACTGCAGCGCCATCTGCTGGGCTGATTTGTGAATCTAAACCATCCAGGGTGCCAACCAAATGCATACAAAAAAAATCATTCAAATCGATCCAGCCATTTAGGAGTTCAGTGACAAACACACGCAAAGAAGAAATATATATATGTATATATAAAGATGATGTCTATGTATAATGTCAAAAACCTTGTCACAGTGCGCTGTCATGTTTTGAAATGATAAAAAATGTTTCGCCACAAAAAAAAGATTGAGAATCACTGGTTCAATAATCGAGACTTTTTATACTTAGGCCTTATGCCGGCCACTCACATGCGCGCGAGCATTTGTACATTGTACGAATGTTTGCACGCATGTGAAGGGCCGTCAGACATTGATTCGCAAACTTCTCTCTTTGCGAACCCGTTTGCGCTTCTTCCTACACTTGTTTACGAATGTCTCACGAATTTCTCTTCTTTTTTAATTCGTCAATAGAACAAGGAAGAGAAAAAGAGTTTTTAATTCTTTCCTAGGCGTCATTAACGGCCATTCTGTTGTTATTGGATTTCTTTTGAGGGTTCCATATGGTCGATTCATTTTGCAGGAGTTCAATGAACTCCATCACCTTGGTGTTGTTCCAATCGATGATGAAGGTACGCTACACAGTAGACGTCACGGACTATGAAAATGGCGTAACGTCCGTTACCTTCGCAATCGTGGGCGCAATTGGTAACACGAATGTGTGGGAGACTACGCGAAATATCGGGGCTCGCGCGCTTCGATGTTCGTTAAAAACCGACACAGCTTCGAAAACCACGAATGCAGCGAAAACTTTGCATAATCATTTGCAAATGTCGTCCTACACTTGTGGGTTTGCATATTCGTGCGAATGTGAGTGACCGGTACTACAGTTTTTTTTTAATTTATTTTTTAGATGTGTGGACGAGCTCACAGCCCACCTGATGTTAAGTGGTTACTGGAGCCCATAGACATCTACAACGTAAATGCGCCACACACCTTGAGATATAGTTCTAAGGTCTCAGTATAGTCACAACGGCTGCCCCACCCTTCAATCCGAAACGCATTACTGCTTCACGGCAGAAATAGGCGGGGCGGTGGTACCTACCCGTGCGGACTCACAAGAGGTCCTACCACCAGTAATTACGCAAATTATAATTTTGCGGGTTTGATTTTTATTGCACGATGTTATTCCTTCACCGTGGAAGTCAATCGTGAACATTTGTTGAGTACGTATTTCATTAGAGAACGGTGAGCTAAGCGATTGACGCGATTTTTTTAAATCAATGTTTAAAAGTCACAGATTAATCTGTGACTAATCCTTGACACCCTGTGACGAAATTAATAAAAAAAAATTTGTCATTAAACAAAAAACAATTAAAAATGTATTTATGTACTTCTCTCTCAAAGGTATGGCACAGATATAATAAATCCTTAAAATTTACTATGTTAGTCTTTGAAAGAGCTGAATTCGGGCTTAGAGACCTTTATTACAGACCTCCAGGCTCCTCCCTTCTTTGTTTAGATTAGGATTAAGTTTTAATAATAATCTGTGGACACTAAATTTATTTCATCAAAAACTGCTTACGTTTTTTTAAAGAAAATCAACACTAGTTTAAAAATTTAATAAAAAAAAGATGACAACACAGAAATGTTGCCATAGCGAAAAAAAAGGAAAATCGAATAAAAGCAATAACTACATCAATAGCGTTCCTTTTAATGCGTCACTTAATATATTATCCATGTTATTAGCAATAGGAATTTTAATCACCGTGTCCCAGTCAGAAGGGGGACGGGCACTTGTTTGTAAGGTTGCCGCAGATTTTTTTTCCCCTACGCGTAGGGAAAAAAAAAATCGGTTGTCTGTAAAGTCGGCTTACTGACGATAGTTGAACGTGACAGCGTCATAAGAAAATACTGATGGAATGGTTTCTTTTTTCAAAAGAAAATTTTAATTTTATTTGTTTGATAGATATTTTGTATGGACAATTGACACCACATTCACTTTTCACTGAACTTCATACGATGACGAAAACATGTAAATGTATTATTGTATAGCAGCTGTCCACGCGGATGCATCGCTCACTCAAGTAGGAGAGAGACAGATGTCGAACGCTGCCGAACGCGGAGGCCGATTATATCTCTTTGTCGCTCGTTGCGCGCTCTCGCTTGCACTTCAAGCCTTAAATGGAACGACTCAGAGCGAGGTAACGTCGCATGAGTCATGTTTTTTCGTGCGTGCAGCCGGCTCCATCGAATTATAAGACGTTGTCACCTCAAAAATTTTTAAGGGATTATTCCGAAGCGATCTGGTTGGTGATATTAGGGGACTTAGTCTGAGAGAATATGCTAAGGTATCCTTTTTTCTCCTAATCGTTGGTAGCTAATGGGGCTATTCCAACATCACGCGAACCGGTAGGTGAGATCACGGGAGATAATTGCTAACACTAGCCCTAGCAAGAGCAGTTCTTCGCTGATTCTAGTACCGGATCGGAATCGTGATTCACGTGGAAGATCCGGCGAGAAACTCAGTGGGCCGTGTTTGTAAGTTAGGTAGGTGAGCTCACGGGCTCAACCTGAGAGAATTGTTAACACTGGCCCTAGCAAGAGCAGTGCTTCGCTGAATCTTTGCCGTGAAGCAGTAATACGTTTCGGTTTGAAGGGCGGGACAACCGTTGTCTATACTAAGACCTTAGAACACATATCTCGAGGTGGGTGGCAGCATTTACGTTGTAGATGTCTATGGGCTCCAGTACCAACTTAGCACCTAGTGGGCTGTGAGCTCGTCCACCCACTTAAGCAATAAAAAAAACATAATAACATAAACAAAAAAGAAGGTCCAGCGTTCCAGAATGCGTTTGTCAAAGAACATCTTAATTGATTTCCAACTTCGCGACAGCCCTAAGCTGACATTGTCAAGCGTGTCGCGGGGATCAGAAAGCGCATCACACGATTGCGGAGTCCCCTACAACGACGCGGGGCCCTCCGCTAAAAAGCTCTCGTGCACTTGCAACTTTCATTGTTCAGCTCTATTTAATAGCATGTGTTATTTTATTATCTGTCCCTCGAATTACGATTGACAGAAATCATTTGACGGGAGCTTTTATTTGTTTATTGCTAGCCGTTACACGCGGCCTCGCCCGTGTTCAAGAAGGTTCAGTGTAGTTTCGTTAGGGATTAAGAAGTTTAGTTTTGAAGTCATCGTGGCCTAAAGGATAAGACGTCCGGTGCATTCGTGTTGAAGCGATGCACCGGTGTTCGAATCCCGCAGGCGGGTACCAAATTTTCTAATGATATACGAGGGCTGCACTAAAAGTATCGGGAATGGAATATTTCCACTGTTCCTGTCATATTAAAATCTTTTTAATTGAAAACGCCTTGGTTTTAAAAATCGAATACCATTTATTTATTTAAAAAAAGATTCTCGGTCTTGTCACGAGGTTTTGTCAAACTTGTTTAGTCGTTGAGAAAATGGAATTGACTCGAGAAAATTCAAGAGCGATGATTTATTATGACTTTCGAAGTGGTTTAACACAAAAACAGTGTGTTGACCGGATGATTTCTGCATTTGGTGATGAAGCCCCATCCAAAACCACAATTTATCGCTGGTTTGCTGAGTTTCAACGTGGACGTGTCAAGCTCAGTGATGATCCCCGTCAAGGTCGTCCAAAAACTGCAGTCACCCAAGAAAACGTTGATGCTGTGCGTAAGCTGATTGAGGAAGATCGACATGTGACATACCGCGAAATTCAGTCAACTTTAGACATTGGCATGAGTCAAATACAAATAATCTTGCATGAACAATTAGGTGTAAAAAAGTTGTTTTCCCGATGGATACCGCATTCGCTCTGTGAAGAGCAAAAAGCAGCTCGCGTTACTTGGTGCGTCAGAACTCTCGAAAGATTCCACGCAGGATCCTCAAATGCTGTATACAACATTGTATCAGGTGACGAATCCTGGATATACGCGTACGAACCCGAAACAAAAAACCAGTCACGGGTTTGGGTGTTCGAAAATGAGTTAAAACCAACAAAAATTGTTCGTTCACGGAGTGCTGCAAAAAAAATGGTGGCCACGTTTGTCTCCAAAACCGGCCATGTTACGACTATGCCTCTTGAGGGACAAAGAACGGTTAATGCAGAATGGTATGCTAGTATTTGTTTGCCACAGGTCGTTTCTGAACTCCGTAAAGAGAACTGCAACCGCCGCATCATCCTCCATCACGACAATGCGAGTTCTCACACCGCGCACAGAACAAAAGAGTTTTTAGAGCAAGAAAACATAGATTTATTAGACCATCCGCCGTACAGCCCTGACCTAAGCTCTAATGATTTCTATACTTTCCCTAAAATAAAGAATAAATTGCCTGGACAGAGATTTTCATCACCTGAAGAAGCTGTGGACGCCTACAAAACGGCCATTTTGGAGACCCCAACTTCCGAATGGAATGGTTGCTTCAATGATTGGTTCCATCGTATGGAAAAATGTGTCAAATTTCGCGGAGAATACTTCGAAAAGCAATAAATACATTTTTAAATAGTAATGTTGTGTCACTTCGTTAATTCCCGAAATTTTCAGTGCCGCCTATGTACGTACTCAACAAATGTTCACGATTGACTTTCACGGTGAAGGAATAACATCGTGTAATAAAAATGAAACCCGCAAAATTATAATTTGCATAATTACTGGTGGTAGGACCTCTTGTGAGTCCGCGCGGGTGGGTACCACCACCCTGCCTATTTCTGCCGTGAAGCATTAATGCGTTTCGGTTTGAAGGGTAGGGCAGCCGTTGTAACTATAAGTATACTTGAGACCTTAGAACTTATTTCTCAAGGTGGGTGGCGCATTTACGTTATAGATGTCTATGGGCTCCAGTAACCACTTAACACCAGGTGGGCTGTGAGATCGTCCACCCATATAAACAATAAAAAAAAACCTTTGGAAGCTATTAATGGTAACTTAGACGTGTAAAGAGCCGTACTCGGAGTTTCTCTAAAGGATCAAAACAGGAATGAGATTATTCGAGAACTTAAGTCTTCGACATAGCTCAAAGAGTCAGCAAGCTGAAGTGGCAGTGGGCTGGCCATATATGCCGTAGGACTGACGATCGCTGGAGTAGACGGGTTCTGAAGTGGAGACCGCGCAGCGGAAGACGTAACGTGGGACACCCCCTGACTAGGTGGCGCGATGACCTCCAAACAGTGGCCGACAGGAAATGGATGAGGAGAGGCGAAGACCGGGCCAGTGGTATGGATTGGGAGAGGCCTGTCCAGCCGTGGACAACTGTGGGCTGATGATGATGATGAAGTAACTTTTTTATTATTATTTTATTTATTACTTAGATGGGTGGACGAGCTCACAGCCCACCTGATGTTAAGTGGTTACTGGAGCCCATAGACATCTACAACGTAAATGGGCCAACCACCTTGAGATATAAGTTCTAAGGTCTCAGTATAGTTACAACGACTGCCCCACCCTTCAAACCGAAACGCATTACTGCTTCACGGCAGAAATAGGCAGGGCGGTGGTGCCTACCCGCGCGGAATCACAAGAGGCCCTACCACCAGTAATAGCAACAGTTCCAAATCGCTGAAAACCATCATGGAATATCATTTCCGGAGCATAGGCTAGTAAGATGTATGCCTGATGGCTCCATTAATAATTTACAGTACATGTACATTAGGTAATTACGTTTTTTTTTAAATTCATTCGTGAGTGTTAAATACGTATTTTAATAGAAAATTTTGTAGTTGTCAGCGGGATTCGAACGCGGGCGCTCGATACTACATAATACACCGGCCGTCTTATCCTTTGGGCCGCGACGACTTCATCTTTCGTTACTGTGAAATTTACGGTTTATGGATCATGCAGCAAATGAAGATTTTGCTGAAAGGACCGGAATCCAGATCAGTAATTGTCCACGCTCGGAACAAATAAGTCGGCTTTGTGGAAGTTATGTTATATGTTTTTAATCAGACAATTGTGTATAATTACCTAGATAAGATTTTTGAAAATTTGTAAAAAAAGCCGCCAAAATCGTAATTGAGCGAAAAATCCACAGATAACATAAAAATCAGGATATGTGCTTCGTTTCACGTTGGGAAGATCTTGAACAGTAATAAAATTAAGAATTAAGACTTGTATACATTTGACTTATTTCCCTGTTGACAAAAATAGGATTTACTGGAGGCAACGCTAAGAGCGAAGTTGTGTGAATTGTTTTTATTTTTTACTAGCTGACCCGACAGGCGTTGACCCGTTTTAATCCTTTTAGCGCAAACCGTCGATAGATCGACTGTTATTATATATAATGTACGGAGCGTCGGAATACTGACTATTGCGCAGTTTGATTATAGGTATTAGATATCGACCTGTAAGGACGTGTCGTCGCGCGTGCACGTATAATGTTTTTAATAAGTTAATAACATTTATACGAGGGCTGCACTGAAAATTTCGGGAATTAACGAAGTGACACAACATTACTATTTAAAAATGTATTTATTGCTCTTCGAAGTATTCTCCGCGAAATTTGACACATTTTTCCATACGATGGAACCAATCATTGAAGCAACCATTCCATTCGGAAGTTGGGGTCTCCAAAATGGCCGTTTTGTAGGCGTCCACAGCTTCTTCAGGTGATGAAAATCTCTGTCCACGCAATTTATTCTTTATTTTAGGGAAAGTATAGAAATCATTAGGGCTTAGGTCGGGGCTGTACGGCGGATGGTCTAATAATTCTATGTTTTCTTGCTCTAAAAACTCTTTTGTTCTGTGCGCGGTGTGAGAACTCGCATTGTCGTGATGGAGGATGATGCGGCGGTTGCAGTTCTCTTTACGGAGTTCAGAAACGACCTGTGGCAAACAAATGCTAGCATACCATTCTGCATTAACCGTTCTTTGTCCCTCAAGAGGAATATTCGTAACATGGCCGGTTTTGGAGACAAAATATTGATGATCACTTTGTTGGTGCGACTTAATAAATAAATAAATAAATAAATAAATAAATAAACGTGGCCACCATTTTTTTTGCAACACTCCGTGAACGAACAATTTTTGTTGGCTTTAACTCATTTTCGAACACCCAAACTCGTGACTGGTTTTTTGTTTGGGGTTCGTACGCGTATATCCAGGATTCGTCACCTGATGCAATGTTGTATACAGCATTTGAGGATCCTGCGTGGAATCTTTCGAGAGTTCTGACGCACCAAGTAACGCGAGCCGCTTTTTGCTCTTCACAGAGCGAATGCGGTATCCATCAGGAAAACAACTTTTTTACACCTAATTGTTCATGCAAGATTATTTGTATTTGACTCATGCCAATGTCTAAAGTTGCCTGAATTTCGCGGTATGTCACATGTCGATCTTCCTCAATCAGCTTACGCACAGCATCAACGTTTTCTTGGGTGACTGCAGTTTTTCGACGACCTTGACGGGGATCATCACTGAGCTTGACACGTCCACGTTGAAACTCAGCAAACCAGCGATAAATTGTGGTTTTGGATGGGGCTTCATCACCAAATGCAGAAATCATCCGGTCAACACACTGTTTTTGTGTTAAACCACTTCGAAAGTCATAATAAATCATCGCTCTTGAATTTTCTCGAGTCAATTCCATTTTCTCAACGACTAAACAAGTTTGACAAAACCTCGTGACAAGACCGAGAATCTTTTTTTAAATAAATAAATGGTATTCGATTTTTAAAACCAAGGCGTTTTCAATTAAAAAGATTTTAATATGACAGGAACAGTGGAAATATTCCATTCCCGATACTTTTAGTGCAGCCTAGTAAATAACCATTTTTTTGTTGCTATGAATTTAGCATTGATTTTAGCATTTTTTTTAAATTTAAGGTTTTTTTCAAAAATTCTTTAGCAATTTCTGCAAATTATGTGAAAATAAGCTTAGCACTAAAAAGGTTAACTATGAGCAAAAATATTTTTCCAATTATTGATATAAGGTGTTTATTATTACAATATTCTATGATACACAACTTTCTTCGTTTTATTTACTGATGCGTGTAAAGGAATACATTTTTTGTATGGTAACAAGGGAAAAGGCAATTTTTTTTTGAGAATTAATTAAATGTTTAGCAATTATAAAATTTGGCGAGCCACAAAAAAACAGCATTGAAATAATTATGCGGCATACAAAGATTTTGTTTGCAATTAAAACAAATCAGGCAGCAATCCTTGTTCCGCAAATAATTTTGATAATGGTCGTAAATTAAATCATAAATAGGCAGCTTACAATAACATGAGTTTGCATGATAAAAATTCAGTCTGCAAAATAACTATTTGATCAGCAAGATTTCATGATGGGTCAGCAGAGAAAACATGTCTATATGCAGTGCGTTTGATTGCTATGCATATATAAAGCATGGTGAGCAAAGTAACTATATGGATTGTGTTTTTGTTGAAAAATCTATAATGTACGTTAAAACTGCGCGGAGTAAGAGCAGACGCGTGACACGAGGAACACTTTGAAAGGCGGCACGACATGAGAACCCTCTTGTCGTGGCCGCTGGAAACTACATACCCGATCTTATAGAACGAATGTTAAACCGTCGACGTCGCCCTAAGCACGTCATCACGGATCCTCCCGATCCATTAACGGTGCTTTTAGGTACCACAAGCACCGGTCACCGTTCTCGTCGAACCCGTTGCTTGCGATGAAGGGCTCGACGAGCGAATTAACCCACAGACACAGCCCACTGAGTTTCTCGCTGGATCTTCTCAATGGGTCGTGTTTCCGATCCGGTGGTAGATTCTGCGAAGCACTGCTCTTGCTAGGGTCAGTGTTAGCAACTCTCCGGTTGAGCCCCGTGAGCTCACGGCTGCTTCACCCTTCAAACCGAACGCATTACTCCTTCACGGCAGAAATAGGCAGGGTGGTGGTACCTACCCGTGCGGACTCACAAGATGTCCTACCACCAGTAATTACGCAAATTATAATTTTGCGGGTTTGATCTTTATTACCTACACGATGTTATTCCTTCACCGTGGAAGTCAATCGTGAACTTTTGTTGAGTACGTATTTCATTATAAAAATTGGTACCCGCCTGCGGGATTCGAACACCGTGACATCGCTCAACACGAATGCACCGGACGCCTTATCCCTTAGGCCACGACGACTTCAACGACGACTTCGTGACCATTCCGCTTTGATTTCCTCGCTTTTGTAAATTAAAATTCCTTTTCCTACTTCAATTTCTGTCCTTTTATCTAATATAAATATTGATGTATATAGAATTTTAGCCCGTTTCATTTTTCTTAACAATATACAATTATAACCATTTATGTACTTATAGGATCGGTGGTAGACATTATTTTGTTGAACACTAAGTAACACGAAGTCACTTTTTGATTCCTGATTTAATCAACAATATGTTAACTTGACAATTCACTTTAACACTTGTCCAACTTTAACCAGTACGTACAACAGTCACTGAATCACACAACGTAACAACGATATAGTAAGTGCACCAGGCAAGCGCAGTCCAACGAATGTCCATTGCGAGGCATATACCGCCTTTTTATAACGTTTTTTTCTTTTTTTTTTTTTTCCTACCTAAGCTGATAGCCTTAGCGGCTATGTCAGCGTAACCCTAACTTTAGTAGGTGAGCTCACGGGGCTCAAACCTGACGATGTTGCTAACACGAACCCTAGCAAGAGCCGTGCTTCGCAGAATCTACCACCGGATCGGAAACGCGACCCACTGAGAAGATCCGGCGAGAAACTCAGTGGGCTGTGTCTGAGAGTTAATTTACTCGTCGAGCCCTTCGTCGCAAGCGACGGGTTCGACGAGAACGGTGACCGGTGCTTGAAGTACCTAAAAGCACCGTTAGTGGATCGGGAGGATCCGAGATGACGTGTTTTGGGCGACGTCGACTGCTTTCCATTCTGTCCGCAGGATCGGGAATGTAGTTACCGGCGGCCACGATGAGAGGGTTCTCGTGTCGTGCCGCTTTATCGAAGTGGCGCATGGACGCCGACTGAAGATACTTACTGATGGACTCTAAGTCCAGGTCGTCATGGAGGTCGACGTTCCTGACGAACCACGGGGCTCCGACGGCTATCCTGCAAAAACGGGATTGAATAATTTGAAATGATTTTAAGTGTATGCGGGCCACGTGAGCGAACACTACACTTGCATAGGTCATGACGGGGCGTATGCAAGTTTTGTAGAGTGTCACCTTATTTCTAAGGGTTTTATAACGGCCGGGGCGCCTGGCTTATCTATGAGTCACTCCTGTTGCACGTGCTGTTTTACGAGTGGAATGACACGGCCGGCGCACCTGGCTTCTGTATGAGTCACTCCTATTGCACGTGCTGTGTAACAGAAATATCGTTAACGCCGTCATACTTATATAATAAATTAACCTGATCCTTTTACAAATTCCGTTCCAATTTTCAATCCAATAACAAACACACTTCCTAACCTTTTTGCATGGCTGACGCACAAGCCGTACAGGCCAAGAAATGGAGAAGAAAAAGAACCAATCAAGCAATAAAATGGAACGGAATTACAAATCACATCGAATCGAACTGATAGAGTTTCTAACCGCGTCTTAATGTAAATGGCAGCGAAGTTTTTTTTTTTCTACCTGAGCTTTTTTTTTTTTTTTGGTCAGGAGGAAATCGCCAGACTTCCGCCCTCCACTGGGGATAGAGGGCGGGGCATGTCAGAGTCGAACTGACTAAAACCTCCTGTCGCTCAACAACCAACGTCCAAACCTCGCATGAGACAGAACTCATGAAGAGGCAAAGGGGGGAAAGTGAAGCGTTTAGTGCGGAGTACATCTCTCCCATCACCCTCCCCCTCGGGACGCCGGACCGGCGGTCGTCGGCGCCACGACCACCAGCCCTCTCGGTCGGCAGGCTATCCGAAGCCCGCCTAGATGGCGCCGGTTAGAGTGAGCTATCCTACGGAATACCCCGCTGGACCAGAACCAGCGTGGGTCGAGGATAGCCGGCCTTCCATCACCCGGATGCTCTTGCGTAAAACGCGTGCAGAGCAGCTTGCACGTCGTCTTCTTAGGCCCCCCTCGCCGGTCCCCAGACCGACATGTGAGGGGGGGACCCGAAACACTTAGAGGGCCAGGGCTTGGGCGAGATCCGCCTCCCTGGCCCCCGCTCGACGGCGGCGGGATTGTGCGTCTCTCACGCGCCCCGCCGCCTCCTTCTGCGAGATGGTGCACTCGCAGAAGTCGAGCATCGCCTTCCACGACTCGTCGTCACCGAGCATCGATGCCACAACACTCGGCAACGACAAGTCGTTTCCTACTTTTGCGACGAGGACACGGCGCCACCCCTCCCATGCGGGGCAGGCGACGAGCGTATGCTCTGCCGTGTCCAAGTCGCAATCACAATGGTGGCACTCTGCCGTCGGCTCGGCTCTGATCCGGTGCAGGAACTCACCGAAGCAACCATGCCCAGTGAGCACCTGCGTGAGCCGGAAAGTGAGGCGTCCTCTGTCACGATTCACCCAATCCACAAGGACCGGGCGAATCGCCTCGACGGTCCTACGACCGGCCGAAGGATCAGCCAGCCGTCTGGACCATGACTCCAGCACGGACCGCCGAGATTGGGCCCTCCGCGCTTTGACCACACTGTGGCTGGGACGCGCCACGCCCCGGGCGCGAAGGTCAGCCCGCCACTGATAGTCAGCGGCGAGCGCCTCCGCTTCCAGAGCCCAAGGCGGCGTCCCAGCCAGTACACACGCCGCCTCAAAGGAGATGGTGCGATAACCACGGATGACCCTGACCGCGATGGTGCGTTGCGGCCGTTGCAGCAGCTTCGCCACCCCCGCGGCCAGGGACTGGCCCCACACAGGCGCCCCGTATAGGGCCATTGATCGCACCACCCCCGTATAGAGACGGCGCGTCACCTGGTCAGGCCCCCGACGTTGGGCAGAAGCCGGCTTAATGCGCCGGCCACCCCCAACAAACGAGGGACCAGGTGCTGAAAGTGAGCACGGAAGGTCCAACGACTGTCCAGAATGAGGCCGAGGTACTTCAACTGCACCCCGACCCCAATCCGGACGCCTCCAACCACGATATGGGCATCGACAGGTGGCACTCTCCGGGGCCTGTGGAACCACATGGCCTCGGATTTACTGAGTGCCACGTCGAGGCCCAATCTCCTGATTTTGCCGACGACATGCGCCACTCCAGCGGTAGCAAGACGGGCAGACTCAGCAAAACTCCCCCCCCGGGCCACGACCAACGTGTCGTCTGCGTAACAGATTACGCTTAGGCCCGGGAGGAGGGCACCCCTCAGTACCCAGTCATACCCGATATTCCACAAAAGGGGGCCAAGCACCGACCCCTGTGGAACACCGCGCACGACCGGGAACCGGTGCACGATCCCACCGTGTCCGGTACACGTGACCGATCTGTCCTCCAAGTAGGAACCCACCAGCCGGCGAAGGTAGGGGGGCACTCCGTGCCGTTCCAGCGCCCCCCCTATCACGGACCAGGGCAGGGTGTTAAACGCATTGGCGATGTCGAGAGACACCGCCAAAGCCACCCCACCCCTGCAGACGGCCTCCTCCGAGAGGGCCCGCACGCGAAGGATCGCGTCTACCGTTGAGCGGCCCTCTCGGAAGCCATACTGCTCCGCCGACAGATCGGGTCCCACCCTGACCAGATGCTGGATGATGCGGGCCGCCAGAATGCGTTCCAGCAGCTTGCCCACCTCATCCAGCAACACGATGGGACGGTACCCGGCGGCAGTATCCGCCGGGCGCCCCTCCTTTCTCAACAGCACGAGTCTGCCCGTCCTCCACGATGAAGGAAACCGTCCCGACTCGAGGCAGGAGTTGTAAAGCCTCAAGAGTCGGTCCCCTAGGGCACCAAGAGCCAAGGCCCAAACCCGGCCATGCACGCCGTCCGGGCCGGGTGCAGTGTCTTTCGCGCACATTTTGCGCACGGCCACACGGAGCTCCGCCCCCGTTATACGGGGCACCTCAGCAGGGACTTCGCCGTCGTATTCCGGCGGCGCGTCCATAGCGGGAGCGAAAAATCCCTCCCGCTCCTGCGGGAACAGCGCCGAGACGATGTCCCGCAGCTGCTGAGGCTGGAGACGCTCCGTGATCGGGGGGGCCCATGGGCGCATTTTATTGCGCACCATATGATAGGGCCGCCCCCACGGATCCTCATCTAGCGTCTCCAAGAGACCCTCCATGTGTTGGTTCTTGGCTCTTCTGATGGCCAGCTGCAATGCCCTCTGCGCGACGCGAAATGCGCCGTGCAGCCGGGCCTCTGCCGCCGCGAACGCAACCGGATCGTTGCGCCGCGGCAGGCGGCGGCGGCGATGCCTGGCGTACTCGCGCCTCGCCCGAACGCATTCCACGCGGAGTTGCGCAATTTCGGGAGACCACCAGTACGCCTGGCGATTAGGGAGTCTAGGGACGATCCGGGGCATCGACGCATCACAGATGCGACGCATCGTGTCCCGGAACCACCCCGCCTCTCCCTCGACCTCGACCGGGTGTGGACGCATGGGCGCCCACGCCGCCACCGTAGAGGCTTCCATCAGGAGCGCCTTATTCAGGCGCTTCAGTGCCCACTTGGGGAATGACCGGGATGCACCACGGGGGTGGTCCCCGTGGACGTCCGCGACTGCGGAGCGGGCGGAGAGATCAAACCGAATATATCGGTGATCTGACAGCGTCTCCGCCCCCTCCAAAACTCTCCAGTCGCGGATACGGCGTGCGATGGCCGGGCTTGCGAACGTAACGTCCACAATAGACTCGCCCTGCCACCGCACGCACGTCGCAACCGAACCTCTATTCAACAAACAGAGGCCGGCCGCGTGCGCCCACCTCTTTCTACCTGAGCTGGTAATTTTTTTTAAGGGATTTTATGACCCAGTAACTAAGACCTTTAATTCATGTCTTATTTTAATTTGTGTTCTTAATTTTATGAAAAAAATGATAATATGGAGTGAAATGAAATGAAGATGATTAATTTGAGACACTAATCAACCGGGATGAAATTAAATGAAATGAGATGAGATGATATGGGATGAAATATAATCTCAGTAAAATGGTAACCATTTACTGAGATTTTTTCAGTGGACTTTTTGGAAGATCCGGGGAAGCTACGTCCGGCGGCTTTGTTTCAATTTCCCACATTTGTACACTTTCACAGATATTAAACAGTTAATAAACCACCGTTATTACACATTTAGAAGAAACATTAAATAGACAAAATGAAACAAATCCAACAATCTTCACTCCTCGCGTTCCCGCCAAAAAGTCCCTAACCGGTAACTTCACTGCGAAGATCCGGTGAGAAAATCAGTATGCTGTACCTGTGGGTTAATTTACTCGCATTTTGTCGCAAGCGACGGGTTCGACGAGAACGATGACTAGTGCTTGAGGTACCTAAAAGCACCGTAATGGATCGGGAGGATCCGAAATGACGTTAGCCGCGAAGCTGTCGTCGTGGCCTAACGGATAAGACGTCCGGTGCATTCGTGTTGAGCGATGCACCGGTGTTCGAATCCCGCAGGCGGGTACCAATTTTTCAAATGAAATATGTACTCAACAAATGTTCACGATTGACTTCCACGGTGAAGGAATAACATCGTGTAATAAAAATGAAACCCGCAAAATTATAATTTGCGTAATTACTGGTGGTAGGACCTCTTGTGAGTCCGCGCGGGTGGGTACCACCACCCTGCCTATTTCTGCCGTGAAGCAGTAATGCGTTTCGGTTTGAAGGGTGGGGCAGCCGTCGTTACTATACTTGAGACCTTAGAACTTGTATCTCAAGGTGGGTGGCGCATTTACGTTGTGGATGTCTATGGGCTCCAGTAACCACTCAACATCAGGTGGGCTGTGAGCTCGTCCACCCATCTAAGCAATAAAAAAAAAAAAAAAAAAAAAAGCTTTTCCGTCCTGCCTTTTAGTAGTAGTTACATTTACATTTGCAATAACTAAAGTAGGATAAGTGTGGATTAACGCCTCGGAAACTCAAAAATCACGCCGTCACTGCTAAGATCTGTGGGAGCAGTACAAACGGGCAAACAAACAAACAAATGCACTTTCAAGTTTTATAGTAGTAGCCGTTCTATTTTTCCAACTGGAAAGGCCAAGGTATCATACCATTCAGCCTAGTCTTTTATAAAAAAAATTATAGAAAATCTTAATAATGAAGTGAAACGAAATAAAGTTTATTAATTTGGAACATTAATCAATTGGCATGAAATTAAATGAGATGATATGGGATGAAATATGATCTCAGTAAAATTGTGGTTATTTACTGAGACTTTTTCAGTGGACTTTTGGAGGATCCAGAAGTTACGTCCAGCGGCTTTGTTTCATTTTCCCACATTTGTGCACTGTCACAGATATTAATCAGTTAATAAACCACCGTTATTACACATTTAAACCTGAAGAAACACTAAATAGACAAAATAAAACAAATCACACAACTTCGCTCCTCGCGCTCCCGCCAAAAAGTCTTTCCGCCTTTTATAGGCAGCGAGAACGTACAAATGTCAAAAATAATTTAACATCTATGTAGGTAATTCAATAATTCAATATGAATTGATTTATGTTCAATTATTTTGATTTCTTAAGATTATTGAGATAAATATTGACATAAGTATGTAAATAAAACTAAAAATAAGTATTAAATTAAAACTATAATAAATTCATCTAACAAAATATTCACTCATCTATACTAATATTATAAAGAGGAAAGATTTGTTTGTTTGTTTGTTTCGAATAGGCTCCGAAACTACTGGACCGATTTGAAAAATTCTTTTTCCATTAGAAGCCGACATTGTCCCTGATGAACATAGGCTACTTTTTTTAATTTTTTTTTTATTTTTTTTTTTTGTTTTCGTGTGTGTTTTAATGTTTCCGAAGCGAAGCGAGGGCGGGTCGCTAGTTTGTACTATAAATACGTAAACAACATTTATATTTCTTAATATCTCTATTTATTCAATAAATAAATATCACTAGAGGTCCCGCAGTGGTCGAAATTCGACTATAATTAATTGGAACTGTAAGTTTGTACACTATTATGATTGTATTTTATACTTCTATAATCACAAATTTCGACAAGACTACACTATAAAAAATATTAACAAAGACAAACAATATTTAATCTATTCTCAATTTGACAGCAGACGTCAAGAACAAAAGTTTGACAATAAATAGTATGCATGCGTGTGTGCGTCAAATACATGGTATGTAGTGTGTGTAATGTTTTCTTTATTGATTTAATGTATCTTTTATGCATTATTTAAAAAAAATATTAGCATTGTGCACTTCTTCTCTATATTCTCTATAAGTGTAGAAAATGTCATACTCCTCCGTCCGCGCAATTTTCGTAAAAAGGGATACAAAGTTTTTGCTTCACGTATAGATTTTTCAACGCTTAATAACTAATGGGTAGTTAATAAGCGTTAATTATTCTGTTTCATTCGTTTCTTACAAACCACAGAGTATTTGTTGTAGCCGAAGTTTGCAGCTTAAAGCAAGGATTAAATTCTTAATGCGAAAACCAATTTGAAAATACCGTGTCCGACTTCACGGATTTTCGTTATTTATTGTTACGCAGGTACAGATTATGATATTAAATTGTTTGAACCGGCCCGCGGACTCGGGGCGGAGGTAGCGATGTCAGATATGTACTCGGAAGTTTAACGCGGAGGTCAGTGCCCATTGGTTTTTTTTTAACAAAAGCGATTTTATGACCCGGTAACTAAGACCTTTAAGTCATGTCTTATTTTAATTTACATTCTTGTTTTCATGAAAAATATAATATGGAGTGAAATGAAAAGAAATGAAGATGATGACATTAATCAACTGGGATGAATGATGATCTCAGTAAAATGGTGGTCATTTACTGAGATTTTCTCAGTGGACTTTTTGGAGGATCTCGAGAGGTTACGTCCAGCGGCTTTGTTTCATTTTCCCACATTTCTGCACTTTCACAGATACAAAACAGATTATAAACCGCTATTATTACAGATTTAAGCCCGAAGAAACACTAAATAGACAAAATAAAGCAAATCACACAACTGTTCTTCACTCCTCGCGTTCCCACCAAAAATTCCTATTGGTTGTTATATTATTTTGATAACAGCTTAACCTATCGTGTATATTCGAATTATATTTTTTTAGTTTTTTAAGTTGACCAAGATCATTAGAATAGTTAGGGAATAAAAAAGGAGATTCAATTATTGTCGGACCGCTGCGGAGGAAAGACCTCTGAAGTGTTGTGAAACATTCTGGTTTCTGTGGAGAAGACCCGAAAAAATCATTTCTTGCATACGATTAGCGGCAGACAGAAAAAAAAAACAATTAAGTAAAAAAAATACATATTATTATTTTCTTTCTCCTATGATTTTAGTGGCAGAAATGTGGATAAATACACCAAAATAAAATAATTACAGTCAGGCCTCATACTTCGTATATCCGTTCAGGGCCCTGAAACTGCGATACTTTAGGACAATTTTTTTTTTGTATAGAAACTAGCGACATCTTGTAGCGGATGTTCCTAAACTTATATGTTGTTAAAGTTAAGGCAATTAATTATTATATAAATATACACAGAAAATAAAAAAATAATAAATCATACAAGTCTTGTTATCTTGATTCTGAAAATTTACAAAATCCCTCATCAGAAATAAAATATAGGATAGGTAATATGTTTTTGCCATCTACAGGAGCAAGGAGAAACTAATCGAAGGGAAGCCATCTAGTGGCCGACGCCCGTAAACACTTTTGTTGAGTGCTTGAGTTACTTATCTTATAACTAATTTATGTGTACTAGAGGTCCCGTAGTAATCGAAATTCGACTATAATAAATTGGAATTGTAAGTTTGTACACTATTATGATTCTATTTTATACTTCTATAATCACAAAGATCATTGGGCGTTTTTTACCCGCTTTTTTTAAAGTCGCGAACATAAACCAAAACACTTTTAAATCATAGTGCTTCCAATCATATTTAATATTATGTGGTTATTTTAATTCATAACAATGGGAAAATGGAAATAAAAGTAAAATGAAATTCATATTTTAAGTTGACTATTTGTTTTCTATTATTTTTATTATTTTATTAGATTTTCCACAATTAACTTACGACGAGCTATTTTTATTTACCTTGGGAATATACCATTTGAAATTGGCCAAATCTTATTGCCATGAACACATGCGGCCAAACGGAGTGTATATAATGGAATTATACCATCGCAGAGAGTTGGTAGAAAATAAAATATTAATACGAGGCAGAATACAGTCTCGTCACATAAGAGCAAAACGCTATTATACATATATACTAATAAATCCGGCATTGCAAGGAAGACAAATCCTCGAAGGGTATTACTGTTCCTGTATACACGGCCGCCGCACTGTAGGGAGTTGCGCGCACATCGCCAGTGTGGTATACTTTTTATCTTGGGCTATATATCAAGAAGAATTTCACGCACCTGCGGCGTTTTTAGACGAAACTCTTGTAGATTTGGATGCGGCAGAATAAAAGTAAAGAGAAAAACATGTTTTTTTTATTCCTTTTTTCCTCTTGAATTATTGCACAAAAAAGTAAAAAAAAATATATTTTTTTAATGTCCAGTTTCTCCTTATTCCCACGGCTCACAGATATGGGACCTATACCATTGTAAACTAGATTCAATTGCCTATCCACCAGACCTAATTTCATTTTTGTTCGCTGTAGGTAAGTGTCCCATACAAAGGTGCCCGATGTCCTTTCACCAAGGCTACACTATAAAAAAATATTAATAAAGACAAACAATATTTAATCTATTCTCAATTTGACCACAAATGTCAAGAACAAAAGTTTGACAATAAATAGTAGGTATGCATGCGTGTGTGCGTCAAATACATGGTATGTAGTGTGTGTAATGTTTTCTTTATTGATTTAATGTATCTTAGCATTATTTAAAAAAAAAATTAGCATTGTGCACTTCTTCTCTATATTCTCTATAAGTGAGGAAAATTTCATACTCCTCCGTCCGCGCAATTTTCGTAAAAAGGGATACAAAGTTTTTGCTTCACGTATTAATTAATATATAAATTATCTATGTATCTGCTCACCAGAAATAGGTCGCTGCACCAATTAGTCAAGATTACAGCATGCAACATTGGCATATCGGATTTGGGTCGCGATCGGGTCTCATCGGGCCCGATCGGAATTCCCGAATATAGATAACACACTTTCTCTTTCGTGGGGCTCAAATCGGGAGTGTTGCTAACACTGGCCCTAGCAAGAGCAGTGCTTCGCGGAATCCGAATCTAGTCCGACGATCTCGTGGGACTGTCGGTCACCAGTATCTGCTCAAGATTATGACCCTCCCTTCGAGCAATGTGTCCGAAGAACTCCAATACTCTACGAATGCACATTGTGGTGAGTCTAGTTTTAACATTAAGCTCCTTTAGTATTGACACATTGGTGCGAAAAGCAGTCCAATGTGTGTGTGTATCATTTACGTTAGATTCAAAATATAATATTAATACAACTCTGCTAATGTCGGTCCCAAGCCCGGATGAGAAAAAGGAACTTTGAGTTGGAGTTCGACCTTTCCACCGTTAAAAAGTCAGCGTCGAATGTTGGGCGGCGGTTTATTAGCCGGATAAAACTTCAGCGGCCTTGAAGAACTAAACCTTTTCCAAAAGGAGGGGCTCGACGACTAAATTAACCATCAGACACAGCCCCCTGAGTTTCTCGCCGGATCTTCTCAGTTGGTCGCATTTCCGATCCGGTGGTAGATTCTGCGAAGCACGGCTCTAGCTAGGGTTCGTGTTAGCAACGTCGTCAGGTTTGAGCCCCATGAGCTCACCTACTAGTTAAGGTTACGCTGAAATAGCCTCTCAAGGCTATCAGCTTAGGTAGGAAAAAAAAACGTCACAAATTGTGCTTAATCCGACCCTGGTCAATCAAAGGTTTCGCCGACCGCAAATCACTGACGTTCCACACCCCCATGAATGAAGACACGCCCAGTCTCGCGCATGCGCGGCCAACGTCCAATCGCTTCGCTCCATTCTCGTCCCTCCACCACCCCCAAATCGGCAATCATGCACCCTCAATTGACCATCTTTTACATGTCATTTTTTCCCGCAAAAACCGATAGCAGCCGCCCCGCCTCTGAAGTGATTTAAATCTTTGACAGTTTCATATCATAAACCGCTTCATAAGGCCGGTGTTAATGTGTCTCTCTCTCTCTCTCTCTATTGAAATTAAGTTAATGATTTACTGAAATTCAAATGTGAAGTGCTAGTGCCGAAATGGTTCGTCGGAAATTCGTTAAATGAACGCGGGAATCAGCCATGATGGAGCAGCGTCAGAATTCGGTGTATCCATCGAACCTAACGGACTTCCTGACTGCCTCCGCGTACCAGCAGAACGTGGAACGTCTCTCGAACCTCACGGAAGACGACAACTATGAGGCGGAGAATCTCGACAGGTCTTCGTCGCCGGTATCAGCGCTGGACGACGGAGACAGTAACCATTCGGCTTTCGGCGTGGATTTGACCGGAAAATCCACGAATTTGGGGGGGAAATCTTTTACGATAGCTGCCATTTTGGGCTTGACGGGCCCCGATGAGGACGTTATGAACTTAAGCGTCCAGGAACGACTACAGAATCAGAGGAACCTGCACAATTACCTGTACTCTGGTCACGAGGTGCAGAGACTGAATGAAGGCTTCAGAGGCATTGTGACCGGACCGACCGGGCTAAGACAAGGTGAGTTGAGATTTTACGAGTTTTCCATCATATTTTCTGGCGTAGTCTCAAGAATCTAGCAAAGCTGGATTCGATGTTTTTTTATTTTAATTTTAAGCGATTTAACATGTGATTATTTACATGTCGGCTCCATCTATAGGTACTAATATACTTAGTCTGGCCATAAATACTGTTACAATTAAAAATAAAAATAAAAACTATTGCAAATAACATTTATTACTTTTACAGTGTGTTAGTTTAATACATAAATATAAAACAATTTAAAGTATAAAAAGCTTATTCGAAGTGGTCTCCATTGGCTGCAATACAGTCCTTTAAACGTTGAGGCCAGTTATCAATAGAAGCACGCACTCTTTCCATGGGAAAATTTTTCACTGCCAATCGTACGGATTGTTTTAGGGACTCCAAATTATCATGGCGTTTAGAGCAAGCCGTACTCTCTAAAACTGACCATAAATCATAATCCAGCGGATTAAGATCGGGACTATACGACGACCAGTCTTCAGCTCTGATGAAGTCCGAAACGTTCTATCTTCATTTCCCGAGATAAAATCTTTTGCTTTCGGACAGGATTTCTTCGAATTCTTTCCCTTACTGCTTTGATCACCTTTTTCGTACGAACACTACGTGGACGGCCAGGTCTTTTTCTGTCACAAACAGAGGAGGTCTCATTGCACCTATTAATAGGCTGGTACACAAACATTTTACTAATACCAAGCGTATGGAGAGTTTTAAAAATTGCATTTGGCTCCATAGCTGCTTTGTGTAATGCAATCACAGCGATTCGGTTCTCTTTATCACCCCACCTCATTTTAATATCGCAAAATATTGTACAATGTATTGGCGCCAAAATGAGAAAACTCAATGAAAAAATGACAGATTCTAAATTCAAATGTAATATTTTGTTTATTTTTAATTGTAACAGTATTTATGGCTAGACTAAGTATAAATCTTCAGTGGTTTTTACGGATGTTCCGTTATAACTACTGAACCGTGCATCCCATTGACTTGAAACTTGGTAACCATGTAGAAAATACATGTACTTAATGGATAGGCTAATATTTATATGAGTGTTGGGACTCCCTAATAATAATGACAATAAAATTAAATAATAACGTTAATTTTAAATGGCCAGCGAAGCGGGCGAGTACGGCTAGTTGCTTATAAGTTCTGAACACCAATTGGATTTTGAATAAATTAGGAATAGAATAAAAAGAAAAAATTAAATTTGAAATATCGCGTTACATCATATGAGTATTTAAAATAATATAATATATTTATGTAAAAATGAAACTGTCTCGATAAAAGTCACAGTCAATAGAGTCAAAAAGTCGTCGTGTTCTAAAGGATTAGACGTCCGGTGCATTCGTATGTAGCGATGCACCGGTGTTCGAATCCCGCAGGCGGGTACCAATTTTTCTAATGAAATACGTACTTAACAAATGTTCACGATTGACTTCCACGATGAAGGAATAACATCGTGTAATAAAAATCAAACCCGCAAAATTATAATTTGCGTAATTACTGGTGGTAGGACCTTTTGTGAGTCCGCGCGGGTAGGTACCACTGCCCTGCCTATTTCTGCCGTGAAGGAGTAATGCGTTTCGGTTTCAAGAGTAGGGCAGCCGTCGTAACTATACTTGAGACCTTAGAACTTACTGCAGGTGTAGATCTTATTAAAAATATTTTTCAGGCTTGGGAGGAATCGCATAATGCCCTTGGGGTATTCTGCGACTTATCTAAAGCTTTTGATTGTGTTGAGCATAATACATTGTTGAGGAAATTACACCATTATGGTATTAGGGGCGTTTCATTAGTACTTATTAAATCTTATTTATCCGGAAGAATCCAAAAGGTAGACGTTAAAGGAAAGAGATCTTCCGGTGTCTTATTTAATATGGGTGTTCCTCAGGGTTCCATATTGGGTCCCTTCTTATTTCTTGTGTATATCAATGATTTACCAAAGTTTATTGAAACCCGTCACGAGGTCGTATTATTCGCTGATGATACATCCTTATTGTTTAAAATTAAACGACAATTGGAAGATTATGACGATGTGAATGATGCTATCTCGCGCGTGGTACATTGGTTTAGTGTTAATAATCTGTTATTAAATAACAAAAAAACAAAATGTATAAAATTTACCACACCTAATGTTAGACAAGTAGACACTAATATCATTGTAAGTGGAGAGACACTGGAGCTTGTTGATTCGACAGTTTTTCTTGGTATAACAGTTGATTCCAGGCTGCAGTGGGGTCCTCACATATGCAAGTTAGCGAATAGACTTAGTTCTGCAGCGTTTGCGGTAAAAAAAATACGAACGTATACTGATGAAGATACGGCACGTCTAGTTTATTTCAGTTATTTTCATAGTGTTATGTCCTATGGCATTTTGCTATGGGGCAATGCTGCCGATGTCGAAACGATTTTCATCCTGCAGAAGAGGGCTATTCGTGCTATTTATAATATGCACCCGAGGGAATCCTTGAGGGACAAGTTTAAGGAAATCAAAATTCTAACTTTAGCGTCCCAATACATTTTTGAAAATTTATTGTACGTGCGTAAAAACATTGTAGAATTCCCCAGAGTCTGCGATTTGCATAATGTGAACACTAGGAACAAACATAGGCTTGCGTTGCCGGCGGCTCGAATTAAGAAAATAAGCAACTCTTTTAGGGGGCTGGGTGTACAGCTTTTCAACAAGATCCCACAAAACGTTCAACTACTACCTGTTCATAGATTTAAGAAAACTGTCAAGGAACGTTTGTGCAACAAGGCATATTATAAAGTTAAGAATTTTTTACTAGATGGCACCACGTGGGAATGAGGCGTTCGCTCCTGGCCTTTTCATTTTTCATTATTATTATTATTTATTTGAATTGTATTTTTTTGACTTGTTTTTTTGTATACTGTAAATATGTTTTCTTGTTTAAAAAAAAAAAGAAAATAGTTGAGAAAATACAATAAAAAAAAAAAAAGCCCGCTGAGTTTGTTTCGCCGGTTCTTCTCAGGACTGTGGCTTTTTTTGGAACCGGTGGTAGAGTTAACATTTTCTTTTACATTGTGACATTCAACAAGTGTGTTTTTGATGACATCCAAGTTGAAATAAATGATTTTGAATTTGAATTTGAATTTGAACTTATATCTCAAGGTGGGTGGCGTGTTTACGTTTTAGATGTCTATGACTCCAGTAACCACTAAACATCAGGTGGGCTGTGCGCTCGTCCAACCAACTAAGCAATAAAAAAAATTGAATATGCATCATTAGCCCCTTGACCGCCGTGTAGGTCACCGGTGCCCTACGCGGCGCACTGAAGTAATCATGTCGATTTACGTACAGTAAGATTATATAATGACGGAAGATAGTGAAATTGTCGTAACTTGAAAGACATGACTCCACACAGAAACCATAAAACTATTTCAAAATTCATAACTTATATTATATTTATAGAGATAGAAACTTGAAAATCGGTATGTACCTATAATCTAAAACTTATCTGATTATATCTATAAATAAATACGTGACGCAAAAACTTTGTATCCCTTTTTATGAAAAATTGCGCGGACGGAGGAGTATGAAATTTCCCACACTTATAGAGAATATAGAGAAGGAGTGCAGAATGCTAATTTTTTTGTTTAATCATGCATTATAAATACATTAAATCATTAAATAAAAATATTACACACACTACCATGTATTTGACACACATATTATATATACTCTTTGTTTATTGTCAAACTTTTATTATTGCTTAAAGTCTGTGGTCCAATTAAGAATAGGGTATTATTGTTTATCTTTAATGTTATTTGACTACACTATAGTCTTGGCGAAATTTTTGATTGGGGAAAAAGTTTCATCGCATTTTTTAAGAAAATTCACAACATTTTTTAATATAGTAGTTTATTTACATTTAACTAAAGTATGTAGATACCATTTTGTTCGATAACTTTTTGCCATCTTGTAGGTAGGGACATGATCCCATTGCTATAGAAATTTTGAAGCTTCTGATCAAAATACCGCGACAATTGGTTTTGGCAGTCCTGTCTTGATGTTAACCTGACACTGCCTAAAGAATTCTGAAGAGACCGAAATAGGTGGAAATCTGAAGATGCAAGGTCAGGACTATACGGCGGATGCATTCACACCTCCCAGCCAAGCTCTCTTAATTTTTGTTGAGTGGCTAAAGTTGTGTGAGGTCTAGCGTTATCGTGATGAAAAACCACACTCCTTCTGTTGATTAATTCCGTCCGCTTTCTCTAAACTTCTTGCTTTAATCTCATCAGTTGTTCGCAGTAGAGTTCAGAACCGATGGTCCTGCCTGGTGGTAACAGCTCATAATGAATAATGCCCTTCCAATCCCACCACACACACAGTATCACCTTGTTGCGAGTTAACCGGGGTTTCGCCACAGTCTGTGAAGCCTGACCGGCCTTTGACCACGACTTTTTTCGCACGTTCTTGTCGTACGTGATCCACTTTTCATCACTTATCAGCTTCTTCAAAAATGGTTCTGTTTCATTACGTCGTAATAATGAATCACAAATGAGTACACGGTTCATTAGGTTTCTTTCAGTGAGCTCGTGAGGTACCCAAATATCGAGCTTTTTTGTGTACCCAGTTTTTTTTCAAATATGCGGCAAAACTGTTTTGTGGTCAATTCCCAGTTCTTCAGCTATGTCGTAACTACTGATATGCCGATCTTGCTCCACTTTTTCAAAAATGCCATCTATTTTATCCGTAATAGGGCGACCAGAGCGACGTGCATCTTTGACATCAAAATTTCCGGACTGAAAACGCTAAAACCAAATTTATGCTACTCTCACAGACACTGAACTAGGTCTTTAAACATCGCAATTTTTTTTTCGCGGCTTGCCTTGCATTTTTACCTTTTTTGTAGTAAAATTTTAAAATGTATCGAATTTCTTCATTAAATTCACTCATCTTGACAGTACGAAAAATAAATAAAAATCACACATTTTCCTAATATGAATTTGGAATTATCTTCTTTAAAATTCAAACTTTTAATGATACCAAAACCAGCCAGATACAAATAGTATATAGCCAAAGAGATTTTATTACAAGTTCATACATACTATAACGCGAAAAGACTTTTTCCCCAACCTATTAAAATACTCTTTGACAATAGAACCATAATCATGTTCAAACTTATAATTTCAATTAATTATAGTCGAATTTCGACTACTGCGGGACCACTTGTTCCATTAATTGTCTGTATGTTCTGTAAAAATCTGTATTCGCGCAAACGGAAACTCAATAGTGTTTTTTTTTTGTAATCGAATTAGGTGAAGGATAGAAGTAAAGAGCGTCATATTATATAGGGGACAAGTTGAAAAAGTGTCCACCTGTAAACAGCGAGCTATTGTTGGAAGACTCAACGAAACAGCGCTAGTGTAGGAAGTGGAAATGGTGGGAATATAGCGGTTTTAAACAAAGTGAAGTGTGCTGGGTTGAAAAATTTAATACTTTTCGTGGCTTGTTTTGAAAATTTGTATTTAAAAAATATGCAGTATTTAAAAACTCAACTATTTATCTATATATTAATACGTGATTGCTTCACGAAACTTTGTACCCATTTTTACAAAAAATTGCGCGGATGGAGGAGTACGAAATTTCCCACGCTTATATACAATATAGAGAAGGAGTGCAGAACGATAGCATTTTTTTAAATTATGTATATAAAAACCATTAAAAAAATAAAGAAAACATTACACACAGCTACCATGTATTTGACACACAAACGCATGCATACTATTTGTTTATTGTCAAACTTTTCTTATTGTTTAAAGTCTGTGGTCAAATTGAGGATAGATTGAATATTGTGTGTCTTTATTAATATTTGTATAAAGTGTAGTCTTGGCGAAATCTGTGATTAAAGAAATATAATAGTCTTTAATTATCATCTTCATTTCATTTCACTCCATAATATCATTTTTCATAAAAATATGAATAATATACATTAAAATAAGACATGACTTAAAAGGTCTCAGTTACCAGGTCATAAAATCTCTTAAAAAAAAATAGTCTTTGATTATAGTCGAATTTCGACTACATTGGGACCACTAGTTTTTATTATTACGCGTTTACGTAGGAAGTATTTCTTTATTATGGCGCCGTTTTCAAAATCTTTCCACTTGTTACTTTGGCGCTAACTTAATTGGCTCCCTTGCAGCGGACACTTTATAATACGTTGAGCTGGTCCTTTTATACTTTTACACTCTTTAATTTTCAATTAAATATGAATCGATTGCGAGTGACATTTGCTTTCAGTAGGTAGTAGTAGTTTTATTTTTTCAATTATAATGGCAAAGGTATCATACTGTACAGCCTAATCTGTTATATATATATATATATTATATGAAATGAAATCATATGAAATGAGATGAGTTGATATGGGATGAAATATAATCTCAGTAAAATGGTAGTCATTTACTGAGACTTTTTCAGTGGACTTTCGAAGGATCCAGTAGTTACGTCCAGCGGCTTTGTTTCATTTTCCCACATTTGTGCACTTTCACAGATATTAAACGGTTAATAAGCCACCATTATTACATATTTAAACCTGAAGAAACACTAAATAGACAAAATAAAACAAATCACACAACTTCACTCCTCGCGTTCCCGCCAAAAAGTCTTTACCAACACTTAATTCAGATTCAGATTTTAGTTCATTTTATTTGTTCTAAATTAAGGCAAATGCGTCCTCAATCAGACAGCCGAGTGAAATAAGTTCGACCCTAAGTTTTGTCTCATTAACGTATTAAACATGAAGGGAATGACTTTGTGTTTAATTAAAACTGCACCCTTCCTAACTGGCTATTATCAGTAATCCACCCCCGAGGGTCGTACGGGGGTCGCGATTTTACGCGTTCTAACGTTTTATTTGATATTGTCGTTTTAAAATTAAATATTCTAGTTTGTTTAGCGGTCGCTTTTGAGAGGGCGATAATTTGCCCGCCAAAATTGTTTCTTCAAAACCGACTAATATAAGTTGCGGGTAGTTTCTTGTTGTACATAACAGCATAGCTATTTGTATTAGTATGGCAGCAGATGTAGGAATATGCGAGAAAGGGAAGATCTTCCACCGAGCGGATGATATTACTCGGTAGACCGACGGTCCGAATGTTGTTGTTCGGAACTTGTATATGGGAACTTATCTTGAAAATGTCGTAAGCGAAATTCAGGCATCTGTCAAATATCTTGCGTTATATGATGGCTACCCGCCACAGCAAGTAAGATACTCTATCAAAATGCACAGCCAAGAGTGCTTGCAGAGCGGCTTGGTTCGGTAGGCAGCGGCTTGGCTCTCCCCCTTTTTTTTTTTTTTCCACAGGAGAAAATCGCCGGATCCCCACCCGCGCGGCAGGTGGGGTATGTGGGAGTTGAACCCACTAAAAACTCCTGCCGCTCACAACCGGCGCCCTACCTCGGACCGGGCCGGAGCCCAGTCGGGGCTATTGAAACGGCGGGACAGGGTTGACGCAGAGCACATTACATCCATCCCACCGTCCCACGGACGCCGGACCGGTGGCCGCCAGCGACACGACCACCGGTTCCCTCGTTCAGCGGGCCGAGAGCCCGCTTTGATGGCGCCGCGTTACACCTTCCCCCAGAGCGGTCGGGGGAACGCGGTCTACCATCACCCGGCTTCCTATTGCGGGTGAGCGTGCCAAGCACGCCACCCCACGTCTGGGTCTCTCCCCGCACAAAGCGGGTGGGACCCCTAGCTCTTAGGGGGCCAGGTCACGGATACGACCCCGGTCCCGACCCCCTGCTCGGCGGCGGCGGGTTTCTGCGTAGTGAGGAGTGGCTCTCCCCCTGGCATTGCTGAAGTCCATGGGCGACGGTAACCACTCACCATCAGGTGGGCCGTATGCTCGTCTGCCTACAAGGGTAATAAAAAAAAAACCATTTCATTTCACGTGAAGGTTCGCCCAATGTGGGTACCGAATTCACCACCCTGGGCGCTACAGACCGCTAACAACTACACTACCGTCAGTAATATAATTTGTAACTTGACATGACTGAAGTCTCTTACTTAATTCTATTATAATCACTGAAAGTTCAGAATTCATCCTTCTCTATTTTTAAGTCCAGTTTTAAGGCTAGGAAAGTAAAAATACAAATCTTATATCTCAAGTTGGCCCTCGGTGGGCCATGCCGATCGGACATCAAAAACTATCTCAGTAGCCGGATAACATATTACACCAGTACCTATCCGTCACTGATCATGAATTGGAACATTAAAACGGTTTATCTTTTGTTACGCGCTGGGGTTCGGGATAAATAAAAAATCTACCGAAGTTATATATTATATTATATATATTACGCTTACCTTACCTACGTTACCTTTTTTTTTTTTTTTTTTTCGGGGGGAAATCCTCATGGACTACCTCCGCCTGGGGAAAAGCGAAGGGGCGTGCCGGACTCCTACCGGCTAAAACCACCCCGGTGTCCACCCACACGTGCGCGCAGGGCCGCGGGAATCCAAATTCTTCCGCAGCCCCACACCAGTGCTGGCCCGGTCTATCCAGGCCTCGTCTCCTGCACGGAGTAGTGAGGCGTTCAGCTACTCCGTGCATCGCCTCAGAGGCACGCGCCGACACCCGCATGCGCCTCCGTCTCAGGTCCATCGAATAGGGGGCGAGGGCTTTCCCAAGTCCCTCGCCCCTGGACCCATTCATGGGGGGCGGAAAAGGGCGTTGTCCGCCCTTGTCCTGCGCCCGGTGCGCCTTCTGCGGCCGGGAAAGGGAGTCGAGATCTCCCTCTCCCGTTCTGCAGTTTCCTTCTGCGACATCACGTCCTCGCAGAAGGACACCACCGCGTTCCACGACTCTGCGCTGCCGACCATCCTCCGCACTACGGCCGGCAGCGACAGATCGCTTCCTACTTCATTTGAAGCTTACCTACATATTCAATGAAGCTAGCACATATAAGCCTCAGATTTTACATTATCACAATTATTGCCCCAACCTTTCAAACCAAAACGCATTACTGCCTCACAGCAGAAATACGCAGGGTGGTATGTATGTGTGAGATTTCGCACCACCGGAATAGAGCTTATCCATACTACCTGGAGCCACTGCGTTCATCCACAGTGCGTTTCCAGAGATCTTTTTTGCCACGTACCATCCGGCTATGGAATGAGCTCCCCTCCATTGTGTTTCCCGAGCGCTATGACATGTCCTTCTTCAAACGAGGCTCGTGGAGCGTACTTAACGATTGGCAGCGGCTTGGCTCTGCCTCTGGCATTGCTGATGTCCATGGGCGACGGTAACCACTCACCTTCAGATGAGCCGTATGCTCGTCTTTTTTTATGGCTTAGATGGGTGGACGAGCTGACAGGCCACCTGGTGTTAAATGGTTACCGGAGCCCATAGACATCTACAACGTAAATGCGCCACCCACCTTGAGATATAAGTTCTAAGGTCTCAGTACAGTCACAACGGCTGCCCCACCCTTCAAACCGAAACGCATTACTGCTTCACGGCAGAAATAGGCGGGGCGGTGGTACCTACCCGTGCGGACTCACAAGAGGTCCTACCACCAGTAATTACACAAATTATAATTTTGCGGGTTTGATTTTTATTGCACGATGTTATTCCTTCACCGTGGAAGTCAATCGTGAACATTTGTTGAGTACGTATTTCATTAGAAAAATTGGTACCCGCCTGCGGGATTCGAACACCGTTGCAAAATGGAGTGGGGCGATAAAGAGAACCGAATCGCTGTGATTGCATTACACAAAGTAGGTATGGAGCCAAATGCAATTTTTAAAACTCTCCATACGCTTGGTATTAGTAAAATGTTTGTGTACCGGGCTATTAGTAGGAGGTGTAATGAGACCTCCTCTGTTTGTGACAGAAAAATATCTGGCCGTCCACGTAGTGTTCGTACGAAAAAGGTGGTCAAAGCAGTAAGGGAAAGAATTCGAAGAAATCCTGTCCGATAGCAAAAGCTTTTATCTCGGGAGATGAAGATATCACCTAGAACCATGTCGCGTATTTTAAAAGATGACTTAGGACTTACAGCCTATAAGAGACGTACTGGTCATTTCTTAACTGATAATTTAAAAGAGAATAGGGTGATAAAAAAAAAATTTAGATTTTGTTTACGGATGAGAAAATTTTTACAATTGAGCAACATTTTAACAAACAAAATGACCGTATTTATGCTCAAAGCTCTAAGGAAGCTTTCCAATTAGTCGACAGAGTGCAACGTGGGCAGTATCCGACTTCAGTGATGGTTTGGTGGGGCATTAGCTATGAAGGAGTGACTGGGCCATACTTTTGTGAAAAAGGTATCAAGACATCGACACAAGTGTATCAAGATACCATTCTTGAGAAGGTAGTGAAGCCCCTTAAGAACACCATGTTCAATAATCAAGAATGGTCCTTCCAGCAAGACTCGGCGCCAGGTCATAAAGCTCGGTCTACGCAGTCTTGGTTGGAAACGAACGTTTCGGACTTCATCAGAGCTGAAGACTGGCCGTCGTCTAGTCCCGATCTTAATCCGCTAGATTATGATTTATGGTCAGTTTTAGAGAGTACGGCTTGCTCTGAACGCCTTGATAACTTGGAGTCCCTAAAACAATCCGTACGATTGGCAGTGAAAAATTTTCCCATGGAAAGAGTCCGTGCTTCTATTGATAACTGGCCTCAACCTTTAAAGGAATGTATTGCAGCCAATGGAGACCACTTCGAATAAGCTTTGTATACTTTAAATTATTTTATATTTATGTATTAAACTAACACACTGTAAAAGTAATAAATGTTATTTGCCATAGTTTTTTTTTGTTTACCTTTGTAACAGTATTTATGGCCAGACTAAGTAGTTACAACGGTTGCCCCACCCTTCAAACCGAAACGCATTACTGCTTCATGATAGAAATAGGCAGGGCGGTGGTGGTACCTACCAGTGCGGACTCACAAGAGGTCCTACCACCAGTAATTACGCAAATTATAATTTTGCGGGTTTGATATTGTTTTTATTACACGATGTTATTCTTTCACCATGGAAGTCAATCGTGAACATTTGTTGGAAGTTCTACCTCATGTGTCAGGGACAAACTCGTTTTGATGTCTATTAGCTTCGCTGTTCACTCGATACCAAGCGCTGTGAGATCTTCGGTTCGTTAAAAGCCCAAAACAAAGCGTGTGTTTCATTTGAATTCTCTTCTATCACAGACAGTCCCCGACCTGAAATCCGGCAGCAGATTGGCCAGATGAAGAGCTCGAGGAGCCATACCTTATGTTCTACAAGGTAAGGGCTATATTCGTTTACGAAGCTGTTTGTGTGTAGTTGAAGCTCCAATGCCTTTTTTTTCCGGGCCGGGGGCCGAACCTCCTTCGAGGTCCTCGCGCCTAGGGGGCGCGCGGGGTATGTGGGACTCAACGATTTGCAGGTGTTGAGACTGTTGAGAGCAGACCGCGGGCCCAAGGAATTTAGGGCCCACCCACTAAACGATTCCCCTGCACTCTTACACCCGACGTCCGATCTCCGTCCGGGGTCAAAACCCGGTCAGAGTAGGGGGGTTCCCGCGGTCAACACTACAACCAGACACGTGGCGCCACCCCGAGAACGCCAGACCGACGGGTCGTCAAGGCGCCTAACATATCGTGGTTGTCAAACCAAAATCTGCTGTGTGCTTATTGAGATTTTTACTTTTTAACTGTTTCGTATAGTTAGTTCACAGCCCTATCTATCTACCGTATAAAAAAAACTGTTGTGTAGAAACTATTTATATCTTTAATATTTATCTATAGCTTTCATTTGATATAGTTCTTAAAAATTCACTCTGATATAATATAAAATTTTATACGAAAATTATTTTTACTCGTTAATTCGAAATAGGTATAGTTTTTGCACATAACAGATTTTGGTTTGACAGCGGCGGTATATTATAATGGAACCTGGTTTGGTCCCTTGCGACTTTTTTTTTTCTTTAAACTAGATTTGCGGTGAGTACTTAATAATAGGCAGCGGTTTGGCTCTGCCTCTGGCATTGCTGATGAGCGACGGTAACCGTTCGCCATCAGGTAAGTCGTATGCACTTTTGGGTATAAGAGCAATAAAATACAGAAAAAATGGTCACTGTCGTTCATAGACGTCAATGAATCCAGGGCCCAGCCTAGTTACTATCTACCAGCCCGTTTCCACATGTAAGTATCCACGTAGAGCGCCTGCTGTCATATACCTCCTTATTTTTAAATCGTGAAATTGGATTCTTGCGACGCCATTGTTGTAAGTGTCGAGCTTATGAGAATCATCCTGGTAACCGTCCTCGCCGAACCCGTCGCTTGCGACGAAGGGCTTGACGAGTAAATTAACCCATAGACACAGCCCACTGAGTTTGCTATTTGGCGATGGACTATGGCAAAACAAGCAACCGGCGCGGCGGCGTAATGATAAATAAAATCTATCTGAATTAATAGCTTCTTTGGTTTTCATAAGGCGTAGTCATAAATACTTTACGGTCCAATCTTTTTCCTCATCGTTCGGAATGTAAGCTCATATAAGCTTATAGAGATTGTATGGGCATCCCGCACTTCGATAAAGCAGCACGACACGAGAACCCTGCGGACAGAATGGAAATCGACGTCGCCCTAAACACGTCATCTCGGATCCTCCCGATCCACTAACGGTGATTTTAGGTACTTCAAGCACCGATCATCGTTCTCGTCGAACCCGTTGCTTGCGACGAAGGGCTCGGCGAGTAAATTAAACCATAGATACAGCCTACTGAGTTTGTCGCCGGATCTTCTCAGCGGGTCGCGATTTCGGTGGTAGATTCAGCGAAGCACTGCTCTTGCTAGGGCCAGTGTTAGCTCACCTACCGGTCTCACCGTAGTTGGAATATCCCCTTAGCTACCAGCAAATATGTAGGGACAAAAGTCGTTCGAAAACTGCGCAATATTCTGGAAACGTTTGAAATAATGTATTGACAATAAAAAACAGGTGACCAGACCGTAAATACTTACGGTACATACTCCAATACTAGTTATAAATTTCATATATTATATGTAAAAGGTATTTAACTGTTTATTGTATATATATAATATTTTGTCTATAATGTATTGTCTATAGTACACCGAAACATACCTGCTAAATTTTTGTATTTTCCAGAACTTCTGTAAATTAAACGGTTGACTGAAAGAGATCGTTTTTAGCGATAAGACCGCCTATTGTACAAATATATCTGCTTTTTGAATGTTTTTGAATGTAAATTTTGTTTTGGTGTGCAATAAAGT
Source organism: Bombyx mandarina (assembly GCF_030267445.1). Taxonomy (NCBI): domain Eukaryota; kingdom Metazoa; phylum Arthropoda; class Insecta; order Lepidoptera; family Bombycidae; genus Bombyx; species Bombyx mandarina. Next base: position 9,534,544 of record NC_143230.1, on the reverse strand, counting down.
ATATTCTCTCTTTTTTTTTTCTCTCTCTCTCTCTCTCTCTCTCTTTCTCTCTCTCTAAATACTCATCCTATCATCCGCAGCTCTGGCCGGAGTAAGAGGATAAGAACAATATTCACTCCTGAGCAACTGGAACGGCTGGAGGCGGAATTCGAGAGGCAACAGTACATGGTCGGCCCAGAGAGGCTGTATTTAGCGCACGCGCTGCATCTCACGGAAGCTCAGGTGAGATAATCATCTTTTTATTGGTCAGATCTATGTATTTCGAACTATACCCTTGAAAATTGCGATTGAAAATTGAAATTATAATTTTCGTAATTACTGGTGGTAGGACCTCTAGTGAGTCCGCGCGGGTAGGTACCACCGCTCTGCCTATTTCTGCCGTGAAGCAGTGATGCGTTTCGGTTTGAAGGATGACGCAGCCGTTGTAACTGAGACCTTAGAACTTATATCTCAAGGTGGGTGGCGCATTAACGTCATAGATGTCTATGGGCTCCAGCAACCACTTAACACCAGGTGAGCCGTGAGATCGTCCACCCATCTAAGCAATAAAAAAAAAGAAAAAAAAAATTGCGGTGGGCAGCGGCTTGGCTCTGCCTTTGGCATAGCTGACGTCCATGAGCGACGGTAACCACTTATCATCAGGTGGGACGTATGCTCGTCTGCCTGTTCGGGGAATAAAAAATAAGAATAATAATAGATGGTGCACGTGCAACTCGATGCACGTGTGAGAAGTGAAACTTCTTTTGCGGTGTGTAGTGTTACATCCTTAAATCAAATTTATCTTGTAATAGGGAATGATGATGTGTTTAAGAGAAACGACCTCTTCGCCATTTAGAATCCTTCGTTAAAAATAAAATATAGGATACTTAATATGTTACTGCCATCTAGTGGCCGACGCCCGTAAACAGAATGTGTATAAGCGAAACGACCTAGCTCGCTTTCTCCCTCTCTCCAGGGTCGGGTGGTTCGCGAGACGCCCGGTCTATTTTCTCACTCTCGCTCGTCCTAAATTGTATCTTTTCTCTCTAGCCGTAACGAATCTGTCGCGAATTAAATTTTACTCTCAACGCGCTTAAAGAAGTTTCACGGACGAGCTCACAGCCCACGTGATGTGAAGTGGAGCCCATAGACAACTACGGTGTAAATGCGCCACCCACCTTGAGTTATAAGTTCTTAGGTCTCAAGTATAGTTACAACGGCTGCCTCATCCTTCAAACCGAACGCATTACTCCTTCACGGCAGAAATAGGCAGGGCTAGGTACCTACCCGCGCGGACTCACAAGAGCTCCTACCACCAGTACCTAATTACGCAAATTATAATTTTGCGAGTTCGATTTTTATTACACGACGTTATTCCTTCACCGTGGAAGTCAATCGTGAACATTCCTTAAGTACGTATTTCATTAGAAAAATTGGTACCCGGTGCATCGCTACACACGAATGCATCGCTACACACGAATGCACCGGACGTCTTATCCTTTAGGCCGCGACGGCTACCGTGCTCGTGAATTCATCAATCATTAATCGACAGGTGAAGGTGTGGTTCCAAAATCGGCGTATAAAATGGCGGAAGCACCATCTGGAAGTGACGCAGCAACGGCTGGCCGTACTCCAGCGACACCACCACGACCAAGAGGAGGACGCTTAGGATATAATTCGGATATAGCACACCCCGTATACAAAGGCACCGTGCCCGGAAAAAAGAGAAATTTCATTTTTCGAACGTTAAAAATATAGTTTTTTTTTTAATACGCTTTTATTAGCTTCAGATGTATGTATATTTTATGTATGTTTGTAACGGAATCTTTGAATATGATTTTGACCCCCTTCAAAACGTCGGATTAACTCGAAATTTAGTATACTTATTAAGGACCGATGACAAATCAATATTAAAAAAAAAAGTTGAATTCAATTAAAAAAATAGAAATTCAATTAAAAACTGAAAAATAAATATTAGTTTAAAAAAAAACTAACAAAATACACTTTTATAGTAAATCCAACTAAAAAATAGTAGTAAATAGTAAATCCTTTACAATAATATCATTCTTTCTTACACTACTTTTAATTCAAATTTATTAAAATTTATTTTCTATTTTTTAGCTGGATTTTCTATAAAAGCGTATTTTGTTAGTTTTTTTAAACTATTATTTTCCTACCTAAGCTGATAGCCTTGAGAGGCTATGTCAGCGTAACCAAGCGAATAGGTGAGCTCACGGGCTGAAGCCGGGAGTGTTGCTAACACTGACCCTAGCAAGAGCCGTGCTTCGCAGAATCTACCACCGGATCGGAAACGCGACCCACTGAGAAGATCCGGCGAGAAACTCACTGTGTTACTACTACCTATAGCTTTTGGGAACGGTATCAGATGCAAGCGCAATTAAAATTTAATTCAAATTAATTTAAAAACGAATCCGAACGATACTGAGAACGAATCTATTTCTAAGACTTAAACGACTAAGACATACATTAACAAACAAATTAAGGCAAAGAGTTAGTCAATCCAGGCGCCTTAGTAACAGAAATCGACGTAATTACTTCAGTGCGCCGCGTAGGGCACCGGTGACCTACACGGCAGCTAGTGTGTTAAATAAAACTTTGTCAAAGCAATCAATTTAATTGCATAATTTACTTATTGTAATACTAATTGTAGATTAAGATCGATATTATAAATGAGTCGACTATTATCAAAGCCGGCAATCTGACTTTTGGACAATGATTGGTAAATCAGAAAAACGAATTATTGACTTTGTATTCCATTGGCAGTCAGAAAACTCTTCGGAACGACATCTTAGATAAATAACAGGTTAACTATTAACCTTTATTTAATGCAGGTTTTGAACCGTATTCTTTGAAAGAGACGATTATATTCAAATCAATCTGAATTGACATATCAATAAAAAAAATTGTCCAAATGCACAGATTGCCACCTTTGATAATAGACGACTCAAATGTAATAAATAATGTACCTACTTAGTTCGCTTTTCGCGACTCATAGATAATAAGACAAAATTAAGATTACTTTTATGGTTCGCTCCCCCGTTTTTTACTGTCATTATATTGATTTACTTTAAAATTATAATAGTTTTAAAATAAGATAAGAAAATAAAAAAATAAACCTTACGTCACAAATTCTTATTCTATAACATAATCTGTATTGAATTGACACATCGTAATGTCAAAGTCTAAGAAATACTCGTAATTCGTACATTTAAATTTTTAGTCATAAATAAACTAATTATTATTGTATAATGTAAATAAAATGTAATTATATGATTAGTTTATTAATTAGTTATTTTCAGAATGTGATTAATAAATACGGTATATCGAAAAGTGGTAGTTTGTTTTGATTTTTTTTTAAATCACGCCACGTTAACTGGTCCCGTGATAAGTTCGTAAAGAACTTGTGTTACAGGTACCAGATAACGGATATAAATGTAAGATTTTTATTATACACATACCTATATTTAATAGACGTCCATAACCCTGGAAAAGACATTTATATTTATCATACAAATATCTTCCCTTGGCGGGATTCGAACCCGCGACCCCCTTGTGTAGTGACCATGTCGCTTACCACTACACCAGACGGCCGTTTAAGTTGGTAATTGGTTGGATTGGTAATTGGTTTTGACAGGGACACAGATAGCCCCCAATTCCAAATTATCTGTGGACAGGGATCATTAATTAGTTTCGCTCGGGGTCTGTTTTAAGAAATAGGATAGACCGGATAGACCTTTTTTTTTTCGGGCCGGGGGCCGGACCTATGAGGTCCCCACGGCTAGGATGCGCGCGGGGTATGCGGGACTGAGGGACTCTTTACTCGCGGGTTATATGTTCCGTAAATATGTTGCGAATACAGATACTGTGAATATGGCATGGTGATGGTACAAAGGATATTCGGTTGGAAGGTACCTACATATTGGAATCTTGTTTATCAATGATGTATCGATTGAATCCGCGAATAAAGAAATATTTAGCGGTGAATATAGGAATTGGGTCGCATTTTTAATCCGCGAATAGTGAAAATGCGAATGAAGGAAGCGCGATTAAGGAGCTTTTACTGTACAGAAATACATACTCTAATCGAAAAAACTATAAAACTGGTATTTTGCGTTCAGCGCCATCTATTGACACCGTACTAAAACATTGGATTTAAATATATATTATTATTTTTCGATTTCACTTTATTCTCTCCTTGATGATGGTCAGATAGAAATAGTAATAATTTATAATTCGTTATTATAGACTATTTAGAGTACATTTTAGGGACACGAAAATCTGGTAATCTCTGATACTTCAAGTATCACAATCATTAAAATATTGACAAAAAAATTCAATAGATGGCGTTTCTACCTACATCCAAATCACACTATGGAAAAATCTTTTGTGATAGAAAAGAAAATAGTAATTAATTTCATACATTTCAAAGTTTTAAAGCTTAATACGAGACAATTTCAACATGCATACATATAAATAATTATAAATTATAAATATATTATTAAAATTTAAATTAAAAAATAAATTTAATACTATATAATCATGCGCTTAGGTTAAGCGCTGTTGTTGTCGATATTATGATCTTGGTTAGTCATTTCAAATCATGTAGGACATAAGTTCATTAATTTTAGGACAGCAAAAATTAACACAACGTATTACGGAATATTTTAAAAATAAATAAGTTTACTCAACTCATAAAGCTCAAACGAAAAACTGTCGAATACTTTTTGATGTAAGTCAATAGATGTCGCTAGACGTAAAATGTAAAACGCGCCATCGTTTGTTGCAAACGAAAACTATAAAAATCTCCATTGTCGAAGTTTTAAATTGTCTATGGGTTATAACCAGGGGGGTGCAACTCCCATACAAAGGAAAATAACATTCAACTAGCGCCATCTTACTCCTGTGGCGACGTCATTTTTGTAACGTTTAGGCATTAATGATCTAATAAACTCACTAGATGGCAGATATGAGTTCTGACTCAATAAAATATGCTAGCGTTGGTAGAAATTGGAATTATTTCAGAAACAAAAAAAAAAAAAGTTAGAAACATAAACCGTACTTATCACTATTTTTTATTTTTAACAAAAATACAACATCTTCTGTTACTATCTTGTGTTACATTAAATGCTATTTTTGTTAAGAAAATAAACAGTATCATGGGAATAAACCGCTACTAAAACCAAATTTTAGAAATATTTTATTTTGGATTGGCAACTTTGTAGTTTTCATAATGGCGTACCTGACGCTTTAATTTTTTAAATCGTTTTTGGATTGGTCTCGGTTCGTGAGCTATTTTACGATTTAGTATCAATTTGGAGCAACTTTTAGTTTGTGAGAATATAAAACGATTAGACATTGAGAAACTCTGTTTTAAATTCTCTTTAGACATAACTTGGCTCCAATACTTTTTTCTTCGTTAGTGTCGTGAGCCTGTGTAACTATTTTAATTTCTTACAGAAAGTTTATTGTTAAAAATCAGTATGCCTCGAAGATCGAAAATGAAATGCTATTTCGGATGCCTTGATAACGGTGAGTTTTTTCACTATTTTCACTATTTTCCCGGTATATTATTTGCTAACAGAAATATTATTAATTATATAATTAAATGAATTAGCACCAACTAATGGTCCTTACTATTTCTGCTGCCAAGCTATCATATATATTAAGTTTTGATCAAAACAGTCGTTATTAAGTTTCGTACTATCACCCAATCACACCTCAGATAATTGTCTCTTTGCAACTCCGCGTATTATATGCTTATTGTCAAGTGGGCCCGAACTAGTTTTTTGGAATGATCAATTAAAGACTAGCTACTAAAAACTTATATTATCTTAATTTTACGTATTTCAAGGTCCCTTCCATGCATTTCCGAATCCACAAAGTTTGATAATAGAACAAATTGAGAGATTTAATAAATGGAAATCTGTACTAAGTGCAGAATCTCAGGAAAACAGTGAAAAATACATATATAACAACATTCGCCTTTGCAACAGGCATTTTGAAAAGTGCTTCATACTACCATCAAATAGACTTACTAAAAATTCAGTCCCAACATTATTTCTTGGTAAATCGTAATAATTAATATTACACCTTTTATTTATGTAGTAAAACCAAGATTTGTCATTATTTTCTGACACTAAAATACTTCAATAAAAGTAGGTAGTATTGATAGATACAAATATAAATAAAGGGTACGGGATTATTATCATTTATTTAATTACAATTGTAATTATTTTTAGTATATGAGAATGTAAGTGGAAAGTTAGAAGTTATAGAGTGTAGATAGAGATTAGTGTAGATGTAATTATAGAATTAAAATATTATAATTATTATTACAACATTATTATTTTTGCTTGTCAATATTTCAGGCCAAAATTATGCAGCTCACATCGATATTGATCAGCCACAGTTGTTGAGTGGAATTGTGCCGCCTTCAAGTATGAATAATATGATAAAACTTGAAAGTGTGTCTTACAGAAGTAGGTGCCAATATCTGTCTTTTTTAATAAACTGCTCTAATACTGAACACAAAATTATTCATGCAAAAAACCATAAATATTTGGATAGTTTGTCTAGTATATTTGATTTTGAATATACACTTTTCTTTTCAGCCTTGAAGAAGAGCTCAAATTCTAATTTGACATATTTGAAATTGATGTCACAAGTGAAAGAGTTAAAGGATAAATGTAGAAAGCAAAGAGATGATATTAAAATGGCAAAGAAGCTTTCAAGGACTAAAGTTTTTCTTAAATACATAGATAAATTACCTGAACCCATAAATGTTTTTACAAAGATGCAATTAAAAAATGCATCTAAACCTAGAGGGAGGAGATTTTCTCTAAATGAGAAAATTATGTCACTAACTATTCTAAAGCAGAGTCCAAAGGCATATAATTATTTAAGACAGATGTTTGTTTTACCATCAAAACGAAGCCTTCAGACTTTGCTTAGTTTATTTTCTGTCAAACCGGGTCTGAATCTACACATTTTAAAAGATTTACAATCTGCAGTGAGGTTAATGCCTGACGAGAAAAGAATTGTGAATTTAATGTTTGATGAAATATCACTTTGTCCTGGAGTGACCTATGATCCTGATACAGATGCAGTGATAGGATTTGAGGATATGGGATCTAATAGTAGGAATAAAACTCTGGCTGACCATGCACTTGTTTTTATGATTAAGAGTGTCAAAAGTAAATGCAAACAACCCATTTGTTTTACTTTTTGTAAAAATTCAACAAAAGCTATACACCTAAAAAACCTCATAAAAAATATTGTGCTAGAATTACAAAATATTGGTTTTATTGTTATTACAGTTATTTGCGATCAAGCCAGGACAAATGTCAACGCCCTAAAGAACTTACATCAGGATACAAGGGAGAAATATTTGAAGGAAGGACATGGAGATTACATAGAAAAAGCCATTGAAATTGGCGGCAAAAAAATATTTCCTCTATTTGATCCACCACATTTATTGAAAGGCGTGAGAAATAATTTACTGATCAAAGATGCTTTATTTGTGCAGGATGGTGTCATGAAGCGAGCAAAATGGGATCATATTAGAATGTTGTTGGATGTGGATGATGGTGATGATGAAATTAGATTGGTCAATAAACTGACGGAAGCACATGTTCTTAAAGAAAAGATCCCAAAAATGAAAGTTAAATTTGCTGCACAAATATTCAGTCAAAGAGTCTCATCAGCTATGAGATTCCTTGCAAGTGAGTGTTGTATATGACTTTGTAAATTCAATTTTATTTATGTACAATCAAAAAAAATTTACTAGACGTACTACATATATGTATGATTTAGCTGAAAACTATTTGATTGATAACTAATTGATTATGCTAAGAAAACGTTTTTCTCCTGAATAATTCTTGTCAAAGCATTCAATTGCTGTTACGCTTAACCTCGCTTGTAATTATGGTTTTATAATGTAGTGAACACAGAAACAAATTAGTCATTTCAGTATTTCTTCTCTTTTCAGAACACAAAATACTTCCTGAGGAGTGTTCACAGACTGCTGACTTCCTTTTAATTTTTGACAAATTATTTGATTCATTTAATGGTCATTCTTATCAAAATTCTCCAAAACAATACAAAAACTGCTTAAAAAGAAATTCTCCTCATTTTAATTTATGGCATGATTTACTGCCTATATTAGAGTCTATTAAATTCGAATCAGTAGTTATAAAAAATAATGTAGTAAATATTAAACACGAATCAATTCCTTCAATCCAAAACTGGATCCATAACATCAAAGTATTTAAAGAATTGTGGCATCATTTAAATCAATACCACAATATCTGCAATTTACTAACTAGAAATTTCAATCAAGATCCATTGGAGAATTTCTTTAGTAGTATTCGAAGTAACGGTTTTAGAAATATTAACCCTAATTGTAGTCAATTTATTAGTGCTTTTAAAACATTGCTCATTAATAATTTTAGTTCACCTCATTCTCTAGGAGCGAATTGTGAGAAAGACAACAATAATCCAATGAAAATCTTTACAAAGTTTTTCAATCAGAAGTCTGATGACATTCCCAAAATAGATTATTCTTTTGATATTGACCACCTGATATTAGTAGTGGGTCAATTAAAAAGTAGCGATTGTTTGATTTATGCTGAATCAAAGAAATATGTATCAGGATATATTATAAAAAAATGTAAATCAAAGATTTTTACTGGATGTACTGCTTGCATGCATGATTTAGCTGAAAACAATTTAGACATTAATTCCTTTATCTACGAGATTGATTACACTAAGAAATCTTTGTTTCATCCCAATCACAATTTCATCAATTTAATGAACAATATTTATTATACAATTGTTGCATGTTTACGTCTTTCTCCCGAATCATCCTTTTTAAAGCATAAAATTGCTGTTGCGCTTAACCTCGCTTGTGATTATAGTTTTATTACGTGTAAGGAACACAAAACCAAATTAATTAATTTTATTAATGATCTTGCAATTAGATTAATAATATATAGCTGGTGTACTGGTGTAAATCGTATTTTGCATGGGAAAATTTCGAAATTTGATAAGAATGACCTGGTTAAAGTACAAGCCTTTGATTATTATAACAAAAAATATAAAAAATAAATGATTTTTTTAAATTAACTTGGTTAATATAATTATAAATTATTTTGATTTCTTTGTGGTAAAATGAAATAGAATACTTTTGCAGAAAAGCATGAAAAGCATCACATCATCTCTTCACCGCAGAATGGACAGCAGCGTTTTCTGAGTACTATACAAGAATACTGCAACTACTGACTGGAATATACATGGTTGAGGTAGGGCATATTGTAAAGTCATACCGTTATGTATCCCCATCCTGCCTATTTCTGTCGGGAAGCACTCATGCTTTCCTGTTTAAATAAAATACAGCCCAATTGATCTCACATCCAAAGTTAGATGATGGCATTCACGTTTTGTTTTCTAGTGTTTGATAACAAAGTTACACCAAGGGGCCTGTGACCACGTTCATCCTTCTACACAATATAAAATAATGTTTTTCTTTTTGTAGACAAAGGTTTGATAATGACAAAATTTTATGAAAAAATTATACGGAGCACATAAAATGTCTGAAACATGAAAATTAAGATTGATGCACTATATTTGAAGCAGAAGGTTATGTAAGTATGATTAGATTAACACTCAATTTTTCATGGTCGTATTTTTTCAATATTTGTTACATACTTAAGATACTTTGTTTCTCCTTTTCAGAAGAAGAACTGATTCAGCAAGGAATGTGAACTCACAAGGGATCTTAATTTTTTTTAAATATGTTTATAATTTATAAATTACTAATTGAAATAGTTCATATGAACTAAATTGATACCAATTTTGTTTTAAAATAGGTTGTTTAGTTCTTATAGTTATAGTATATTACATTTGAATAGTTGTTGTAATTAGTAAGTTAGTAATATATGAAAACACTGATATAAATTTTTGTAAATAACCTTTTGTAAATTCTACGAGAAGATGATTTTAATTAATGGTAATTCAAAAGCATTATTGTGGAATATATTAGCTAAGTCGTGTTTTCTGTATGAGCAGATATAAACGAAAATGCCCAAACATGATTACGTTTCTTACATTTTCATTCTGTGAAATCAATATGCTTGTGACTGAGTATATTAAAAATTTATTAAAACTTAAGTGATAGACAGCGACCCCTATGGCACCGCTAAAGTTTATAAGCACTGGTGACCACTTATCACGAGCCGTGCTGCGTACTCATCTGCCGTTGAGGGCAATAAAAATTTTCGAAACCCTTTCTTAGATGTAATATTAATGTACATTTAATTTGGATTAAAAGATAAATTTACATTTTATGTTTGCATGTGTATGTTTATAATTCATTTGCATGTAACGAACATCAGTTTCTTTTGTAACAAAATTCAAACTAATGGTTTGCAATGAATGTAATTAACTTTAAGATGATTTTCTTTCAATCTGCTGTTTGTTTCATCTCGTATTACCAAAGCTAAAGCGTCAGAAACGTCAGAATAGAAATAAATTAGAAGGGAAATAAAACTATAACTATTGTAATCATGTCTAAGATTTCTATAAGCGTCATTAAGTACAAACTATCAATATTTAAGAGTACTTTAAATCATTACAATTTTTCCACACTTTTTTTTTTTCAAATTATGTAAAAAACGTTTTGTGCAGAACAAAATGTCACATATTATGAACAATTGTGGGTTAATTGTTTCTTAAATGTGAAAATATTTATAAGAGTGCTAAGAATAATTTAGTATTCACTTTAGTGTGTGTATTATCTCTACAATGCTAGTTTAAATGACAATTATTGTATGACGAAGCATAGGTAGTGTTTATAGATGTAAGATTTTCGTACAAGGTCATGATCTGTCATGATCAACTTTAAGCAAGAACTGCTATCATTGTGAAACAAATTTATTAAATTTAATTCAAATTGTCTACTATGTTTGTAATGGAAAGCTGACATGTTTATATTTCGCACGAATGACTTAATTGAGATGGAATGATTTGATTATCTAGACTTATTTAACTTTTAGATAACTTTCGATTTAATGTTATTAAGTACTCTAGTAGGATTAATCTAGAGGAGTTATTGTTATTCGAAATTTTATACAATTGTACGTTCATACTATCTTTTAACAGTAAACTGTTTGTAATATAGGGAAATTAAATAGCTTACAGAGAATTACAGCTTTTTATTTTAAAAAACTGTTTTCTCTCTGTATGAAAAGGTCTTATCGATTAGAATGCTGAACACAATCAAACGTTCTTTAATATTTCATAAGTACCACCGGGAATTTCAGCGATTCTAAACGATAAGATTTTTTCATAAAGAGAGTTAATTATAAAAAATATTAAAATTACTAAAAAAGCCACCTGGTGGGGGGTAGGGAGACTAATAATCGACAGCAGCGACGCCTGCTGTCCTGGGCTCTAACTAAAGCAAAAATAAAAATGAGAGTTGCGCATCTATCTCAAATATATTAAGTGTATAATCTATGGTTATAACGGTAACCACTTAACATTAGGATTTTTGTTAAACCACCATTCACTGTAATCAGTGACGCAGTGGTCCATAATAGTTCACGATATGAACAACATAAACTTGTTTGGAATTTCTCCATCTGTCAAATGGCGGTTTGTCGACCAATGTTGATTGTACATTGTACAGTAATGTACAGTCAACGCAATGAGACCATTTGAGTCGTCTATTATCAAAGGTGGCAATCTGTGCATTTGGACAAAAAAATGTTATTGATATGTCAATACAGATTGATTTGAATATAATCGTCTCCTTCAAAGAATACGGTTCAAAACCTGCATTAAATAAAGTATTAACTTAACCTGTTATTTATCCAAGATATCGTTCAGAAGAGTTTTGTGACTGCCAATGGAATACAAAGTCAATAATTCGTTTTTCTGATTTACCAATCATTGTCCAAAAGTCAGATTGCCGCCATGCCGGCTTTGATAATAGTCGACTCATTTATCATCGATGATAAAGCAGATAAAGAAAGTATTATGTTGAAAAAAAGTCTAATTTTTCACTATAGTAGAATTATTTTGTCCGTGCAGTTGCACCTGCACCGTTCGTGCAAGTCACTGAGGATGTTATAAAGTCACCGGTGACCTACACGGCAGTTAATGTGTGTTAAATTTTAATAAAACTTCGTGAAGGCAAATCAATTTAATTATTGTAATACGAATTGTAGATTAAGATCGATATTATAAAATATGTAATAAATAATACTTAGTTCGCCTTTCGCGACTCATAGATAAGACAAAATTAAGATTACTTTTATGGTTCGTTCCCCCGTTTTTTACTGCCATAACATTTATTTACTATAAAATTGGCTCACAATTATTTGTTCGTTAATGTTCGAATGTAAAAATTGTTTGTTGGTATTTTATTTATTTATAATTAATTAAACAAATGATCACCTTTAAGTTGCCCCCCCCCCCCCCCCCTTACTAGATATCTTTATTTTTATCGCTGAGATTAATCAATTTTGATCAATTATCGTTTGTTCGACGACTATTGGTGATTGTTCGATCATAAAACAATTAAATTCCCAATTCTTAATTATTTTATATCTAATGAGCAAACCATCAACCTCACGCCTACATTGCGCATGCGCCGGTTTTGTCAGTCAGCTGGCAATGGCCGTATTTACTAGCGTTTTGTTAACAAGTATGTTTATTATACTGTCTAATTATTTGTTATGTAGATCAAAAAAAATAAAAATACATATTGTGTGCAATTCACACGTGGTAGAAGTGAAACCTTCCAAAATTAAAATACAGTTATCCTAAACGTCTTAAAATTTTGTCATTAGTAAATAAAAGTAAGGTAGCGCCCTCTGTGAATTGATATTTTAATTTCACGTATAATCCTAAATTAAAATTCACTACAAGAGCTTTCATACACACGTTAGTATTAAAAAAATCTCACAGATGGCGCTGTATTAAATATTATGTATATTTCTGTCTCATTCTTTGCTGGCTTCATCCTACACATTTTTGTATTTGTGTCTCTTACCTGTCGTTTTTTCCGTTGCATCCGGTTTGAAATCACAACGATTCTAAAGAAGTTTTCACTTCAAAATATTGAAAACTTCAACAAACTTCAACAAAAAAATGTCAGTGAAGACGGCCAATTAGTCAGTAAAGTGCGGTTAGCGCGGTTTTAATATTTTTTAATGATATTAATTATAATATAAATTAATATAAACAAGCACATTGAAATTTCAGTGATTTCTAATTAGTCTAAGAATATTTTAGGAGTACAACTTTCGTGGTAAAATGAGACTATTCATTACCATGCAATAAGAGATAGTTAAGATACTTGTATTTTATAATAAAATCAATAATTCCGCAATTCATTACGTAGTTCAAAAAATGTAAATGTACTGCACACAAAATCTGTTTTTGTTGAAATGATAATTATTTATAAGTTCACGAAATATATTGCAGGGACATTTAGTAGAAATTCATTTAATACGGAAGAATAAACTTAGTATACTTAGTCAGGTCATAAGTATTGTCACACAGTAAAAACTTTTCTTTTAGAATGCTGGCCACAAAAAAGTTTATTGAATTCGAATTTCGAATTGTTCATGAAAATAAAAATGTATACTTTTAGAATTTTTACTAATTTTTAAATATGGAGTGGACGCTTAAAGAAGACCGTGTTGCAGTTATTGCGTTGCATCGTTGCGGTTACGCGCCAATTCAAATTTTTAACATAATGAAAAATTTGAATATAACCAAAAGATTCGTTTATCGTACCATCAAACGATACAATGAAGACTCTAGTGTAGATGACAGGTCAAGAAGTGGTCGCCCTCGGTCTGTTAGGACTCCAGCAGTGATAAAAGCTGTGAAGGCGCGAATTCAAAGAAATCCCAAACGTAAGCAGAAACTGTTAGCCCTTCAGATGGGGTTAAGCAGAACCACGGTGAAAAGGGTGTTAAATGAAGACTTAGGGCTTCGGGCATATCGAAGAAAAACAGGACATCGTTTGAATGCTCGTCTAATGGACCTGAGACTGAAGAGATGCCGCGCTTTGTTGAAGCGGTACGCGGGAAAAAAATATCGGGAAATTCTTTTTTCGGATGACAAAATTTTTACCGTAGAAGAGAGCTACAACAAACAAAATGATAAGGTGTACGCACACAGTAGTGAAGAAGCGAGCAACCGTATTCCGCGTGTCCAACGAGATCATTTTCCATCCTCGCTCATGGTATGGTTGGGAGTTTCTTATTGGGGCTTAACAGAGGTACATTTTTGTGAGAAAGGTGTAAAAACGAACGCAGTTGTGTATCAAAATACAGTCCTGACGAACCTTGTCGAACCTGTTTCTCATACCATGTTCAATAACAGGCACTGGGTATTACAACAAGATTCGGCGCCAGCTCATAGAGCGAAGAGCACACAAGACTGGCTGGCGGCGCGTGAAATCGACTTCATCCGGCACGAAGACTGGCCCTCCTCCAGTCCAGATTTGAATCCGTTAGATTACACGATATTGCAACACTTGGAGGAAAAGGCGTGCTCAAAGCCTCATCCCAATTTGGAGTCACTCAAGACATCTTTGATTAAGGCAGCCGCCGATATTGACATGGACCTCGTTCGTGCTGCGATAGACGACTGGCCGCGCAGATTGAAGGCCTGTATTCAAAATCACGGAGGTCATTTTGAATAAACTTTAGTGTCATAAGAATCTATGTTTTGTTAAGTTCATTTTGGTATATGAATGGTTACATAATGAATAAACTTGTTTCAATTATTTTACATTAAACATGTGACAGAATTTATGACCTGACTAGGTATATACTTAGTCTGGCCATAAATACTGTTACAAAGGAAAACAAAAAAAAATCTATGGCAAATAACATTTATTACTTTTACAGTGTGTTAGTTTAATACATAAATATAAAACAATTTAAAGTATAAAAAGCTTATTCGAAGTGGTCTCCATTGGCTGCAATACAGTCCTTTAAACGTTGAGGTCAGTTATCAATAGAAGCACGGACTCTTTCCATGGGAAAATTGTTCACTGCCAATCGTACGGATTGTTTTAGGGACTCCAAATTATCATGGCGTTTAGAGCAAGCCGTACTCTCTAAAACTGACCATAAAACATAATCCAGCAGATTAAGATCGGGACTAGACGACGGCCAGTCTTCAGCTCTGATGAAGTCCGAAACGTTCGTTTCCAACCAAGACTGCGTAGACCGAGCTTTATGACCTGGCGCCGAGTCTTGCTGGAAGGACCATTCTTGATTATTGAACATGGTGTTGTTAAGGGGCTTCACTACCTTCTCAAGAATGGTATCTTGATACACTTGTGCCCATGTTTTGATACCTTTTTCACAAAAGTATGGCCCAGTCACTCCTTCATAGCTAATACCCCACCAAACCATCACTGAAGTCGGATAGTGCCCATGTTGCAATCTGTCGACTAATTGGAAAGCTTACTTAGAGCTTTGAGCATAAATACGGCAATTTTGTTTGTTAAAATGTTGCAAAATTGTAAAACTTTTCTCATCCGTAAACAAAAAATTTCTATGACCTCCCTTTGCGTACCGCTTTAGTAGTTGTTTCGATTTTACCACCCTTTTCTCTTTTAAATTATCAGTTAAAAAATGACCAGTATGTCTTTTATAGCCTGCAAGTCCTAAGTTATCTTTTAAAATACGCGACATGGTTCTAGGTGCTATCTTCATCTCCCGAGATAAAATCTTTTGCTTTCGGACAGGATTTCTTCGAATTCTTTCCCTTACTACTTTGACCACCTTTTTCGTACGAACACTACGTGGACGGCCAAATCTTTTTCTGTGACAAACCGAGGAGGTCTCATTGCACCTATTAATAGCCCGGTACACAAACATTTTACTAATACCAAGCGTATGGAGAGTTTTAAAAATTGCTTTTGGCTCCATACCTACTTTGTGTAATGCAATCACAGCGATTCGGTTCTCTTTATCACCCCACTCCATTTTAATATCGCAAAATATTGTACAATGTATTGGCGCCAAAATGAGAAAACTCAATGAGCAATCATATAAAAATGACAGATTCTAAATTCAAATGTAATATTTTGTTTATTTTTAATTGTAACAGTATTTATGGCCAGACTAGGTATATACTCTACCGACAGGATTTTATTTAAAAAAAAACTACCATTAAGTAATGGTTAATTACTTTAGCTTAGTTGAGCATTATGCCGCATAATGCGCTCTTGTGCTGTAATTGGAAAACGGCCAATGATCATCACCATTATTTCATTGCTCACATATATAGATGTTCGATACGTTAGATGCTTTATATGTTTGAGAAAAACTGAATAAATTATTACCATTCAACATTAGTATTAAAGGTAATTATTCAATTTTCATCTGAGTTAAAGACAATCTGAGGTGATGGTTTGCTTATTAGATATAAAATAATTAATAATTGGGAATTTAAGTGTTTTTATGATCGAACAATCACCAATAGTCGTCGAACAAACGATAATTTATCAAAATTAATTAATCTGAGCGATAAAAATATGTAAAGATATCTAGTAAGGGGGGGGGGGGAGCTCAACTTAAGGGTGATCATTTGTTTAATTAATTATAAATAAATAAAAGACAATTCATTCGAACATTAACGAACAAAAAATAAATAAAAAAAAAACCGAAAATGAAAAAAAGGAGGGCCAAATTCAGTGATCCTATAAAATTATAATAGTTTTACAATATGATAAGAAAATAAAAAAATAAACCTAACGTCACAAATTCCTATTCTTTATCATAATCTGTATTGAATTGACACATCGTAATGTCAGACTTTTTGGCGGGAACGCGAGGAGTGAAGTTGTGTGATTTGTTTTATTTTGTCTATTTATTGTTTCTTCAGGTTTAAATGTGTAATAATGGTGGTTTATTAACTGCTTAATATCTGTGAAAGTGTACAAATGTGGGAAAATGAAACAAAGCTGCTGGACGTACCTTCTCGGGATCCTCCAAAAAATCCACCGAAAAAATCTTAGTAAATGACCACCATTTTACTGAGATTATATTTCATCCCATATCATCTCATTTTATTTCATTTAATTTCATCGCAGCTGATTAATGTCTCAAATTAATCGTCTTCATTTCATTTCACTCCCTAATATCGTTTTCAGAAAAATATGAATATAAATTAAAATTAGACATGACTTAAAGGTCTTAGTTACCAGGTCATAAAATCCCATATAAATAAAATCGTAATGTCAAAGTATAAGAAATACTCATATTTCGTACATTTCAATTTTTAATCATAAATAGACCACTTATTATTGTATAATATAAATAAAATGTAATTATATGATTAGTTTATTATTTAGTTATTTTAAGAATGTGATTGATAACTACGGCATATCGAAAATTGGTAGTTTGTTTTGATTGGTAATTGGTTTTGACAGGGATCAATCACTAATTAGTTTCGCTCGGGATCTCTGTTTTAAGAAATAGGATAGACCTTTATTTTTTTTTGGGCCGGGGGCCGAACCTACGATGCCCTCACGCCTAGGATGCGCGCGGGGTAAGCGGGACTGAGGGACTCTTTACTCGCGGGTTATATGTTCCGTAAATAATAATAATAATAAATATTTACTAACAACCACGCCACGTCAACTGGTCCCGTGCTAAGTTCCGTAAAGAACTTGTGTTACAGGTACCAGATAACGGAAAATAAATGTAAGATTTTTATTATACACATACATATATTTAATGTACATCCATAACCCTGGAAAAGACATTTTATATTTACCATACAAATACCTTCCCTTGGCGGGATTCGAACCCGCGACCCCCTTGTGTAGTGACCATGTCACTTACCACTACACCAGACAGCCAGACCGACATGGCGACAGCTGTAAATATGTTGCGAATACAGATACTGTGATTCAGCGTGGGATTAAGCAAGCGCGGGGCCCGTAGCAAATTATTTCAAAGAGCCCTTGATCTAATATGGGTTCTTAAGTATAAATGGGTTCTTAAGTTGTAGAAGTCGTCGTGGCCTAAAGGATAAGACGTCCTGTGCATTCGTATGTGGCGATGCACCGATGTTCGAATCCCGCAGGCGGGTACCAATTTTTCTAATGAAATACGTACTCAACAAATGTTCACGATTGACTTCCACGGTGAAGGAATAACATCGTGTAATAAAAACCTAACCCGCAAAATTATAATTTGTGTAATCACTGGTGGTAGGACCTCTCGGGAGTCCGCACGGGTAGGTACCACCACCCCGCCTATTTCCGCCGTGAAGCAGTAATGCGTTTCGGTTCGAAGGGTGGGGTAGCCGTTGTAACTATACTGAGACCTTAGAACTTATATCTCGAGGTGGGTGGCGCATTTACGTTGTAGATGTCTATGGGCTCCAGTAACCACATAACACCAGGTGGGCTGTGAGCTCGTCCATCCATCTAAGCAATAAAAAAAAATAAAGTGGTAAAAAAACAAATCAATAGTCTATACGTTTATTTGCCATCTATAGGTTACAATTTTGTGGGTATTTAGTAAATTACTATAGGCGCTGTTAGGCTCCGACAAGTAAAAAAAGCCAGAGATGAGATTTTCTAGCTATAAAGAATAGAATAATTTTGATAAGAAACTAACAATTGAAAACTGATGACACTACACAAATAATTTTTTTCAATACATATTTCAAAGTTGATACTTAATGCAAAGTATATTATTTTTTTAGGAATAGCTAATGTTATATTTTATCAATGGTGTAGGTACTTTAAATAATGTTTATGTTTTATATTTATTTATTTGTTTCTTTTATTATTTTTTAAACTTCCACAAAGTAACTTTTCTAGATTTCATGTGGGCAAATTGAGAAATGATAGGTACTATCCGTATCAATTTCTCTGAGCAAATCATGTTCTATATTCATCAAAGCGAGATAATTCAGACGTTCTTGACTCATAGTGTTCATTAACTCATTTTTTATGCGCTCTAATGTCGAAAATGCTTTAATGTCGAGCTGATTATCAGGCTGATTGAAATTCTACACGTTTATACAAACAACTTTTTCTTAATAAGTCACTCAAAAAATTAAGTTCGGGCAGAGATGAGTGGGTTTAAATATGCAGGGCCCCCGTTCGCGCGGGGCCCGTAGCAATTGCTACTCTTGCTACATGGTTAATCCGGCACTGCTGTGAATATGGTATGGTGATGGTACAAAGGATATTCGGTTGGATACCTCCATATTGGAATCCTGTTTATCAATGTGTGTAGGTATGTACCGATGTATTGATCAGATCCGCGAATAAAGAAATATTTAGCGGTGAATATAGGAATTGGGTCGCATTTTTTAATCCGCGAATAGCGAAAATGCGAATGAAAGAAGCGCGATTAAGGAGCTTTTACTGTATAATACAGAAATACATATGCCCGTATCTTTAGACGTTTCGTAAAATAGTCCTCCACTCTTAACTCATCCGATGATGCTCGAGAATTCCCTCCAAACTTACTCGAGTTTGGTATTTTTAGTCGACCATTACAATATTCCTCAACTGTCCTCGAGTGAGGTAATAATGATGAAAATTTGATCAAGCTAGCATCAAACCCATAGAGTTCTGTAGTCTATGGTCATTGTTTAATGTCAAAGTCAGGCTGCCGCTGTCTGTTTGACACTAGATGAACTTGTTTGATGTTTTGGTTGCTGAGTTATTCGTAAATATGTGTGCGTGCGGTAAATCTGAAAGTATATTACTTATTTTCTAACCTATTATTATTTTAGATTTCGGATCCGGCTTTATATTTTTATTCGCCGCTTTTGTGTGATTTTGGTTGCATCGTGTTGTTGAAGTGCTTTTCCACAACCACCAGTTTATTATTATATAAATAAAACTTATAATCGCATTGACTTTATTTATCAGGTAGTAAGCAAAATATGTCTCTTATGTAGGTAAATAAAATAAAGAGTTTCAAATGTCTAACCTCGAACTATTTACTTTATTAATAAATATTATCAAACTTAAATTATAAAAATATGCGGGAATCATGCACAGATCCAGGCCATTGCACAACAATATCATATATTTCCATTTGCGGTCCACATACTATTTGGACATTGATAGAAAACCAGCCTTGAGGAACGTTCGAGGTACGTCGCGACCTACCTTGACTTGACAGTTCGCTTACTTCACTCCGGTTAGGAAATTTTTCCAAGGACGTTTGAGTGGAGTTTATTTTTACGACTAATCATACCAAAACGCGCGTTGGAGGTTGAGTCGAGTCGAGTTAAGCTCGTGTAAACGACTAAAGATACGGGTGTTAGAATCGAACACTTTTGAAGTCGTCGTGGCCTAAAGGATAAGACGTCCGGTGCATTCGTATCGAGCGATGCACTGGTGTTCGAATCTCGCTGGCGGGTACCAATTTTTCTAATGAAATACGTACTCAACAAATGTTCACGACTGACTTCCACGGTGAAGGAATAACATCGTGCAATAAAAATCAAACCCGCAAAATTATAATTTGCGTAATTACTGGTGGTAGGACCTCTTGTGAGTCCGCACGGGTAGGTACCACCGCCCCGCCTATTGCTGCCGTGAAGCAGTAATGCGTTTCGGTTTGAAGGGTGGGGCAGCCGTTGTGACTTTACTGAGACCTTAGAACTATATCTCAAGGTGTGTGGCGCATTTACGTTGTAGATGTCTATGGGCTCCAGTAACCACTTAGCACCAGGTGGGCCGTGCGCTCGTCCACACATCTAAGCAATAAAAAAAAAAAAAAAACACTATATAAAACTGGTATTTTGCGTTCAGCGCCATCTATTGACAGCTTACTAAAATCGCTTACTAAAATTCGATTTCACTTTATTCTCTCCTTTATGATGGTCAGACAGAAATAGTAATAATTTATAATTCGTTATTAAAGACTATTTAGAGTACATTTTAGGGACACGAAAAGCTGGTAATCTCTGGTACTTCAAGTATCACAATCTTTTATATATTGACAAAAAAAATCAATAGATGGCGTTGCTACATCCAAATCACACTATTGAAAAATCTTTAGTGATATAAAAGAAAATATTATGTAATAATTAATTTCATACATTTCAAAGTTTTAAAGCTTGATATAAGAGACAATTTCAATATGTGTATATATAAATAATTATAAATTATAAATCTATTATTAAATCTAATAATCCACATCTACATATCTATATATATAAAAATGTATTGCCGTTCGTTAGTCTCCCTAAAACTCAAGAACGGCTGAACCGATTTGGCTAATTTTGGTCTTGAATTATTTGTGGAAGTCCAGAGAAGGCTTAAAAGGTAAATAAATATGAAAATGCTCGAAAATGATGAAAAATATTAAATAAAAATAACAATTTTGTTTTCCCTTTAATGTGTCCCCGTCGGACGGATTCCTTTTTTTTGTTTTAAGTTTATTTTATACAAAAGTTTAGGTCTTTTATTTATCGATTGAGGCACCACGAAGTCTGCCGGAACAGCTAGTTATAAAATAAATTTAACACTAGGCAATTCCGCCCGCTCTTGTGCTCGCTGATCTACGATTTGACTTTAGTTCGATCGTTGCTGACTCTGACATCATAGGCTCATGTTCTAGAAAAATCTGAATATTTCCTGAAAACATCAACGCAATCACTCCAGCCGTTTTGGAGTCTGTAGAGAATATATACACGTGGGCTTTTATTAATGTAAGATTACATAGGCGTTGAGTTCTGCCATATAATTTGGGGATCTTGTGAGGAACAAAATGGCCTCGCCCAAATCAGCTTGCACATACAGTATTACCTACGTATTTGTATGAGAAACAAAATGGTATCGCACTATTTCCAAGTAAACATGTTGAACCAATTTTTTTATTTCTTAGTATTAATCGTTTATCAAAGCCCGTGGACATCAACAACGTAAATGCCGCCACAAACTTAAAAGGTATTTGTTGAAATGTCAGTTTTACAATGCAACGCCTGCCTCAATCTTCAACCGAAACGCATTACGGCTTCACGGCAGAAATTGATAGATTTTTAACTACCTTTACTAATTGCACCTTATGCCACGACGACTTCAAAATTTAACCTCATTTAGCTTGATATAATAACAAAAAAATAAACATTCAATATAAAATCTTAGTATGTAATCAGAATTTTGTTCTTGACTAAACTATTTATCGCATTTACTTTTTTAAGATGACAAAATGTTTTTGACTGATGCAGAAGACAGCATTTCGCGGTAAAGTAGTGGTTAGATTTTTGTATCATACCCTACAGCCTAATCTGTTTTTTATCTGTTTTATTTAATAAAATTACGGAGACCAATAGATGGCGCTGTACACAAAATATACGATCCGATTTCGTTCGCTGAAAAACTAACCTACAAATTCTCAAACTCTCTAACGTTAATAAATAAGTATTTTAATAATGATTACGGGTCATGACATTGATCTTAATAAATCTCTTATCATAAGGATTTAAATAACACCATTTTCACTGAAACAGTTACTGAACGAGTGAGTTTTCAAACAATATTAAAACAACTTTGATAACATTATAGTGAATAGTGAAAAATAATAACGAAAATCATCTCAAATGAATAAAAATGTTTGCAGTGAACACTCTACAGTCAGAGAGACTGATTCTCAAATCTATGAACGCAAAAACATTCCAGTCATAGAACGTGATTTTTAGTTGTTTACGTAAATATAGGAAGCACGTATTTACTTTCATTACCGGTTAAAACGTTACCGAATCAACGTAAGTATCTGACTATAGTGCGGGACAATAATCTCTTAGTGAATGTATCGATAAAATAACAATAATTTAAGATTCATAATCATTAATAACCAACTATTTTTTGGTCAAAAAGAGTAAGTACACTTTGCAGTATTTCATAGGTGAAAAAAAAGAAGAAAAAACGATAAAAACTTTATTTACTTTTAAAAACTGATTATATATATCAATATACATTTATATGTATCTATCTATCTCTCCAGGTACCGTACATAATACGGCCTCTCAATTGTGCCGGAAATGGCAGCCATAATATGTACGCGTGAAATTTAATTCAATGTCAAAATATTTAATCAATAAAATTGAAATAAACTATGTAATCTAAAAAAATGTTTTAGAAATACAAATGAGTATAAAATTATACGAATGAGTACTTTCAGAGTACAGGATTTGAAAAGAGTACGGTTTGCGAAAAAAGAGTACAAAACTCAGTAAATTAGTGTAGTTGGGCACTTTAAATAATCTTTGTATGTAGCTTTAGTGTAATATTTGATTAGTTGTGTAAAAAAATGCCTTTGTTGCGCCTTCACAGATTAATAAATATTAATTCACTAAAACAAACAAAAAATAAATAATGAATATTTAACATGAAAAAATGCGGTAACTTGTATTGTATTATCTGAGTCGACTATTATCAAAGCCGGCATGGCGGCAATCTGACTTTTGGACAATTATTGGTAAATCAGAAAAACGAATTATTGACTTTGTATTCCATTGGCAGTCACAAAACTCTTCGGAACGACATCTTAGATAAATAACAGGTTAACTATTAACCTTTATCTAATGCAGGTTTTGAACCGTATTCTTTGAAGGAGACGATTATATTCAAATCAATCTGTATTGACATATCAATAACATTTTTTGTCCAAATGCACAGATTGCCACCTTTGATAATAGACGACTCATCTATAGTATTGAGTTGATTGGTGACTTTTTGCCACAAAGTAGGTACCCATGCGCTTAGGTTAAGCGCTGTAGTTGTCGATATTATGATCTTGGTTAAGTCATTTCAAATCATGTAGGACATAAGTTCATTAATTTAAGGACAGCAATAATTAACTCAACGTATTACGTAATATTTTAAAAATAAATAAGTTTACTCAACACATAAAGCTCAAACGAAAAACTGTCGAATACTTTTTGATGTACGTCAATAGATGTCGCTAGACGTAAAATGTAAAACGCGCCATCGTTTGTTGCAAACGAAAACTATAAAAACCCCCATTGTCGAATTATCAAGTGTCTATGGGTTATAACGGTAACCACTTAACATTAGGATTTTTGTTAAACCACCATTCACTTTAACAAGTGACATAGGTGGTCCATATTAGACATGTGTAAGTAATGCGAGTGATATTACTCGGGTAATATTACTCTATAGACTTGCGCAAAACATCACTCCTCAATGTAATGTGATATGACATCACTTTTACAGACAGGTGATATTACTCGAAAACATTACACATCACTCTTAACATTACTCGGTGCGTTCAATAGATACTGTGACGACGAATACATTGTATCTATACACCCGAATCATTACCTAAGTGATGTGTTGATACACATCACTTAGGTAATGATTCGGGTGTGTCATTACAGTACTATCTACAGTACTATATATACTACATTATTACCCGAGTAATATCACTCGCATTACTTACACATGTCTATTACTCTACGATGTAATGCAACATCACACATTACGCGAAGGAAACAAACATCACACCATCACCCAACATGTTTCTTTCTTTGTCGTGTAATGTTGCTTAATACACGAACGGAACCGAGCGAGCGAGACAGACCGATCGACGCAAAATAAATGAGCAAGCGACACGGAATTATTCCTAGTGATTTGGAACCGTATGTCCCGGCCGCTAGGTACATTTTTATACCTATGGTACGTCTGAATTTTAATATAGGTATTTGTGTTTATATTTTTCATGCGGCCAGCCGGTAGTTTCCCGCAAGTACTTACTTAATTTTTTATTCGCAACTTTTGTAAAATCGCTAGTCGCTCGTAATTGTTTAGTAATATTTCATATTAATTTTTGTGTTTGATTTGAATTACTTAAGCACTTGTTTGAAGATAGTTTTATTATTTGTTTTAATGCGTGTTTAATAAGTGAAAGAAATAACGGCGTCTAAATGAAAGTACAGTCCTCCTTGGATGCACTTTGAGGATATCGCGCCGAAACAATGCATCTACTGCTCTCGTATATTAACATTATTGTCGAGCTCAATTTGCAGTCTAAGTCGCCATATGAAATCCGTTCATCCCACAATAAATTATATTAAGTAAAAAATAAAATTATTATATTATTAAGTAAGTCAATCTCTGTCAAGTAATATAACAGTGTATTACAATACAAAGTTCATACTTTGTATTGTAATACACTACTGTAATGACACACCCGAATCATTACCTAAGTGATGTGTTGATACACATCACTTAGGTAATGATTCGGGTGTATAGATACAATGTATTCGTCGTCACAGTATCTATTGAACGCACCGAGTAATGTTAAGAGTGATGTGTAATGTTTTCGAGTAATATCACCTGTCTGTAAAAGTGATGTCATATCACATTACATTGAGGAGTGATGTTTTGCGCAAGTCTAGTCCATATAAACTTGTCAAATATTGTCAATAAAGTTCTAATTTCCATAGTTATATCTGAGTCGACTATATCAAAGCCGGCAATGTGACTTTTGGACAATTATTGGTAAATCAGAAAAACGAATTATAGACTTTGTATTCTATTGGCATTTGGCAGTCACAAAACTCTTCTGAACGACATCTTGGATAAATAACAGGTTAAGTTCAAATCAATCTGTGTTGACTTATCAATAACATTTTTTTGCCCAAATGCACAGATTGCCACCTTTGATAATTGACGACTCAATTATATCTGGAAACGGGACATGGACGATTGTACATTCATTGTACAGTCTTTGCAATGAGATCGTTTATCACCGATGATAAACTAGTTGAAAAACACTAATTTTCGACTAATTCTGGTTAGGTCGTGTAGCCGTTGAGTTTAATTTAATTTGTTATTTTAGATGGTTAATAGGAAATAATAAGATCAAAATACGGATTTTTTTATCGCGTATATCTTGAACCCAAATAAAACCTAGTTTTATTGTAATAAATGCATGACAAAATATATTTACAGTTATGAAGATAGAGTCTATTTTGATCTAGCAATAAGCTCAGTGCAAGTTTCGATTTTTTTTAAGGGATTTTATGACCTGGTAACTGAGACCATTAAGTCATATCTTATTTTAATTTATATTAATTTTTTTATGAAAAATGATATTATGGAGTGAAATGAAATGAAGATGATTAATTTGAGACATTAATCAACTGGGATGAAATGAAATGAAATGAATTGAGATGATATGGGATGAAATATAATCTCAGTAAAATGGTGGTCATTTACTAATATTATTTCAATGGACTTTTTGGAGGATCCCGAGAAGTTACGTCCAGCGGCTTTGTTTCGTTTTCCCACATTTGTGCACTTTCACCGATATTAAACAGTTAATAAACCACCATTATTACACATTTAAACCCGAAGAAACACTAACGGCCGTTTTCAATAACCTATCTATCCCTAGTTTCGGTTACTAAAGATAGACAAATCTGTCTTTTTGTCCTTACTTACGTTCCAATAACCTATCGACGGACAGCAGTTCCTATCGGATTTATCTATCCATCGTCGGGAGGACGGATAGCCTGCTAAAGATAGAACGCTCATACAAATCGTGCTTACTTCCGTTTCAATATGAGTTTTAAGTAACTCTCCGGTAGGCGGCGCTATCTCTAGTAAGGGCATTCGCTTATCTGTCAAAATCGGCCGGTTACATGTTTATCTTTCGAAAGTAAATCGCTATAATTTAATAATTGTTTCTCTTCATATTGGCATATTGTAGCAGTGATGATAGTGATATGGAATTATTTCAAATGATAATGGATTGTGATGCAGATAGTGATAGTGAGGCCGATATCATATGGTTAGGAAAATAAAGATCGTCTGAATTACATGGCGAAGATCAATAATTACGAATTTGACTATAGATTTCTGAGCAAAGGTGTTGTGAATGAATTGACTAATTTAATGAGACCATATTTGAGTGTAACGTCAAAAAGGTAAGATAAATTTTAACCATAAAAGTACTCGTTATTACAACTTATATTTTTATAGCAATAGCAAAATTATACCTAATTTTTGTTGTGTTACAAAATCACACTCGACAGGAATTCTATAATACTGCTGGATTCCCATGGTGCCCTAAATGACATTCATATACTAATACAATAACCTGGTAGGCTATTTACCTTCATTCTTATTATATACACACTGATACCTCTACATTTTATATTTGTGTTACAGATTCAAATATAGGAGAGGAATTTAGAAATAGAAAAAGAGTATTTCGAATGTGTAATTTGTGGGCAATGCATCATTGATGTTTCAAAATGTTGTTGCTTGATGGCCTGGGTCTACTCATGATACAACTATAATTAACCATTCTGATTGAAAAGGTATTTCTTATTTATATTACCTTATTTATATTATTATTATTATATACTAGCTGACCCGGCAGACTTCGTAGTGCCTCAATCGATAAATAAAAGACCTAAACTTTTGTTTAAGATAAACTTAAAATAAAACAAAAGGAATCCGTCCGGCGGGGGACACATCAAAGGAAAAACAAAATTGTTATTTTTATTTAATTCCGAGCATTTTCATATTTATCTTCATATAAACCTTCTCTGGACTTCAACAAATAATTCAAGACCAAAATTAGCCAAATCGGTCAAGCCATTTTCATGTTATGTCGTGACAACGGAAAACGGGTTTCATTTTTATATATATAGATTATTATTATATTTTTATTTATTTATATTATATATTTAGGTGTTTATATGAATTTAATATGACACTATTATAATAAATTATCTACATATCAAGAGAACATTGATAACAAGGTGGACTTGGAAATTGCTATTTGCTTGCCGATAGAGGCTATCCCCACAACCCTATCTTTTAACGTGATTAATTAACCCACATACTCAATCGGAACGATTTAAAATGAATCACATATTCAAACAAGGAATACTATAGAGAGGTAATCTTTTTTTTTAGTTAAGAGCTTGTTATACTGTATTGTAAAATAATGTAAGCGAATAATGTATAATTTTCAGATGCATTGGTGTTTATAAAAGAAGACTCCCTGTATATCATTGAAAAGTAGATTAAAACTAGAAAATATGCAAGCTGTTATTATAGCTGCCATGCTGCATAATATCGTCAGAAGTATGAATTTAGAAGAATTAGAATCAGAAATTTCAGTCGCAGATACATTACAGGAAAATAATATAATTGTTCGTAACAATTTTTCAAAACTTACATCTGAAATACAACTATGTACTTATAAATAATTGCTTCCAAAGATAATTTATAAAATAAACTCCAAAGATAATTTGACTATTTTTTATTTTCCAAAATGATAATTACATGGTAGTTAGTACATGCAAGATATTTAATTTAGAATTTGTACATATACTTAAAAAACTATCTAACATAAAATTATTATTGCCTACTTTTAATTTATGAAATTTAATATTCCTTTTAAGTAATTTTTAATTTTTTAAACTAGCATTATCTAAATCTAACTTAACTTTTGCTACAACAATCTCCTTTTATTTATTTTCCAAGTCAAGTCTCTTTTTTGCTATTAGATATTCTGCTAATGCATTGTCCCTATGCTAGCCTTGCATTTCTTTTCTTCCATCTTGTTTCCGCTTGGCTGTATAAGTGTTAAAAATATTATATGTGACCTACAACAATGTGCATGCTTTATCCAAAATTTCATCTGCAATCCTTACCACCTCCAGCCTGTAACAAAGAGCATAATTATTTCAAATACTACGGCAACCTGAAGAAAAAATCATGTTTATCAATGTGTTATTAGAGACAAACAATCAACTAATTATACTAACTTTACTAAGGTTGTTTCTTATGTTGCCGTAGCGTTCTTTAAGTTTTCCCATTTTAGTCGAAGCTGCGATGGAGTTCGTCGGAAACGACGAATCGACGAATTAAAATGATTTACAAGGGTTTGCCAAGCCTGCTCCTTCAATTTATTGTTTGTAGCATTTGTTGCCTTATTATTGAAATGTTTTTTCGCCGCCACAAGTTCTGCTAGAATCATCGTCTCATCTTTTGTCATGGGTGCTGCCTTTCTTGACTGAAAAAGATATATTTTCTAAACTTGAACTCAAAGTTTTCAAAGTAAAATTATTATTATCAATGTAGTTCATAGATACTTACAGAATTCATTTTATTTCACTGTAGCTCTTTAATTATAAACACACTTAGAATTATAAACGAAAGTTTTAAAGCGTTTTGGAGGTAAGTCATCATCTAATATAGTAGGTAAACAATAGAAAAACAAACTGATCACTGCTTTATTGGCAAACGGACTGTCAAAACGTTTCGTTTCATAATTTCGACTAGGATAAAAATGGCAATACGTCCAATTTAAAAAAATCTACATATGTTTTTATTACTTTTTGTTATAAACAAATGTGTTTATGATAGTCTACGATATGCTGGTTAAATTATAGATATAATTTAGAATAAAATAAAATAAGTCTTGATCCTGATGTTGTTTCGTATTTGTAGTAGAACGAAACGTATCAAGAGGCTCGGATAAATCGGAGGGAAGAAGCTATCTACTGTTGGTTAAAGAGAGATAGCACTTAACCGTGATTGTGAAACGCAAACTAAGGATAGATACGCTCTTGCTGATATTCGGAGATAAAGTAACGATCTATCCGTAAACTCAGATACGTTATTGAAAACGGCCGTAAATAAACAAAATAAAACAAATCACACAACTTCACTCCTCGGGCTCCCGCCAAAAAGTCCGCAAGTTTCGAACGAAAATGATTTCAATGTACCGTGTACATTGACGTTTCAATATGTAATGATAGTCCCATCACGTGACAGCAGAGTTCAATGAATTGCAACTCGATCTGTCTATGCGTTATGATTTTGGTTCGACTCGCGGCCACGGGCGGTGAGGTTAGCGGGGCGGGTAAATAGCGTAGCACTCGCCTCGTGACCTCGAAGTTCAGGCGCCTTCGGAAGGATCGATTTCAATTTTACGGCTAAAAAAGTAGGTAACGATTTCATGAATTTAAACTTTCTATAATTTTCCAATTTTTTTTGTATTTAGGCATTTTCAGAATAAATAAATAATAGTTTAAAAAAATACGATTTTATAGAAAATCCAACTAAAACAGAAAATAAATTTGAATTAAAAATAGCGTTAAAGCGCGGGGTGCTTTTCAGGATATTATCAAAATAACCCTTCTACTCATATCTGTTCATAAAATATTTATAACTAATGATATTATACCATGCACCCCACGCCTTTTTTTACAATAAAATCATTTTTTCTTAGACTATTTTTAATTCAAATTTATTTTCTATTTTTTAGTTGGATTTTCTATAAAAGCGTATTTTTTTAGTTTTTTTAAACTGTTATTTATTAATGTATAACTCCTGATTGAACAATGTTTACGAATATTTATAGTTATAGGACCACGTGCCTGTTGTCAATGACAACAAATTTACTGTACTTATAATTACGGTAATACCGGTCCCTCACATTCGCACGAATGCGCAAACCCGCAAGTGTAGGACGACATTTGCAAATGATTATGCAAAGTTTTCGCTGCATTCGGCCCACTGAGTTTCTCGCCGGATCTTCTCAGTGGGTCGCGTTTCCGATCCGGTGGTAGATTCTGCGAAGCACGGCTCTTGCTAGGGTTCGTGTTAGCATCGTCGTCAGGTTTGAGCCCCGTGAGCTCACCTACTAGTTACGGTTACGCTGGAATAGCCGCTCCAGGCTATCAGCTCATGTAGGTAAAAAAAAAAGCTGCATTCGTGGTTTTCCACGCTGTGTCGGTTTTTTAACCGACATCAAAGCGCGCAAACCAGTTGCGCCCAGGATTGCGAAGGCAACGGACACGGACGTTTCGCTATTTTCATAGATCGTGACGTCTACTGTGTAGCGTATCTTCATCAAAAGAAATCCCATAAAAACAGCATGGCTGTTAATGATGTCTGGGAAAGAATTCAAAAAAATTCTCTTTTTCTCTTCAATGTTCTATTGACGAATTAAAAAGGAAGAGAAATTCGTGAGACATTCGTAAACAAGTGTGGGAGGAAGCGCAAACGGGTTCGCAAATTAAGTACCGAACCCATTTGCACAGCCGCTAAGTTTGCGAATGAATGTTTGAGGAGTATGACATTTTTCACACTTATAGAGAATACAGAGAAGAAGTGCACAATGCTAATATTTTTTTAAAATAATGCATAAAAGATACATTAAATCAATAAAGAAAACATTACACACACTACGTACCATGTATTTGACGCACACACGCATGCATACTATTCATTGTCAAACTTTTGTTCTTGACGTCTGATGTCAAATTAAGATTTATTGTTTGTCTTTGTTAATATTTTTTATAGTGTAGTCTTGGCGAAATTTGTGATTATCTAATATATAAAATTCTCGTGTCACAGTTTTCGTTGCCATACTCCTCCGAAACGGCTTGACCGATTTTGATGAAATTTTTTGTGCTTATCCGGTATCTATGAGAATCGGCCAACATCTATTTTTCATCCCCCTGAATGTTAGGGGTAGTCCACCCCTAAATTTTTAATTTTATTTTTTAGACAAAATTTTTAATTTCTATTTTTTTATGATACAACATACAAAAATACATACAATCCTCAATTTTCACCCTTCTACGATCAACCCTTATTTTTTATTTGCTAATTAAAAACTTTAAATTTTTTTGCGAGAATTTTGTTTTTATTTTGTCATGACGTAGAATAAAAAAAATCATATTACTCTGAAATTTTCACCCCTCTACGATCAACCCCTATTTTTTATTTGTTAATTATAAACTTTAATTTTTTTGGCAAGATTTTCATTTTTATTTTTATTTTGTCATGAATTAAAATAAAAAATCTGATGTTACTCTCAATTTTTCATCCCTCTATGATCAACCCCTATTTTTTGTTAATTATAAACTTTAATTTTTTTGGCAAGTTTTTTATTTAGTTTTATCATGACTTAAAATAAAAAAAATCATATGACTCTCAATTTTCACTCTTATACGATCAACCCCTATTTTTCCATCCGCAATAAGGTTGCAAGATGGCAATCAAATATTATAATTGTAGTACGATAAATTCTTATTCAGAGTTTATAATTTCAAGTTCCTTTAATTATGATTTTTTTTAAATTGAATTTGATCTCCCGCGCTCGCCGGTCGACTACTGATCAACTATCAATCGATCAGCTATCCCCACCAGGTGTCACCACTGATCCAGCAAACATCACGTAGTAGGGATGGGGACGAAGCCGGTCTCCTGTCTTACTTACTCACTATACATCATAGATTATACACTTAATATATTTGAGAGCTATACAATACTATACATTTTTCAGCCATGTTTTGTTGGTTTTATTTGTGTATCAA
This sequence comes from Bombyx mandarina, assembly GCF_030267445.1. Classification (NCBI taxonomy): domain Eukaryota; kingdom Metazoa; phylum Arthropoda; class Insecta; order Lepidoptera; family Bombycidae; genus Bombyx; species Bombyx mandarina. The sequence goes on along the minus strand of NC_143230.1, from coordinate 9,502,153 downwards.
TAGTATGTTCAGTAGGTCTGAGAATCGGCTACTATCTATTTTTCATACCCCTAAGTGAAAAGGGTTGTCCACCCCAAACATTTATTTTTTATTTAAATTTTTTGGATATATTTTTTTGTTTATAATGAGGTATTATGTGGTTAAATGAGGTTTTTATTTCTACAGTAGAATTTCCCTAGAAATCTTATTTAAGGCAACACAACGTTTGCCGGGTCAGCTAGTAGAAGTATAAAATACAATCATAATAGTGTACAAACTTACAATTCCAATTAATTATAGTCGAATTTCGACTACTGCGGGATCTCTAGTTAAATCAAATATGTAACTCGCTTTTGGCCCCAAATTTGAAAACGACCCGGGAACACTGATGCTTTTAATACGCGAATGGTTGCTTAAGCATTGCGTATTTCGTATCCTGGAAATTGAAAAGGAGTACAAGTTCGGGAGTTTAATTTATAATGATTATTTATTGATTACACATTCAGTATTTTCTATAGATAAATTAATATTATGGAATTTAGTTGACGTACGATGAACTGATGACGAAAGACCTTTGAAAAGAAACAAGATGAAAAAGAAAAAATAAAAGAAGTAAAGAAGAAAATAAAAGAAAAGAAAAAATAAAAGCTTATAATAATATATAATTTTTTTTATTGCTTAGATGGGTGGACGAGTTCACAGCCCACCTGGTGATAAGTGATTACCGGAGCCCATGGACATCTACAACGTAAATGCGCCACCCTTCAATCCGAAACGCATTTACTGCTTCACGGCAGAAATAGGCAGGGCGATGGTACCTTTTTTTTTTTTTTTTTTTTTTTTTTTTTTTTTTTTTTTTTTTTTTTTTTTTTTTTTTCCGTGCAAACTCACAAGGGATCCTACCACCAGTAATTACGCTAATAATTATTTTTGCGGGTTCGATGTTTTATTTTGGGCTTATTACATGAAACTCTTAGATTAAGACGAGTAAATTAACCCTCAGACACAGCCCACTGATTTTCTCAGTGGGTCGCGTTTTCTATCCGGTGGAATATTCTAGGAAGAGGAAGTATTTATTTTCGAAGAGTAGTGATTAGACATGTGTAAGTAATGCGAGTGATATTACTCGGGTAATATTACTCTACGATGTAATGCAACATCACACATTACGCGAAGGAAACAAACATCACACCATCACCCAACATGTTTCTTTCTTTGTCGTGTAATGTTGCTTAATACACGAACGGAACCGAGCGAGCGAGACAGACCGATCGACGCAAAATAAATGAGCAAGCGACACGGAATTATTCCTAGTGATTTGGAACCGTATGTCCTGGCCGCTAGGTACATTTTTATACCTATGGTACGTCTGAATTTTAATATAGGTATTTGTGTTTATATTTTTCATGCGGCCAGCCGGTAGTTTCCCGCAAGTACTTACTTAATTTTTTATTCGCAACTTTTGTAAAATCGCTAGTCGCTCGTAATTGTTTAGTAATATTTCATATTAATTTTTGTGTTTGATTTGAATTACTTAAGCACTTGTTTGAAGATAGTTTTATTATTTGTTTTAATGCGTGTTTAATAAGTGAAAGAAATAACGGCGTCTAAATGAAAGTATAATAGCCGGCAAACTTCTTGAGCATTTGTCGACGTAGTGGGGGTAAGTTCGCGCATGGTACACTCACGTGCAAAAACATTATTTACTCTGCGTTATAATGCTATTAAATTATGAAAATCAACATATGTATTTATTTATATATTTATTAGAACATCAACAAAAAATATAGGTTAATAATTGTAATAATTTAATCTTGGGGTAAAATAGATATTCCTTCTATTAAGTCAAAACTAGAGCTGTTGCCAGGTCTTGGTTCAGTTGAAGCGAAGCTGGTATTTGTAATTTTTTTTTCGTTATCCTAATCTTGACCATCATCATCATCACTGTTTTCATCACCCGAGTCGCTATCATCGTGATGAGTCGACATAGGGCTCATTGGTGTAGTTTACAACTCGGTCGGTTCGGTCTTCTTTTTTGTCTATAATTAATGATTTTTTGGAGATATTCGATTCGTAGTAATGTTACTTTTTTCAATTACCAGCTTCCGATTACTTTCTGTTTTTTTTTCCATCTGAAGCCTAGCTCTTTCATAATTCGTCGTAAGCTTCATTCCGAGCCACTCACTACTCACTGATATTTTTCTTGCTTCCGAAGTCTGTTTTACTTTTTCCATATCATTCTTCCCCTGTTTTATAATGAAGCAATATACGTCGTACACAATTTTTCTACCCTTTCTTTTGAATACTACACCAGTTTGTCGCGGCATAGTGTATTTTTTATAAAAAATCAACAAACACTCAACATATAGCAATGGCAACAAAGTCAACAAGCAATTATAACAAATAACTTAACGATGAATAACGATAGACTTTTCACTGTACGCAAGCGTACTTTTGGGAGCAAGCGGAATGAGGGCGGGGTGCGGGACGCAAGGTTCGATTGATCTACCAATAACGCGCTCGATAGGATTTCCCCTGCCGTCGCGCCTCACCCTCACCACCAAAGTGATCTAAAATTCGGTTCTGCGCAGTCAAGGTCATTTGCTCAAGAAGTTTGCCGGTTACTATACAGTCCTCCTTGGATGCACTTTGAGGATATCGCGCCGAAACAATGCATCTACTGCTCTCGTATATTAACATTATTGTCGAGCTCAATTTGCAGTCTAAGTCGCCATATGAAATCCGTTCATCCCACAATAAATTATATTAAGTAAAAAATAAAATTATTATATTATTAAGTAAGTCAATCTCTGTCAAGTAATATAACAGTGTATTACAATACAAAGTTAATACTTTGTATTGTAATACACTACTGTAATGACACACCCGAATCAATACCTAAGTGATGTGTATCAACACATCACTTAGGTAATGATTCGGGTGTATAGATACAATGTATTCGTCGTCACAGTATCTATTGAACGCACCGAGTAATGTTAAGAGTGATGTGTAATGTTTTCGAGTAATATCACCTGTCTGTAAAAGTGATGTCATATCACATTACATTGGGAAGTGATATTTTGCGCAAGTCTAGTAGTGATAAATGTGACAATTGATTAACCACCAAATCACTGAAATCAGTGACCGGCAGTCGGACAAAAATCCTAGTGTTAAGTGGTTACCGTCATAACCCATAGACAAAGAAATTGAAAAAATTTTACATCTTATAGCTTTCGCTTGCAACAAACGATGGCGCGATACAATATTTTGTCTAGCGACATCTATTGACGATTGTGGAAACTAAATGTTGACAGCCAACTGAAATTCGGCGCGAAATTCTTTGAATCTTCGAATTATTTATTAGAATGATTCGTCGCTTGAAAGGCAAACGTGACTAAACGACAATGCGTGAACTTTACAGTAGACTAATTTAAAGTTGAAATACCTGAAAAAAAAAACTATTTTTACAAATCTAGCTGTAGGATTGAAATGATTTTAATAGACCTAGATTTTTGTTTTTGTTTTTTGCGCATCGATTATGGTTATTGCCTATCATTTTTAAATAAAGCAGTCATTGTCGCTTAGTCATGTTTGCCTTTCAAGCGTCGAATTATTATTATGATGATTCCAATATGGCCGGGGCCTAGTTTTCGTTCACTTTCAATTATAATTAATATTTAAATTAATCAGGCAGGCATGTAATGTTTTAATCTACTTATGTAATTTTAATAAAACAATATGATGATTTTTTTTGATGGTTTCGTATGGATGGGTCATTACATTACATTAAGTCTGAGACGTTCTCATAATAATGTTTTTATTAACATCTCGCTTGAACATGCAGAAGAATTTTGAAACAAAAAAAACGACCTTAAAAAATAAAATTAATTTAAATGGTTATTTATAAATTTTATTAACAAAATAAAAAATGTTATAGATCGTGCTCTAAGAAACTTCCGTACAAGTCAATGTTTATTAACTTTAACCAAAACTACGCAACGGTTGGTATTTCGATGCTCCGAACTTTATACGCACTAATAAAGAGTCGATATATCGACGGTTCTCGCTCAAAGGGTTAAATTAAAATCCTTATTTGAGGCCTATAAAATCAAAGGCAGCTAAACGCCTTAATGTCGTAAAATGGATTAACAATGACGCTATCTTGTTTAGTTAGTTGGACACGCTTTAGTGTTTTCATGTTATAACAAATGCAGCTAAATCTCTAACAAATTCAGTTCAAAAATTTTATATTTACTCTGTACTAAGTACTAATAAACGAAGTTTTATCATTTAAAATTCAAATTTTTAGTAATATTCTCATTCTTTATAAATCTGCTTTAAAATAAAGAATATCGTAGCTATCCGAACAGTTATTTCAGCTTCTCAAATCGGGAGTATTGCTAGCACTGGCCCTAGCAAAAGCGGTACTTCGATGGATCGGCAGGATCCGTAATGACGTGTTTAGGGCCGATTTTCGTAGTTTACCTGATTTTATAGGCCTCATTTATCCGAAAGTCCGAAAGTTTTGTAAGTCTGTAGCGCGCAACATTCGGTTGCACTCGGGCGTCATCGGATGCGATCGGAGTTCCCGAACGCGCAGGTGTCCCGTGACGTCACGCGACGAGATTCGCGCGCGTCGATTTAGAATTTTATTGTAAAAACGTAATTTTAGTTTCAATTCGTATCTTGTAGTGCGTAGCGTTTTTTTGTTATAGTTTACATATTTTATTTATCAAAATTAAAATATGTAATTTATTGCAGAAACTTTATTAGATTGTTGAGTCTCTAGGTATATCGGGCAAGGATTAATAAGACACGTGTTCAGTTAAGTGACTAACGTGTATTGGGATTACAACCTAACGTGCTATCGACAGCCCGACAATCCCGAGACTGACGTAGCAGCACTGCAATATAATTGCCGCTAACACATACATATAATTATTAGTTGCTATGGGGCCATTTGTGGTCCCTACAACATGTTATATATTCCAAAAATATAAATAAATATTTGTTTTTATTTCTAGCTTTCAAAAATTTGCCGCCCTAACAAATTTGTCGCCCTGGACACTTGCCCCGACTGCTTTTAGTGTAAATCCACCACTGCCTCTATCATATACCATTTCTTCGCTCACTCCACTCTTACAAATATCGTCTTTCACGCAATCCATCCATTTCTTCTTAGGTCTACCTCTTCCCTTATATCCTTCCACATTCATAGTTAACACTCTCTCCTAACAACCTGAACCTTGAAGTCGTCGTGGCCTAAAGAATAAGATGTCCGGTGCATACGTATCTAGCGATGCACCGGTGTTCGAATCCCGCAGGCGGGTACCAAATTTTTCTAATGAAATACGTACTTAACAAATGTTCACGATTGACTTCCACGGTGAAGGAATAACATCGTGCAATAAAAATCAAAGCCGCAAAATTATAATTTGCGTAATTACTGCTGGTAGGACCTCTGGTGAGTCTGCACAGGTAGGTACCACCGCCCCACTTATTTCTGCCGCGAAACCGTAATGCGTTTCGGTTTGAAGGGTGGGGCAGCCGTTGTGACTATACTGAGACCTTAGAACTATATCTCAAGGTGTGTGGTGCATTTAAGTTGTAGATGTCTATGGGCTCTAGCGCATTTACGTTGTAGACGTCTATGGGCTCCAGTAACCACTTTATACCAGGTGGGCTGTGAGCTCGTCCACACATCTAAGCAATAAAAATAAAATAACCTCACTTTTATTTTGTCTCATCATATGTCCATACCATCCCAAACGCGCACTTCTCAACTTCTCTGTCACAGGTGGCACTTTCAGACTTCCTCTAACATATTATGTAAATATATTATGTAATCTCTCATAATATATTATGTAAATTTTCAATATCTTTCTTTATTTTATTTATTTAGTTGCATCATGTTCACGATCGCGTGAAACGAAACGTATATGATCATTTTTATTATTATCTGTGCATTTTTCACTCAATCACTAATTTGGGGACTTTTTGGCGGGAACGCGAGGAGTGAAGTTGTGTGATTTGTTTTATTTTGTCTATTTAGTGTTTCTTCGGGTTTAAATGTGTAATAATGGTGGTTTATTAACCGTTTAATATCTGTGAAAGTGCACAAATGTGCGAAAATGAAACAAAGCCGCTGGACGTAACTTCTCGGGATCCTCCAAAAAGTCCATTGAAAAAAATCTTAGTAAATGACCACCATTTTACTGAGATTAGATTTCATCTCATATCATCTCATTTAATTTCATCCCAGTTGATTAATGTCTCAAATTAATCATTTTCATTTCATTTCACTCCATAATATCATTTTTCACAAAATTAAGAATATACATTAAAATAAGACATGACTTAAAGGGCTCAGTTACCAGGTCATAAAATCTCTTAAAAAAAAATCACCAATTTGGGGACTTTTTGGCGGGAACGCGAGGAGTGAAGTTGAGATTTGTTTTATTTTGTCTATTTAGTGTTTCTTCGGGTTTAAATGTGTAATAACGGTGGTTTATTAACTGTTTAATATCTGTGAAAGTGCAAAAATGTGGGAAAATGAAACAAAGCCGCTGGACGTAACTTCTTGGGATCCTTCAAAATGTCCACTGAAAAAGTCTCAATAAATGATCACCATTTTACTGAGATTATATTTCATACCATATCATCTCATTTCATTTTATTTCATATCCCTTCATATTATCATTTTTCATAAGAATAAGAATATATTAAATTGAAATAAGACTTGCCCCAAAAGGTCTTAATTTCCAGATCATGAAATCCTTTAAAAAAAATCACCAATTTGGCGCCTTTTTATAACTTTACAAATATTTTATCTAATATGTAGGTCCCGCAGTAGTCGAAATTCGACTATAATTAATTGGAATTGTAAGTTTGTACACTATTATGGTTGTATTTTCAACGCCAAGACTACACTTTAGAAAAATATTAATAAAGACAAACAATATTTAATCTATTCTCAATTTGACCACAGACGTCAAGAACAAAAGGTTTGACAATAAATAAATAGTATGCGTCTCAAATATAATAAGTGTATAATCTATGAGTATGCGTGTGTGTGTCAAATACATGGTAGTGTGTGTAATGTTTTTTTTATTGATATAATGTATCTTTTAAGCATTATTTAAAAAAATATATTAGGATTGTGCACTTCTTTTATATAAGCTCCTCCGTCCGCGCAATTTTCATAAAAAGGGATACAAAGTTTTTGCTTCACGTATTAATATATATAGTATTATATAGATTACTATTGTCGGACCAAAATCAAATAACATCGCTTCTACAAGCCCACTTATGATTGTTCCAGATCGTGGACAAACCTAGAAAGTGATAATCAAATTTAAAACATCGGCAAGTCAACAAAAAGGTACATGACAAATATCAATTTAATTTTAAGCATTTAAATATAGTCACAACCGATAGTGCAATAAATAGTTGACGACATTTTGAAATCAGACAAGTAAGAATAATTAAATTACAATGAAATATTGTAAGAATAATTAAATCCACAATAATACGTTTTCATTGAGTGACAAAAGTTTTAATAATTAAACTTCATTAGAGAGAAAAAAAACTTGATGGCATTCAATGAGATTAATTATGATTAGGTTATATTTATTACTAGCGACCCGCCCTCGCTTCGCTTCGGAAACATGAAATTTTATTATTGATTATTTACGACATCACATTAGAAACCTCAAAAATAACAGTATTTCTCCACTATTTAATGTATTTTATTATACATATAAACCTTCCTCTTCAATCACTCTATCTATTAAAAAAAACCGCATCAAAATCCGTTGCGTAGTTTTAAAGATTTAAGCATACATAGGGATATAGGGACAGAGAAAGCGACTTTGTTTTATACTATGTAGTGATAAGCACTTTTGCAACCTGTGGTATACCAACTACCATGGACATTTTAACTGCAACGCATTGTAGTATGCTGTATCAAATTTGTAATTTTCCGTTTGCCTGATAAAAGTTATTAAATTAATTGTAATTGAAAACAACAGAAAACTAGGCCCAAATCATTGTTTATATTAGAATCATCTTAATAATAACATTCTATCAAACAATCCGAATCTCAGTTTGCTATCAAATTTAGTTTTCACAACCATCAATAGATGTCGTTACACGTATAATAATTCATTTATTATTGTGATCGTTGAGTTTTCATAATCCTCAATAGATGTCGCTGGATGTAAAAATGTATCGCGCCATCGTTTGTTGCAAATGAAATCTATAAGAAGACAAATTTGCTCAGCAATGGTTGAAGATAGTCGATGTTCCTGACGAACCACGGAAAGGGTACATACCCTTGAACACTTTTTGTCATCCGCCTGTCATTGATTTTGGTGACTGGGCGTCATATAATAATTGTCTATAGTGTCTATAATAACGATTGAAAACGAGTTTCACGGCAATTTCATTCCGTGTTGTGTTTGAAGTTTTGAACCTCGGACAGCGAACTTATTCTCGCTTGTCTGAAATCTATAAATTTATAAATAGCGATATAGACTCATAGAGTGAGTATTTATGTTTACAAGCGGTCCCGGAATAGTCAAAATTGGACTATAGTTATAAGTTATAATGTTGAAAATTGAAATTATAAGTTTGAACATTAATATGGTATACAGATTAATAGGGATTAAAGTATGAAATTGCCGATTTGTACAACTCGACCAAGCTAACCTCGTTGGCGTGCGGCGCCCCGCCCGCTTCCCCGCGATCGCCCTATCGCGTCACTACGGTTAGCATCTTTGTCGCCGACGAGCGTCATACGAGTTTTCGTCTCCCCATCCGTTTAATTCAAATATTTGAATTGTTCTTGTTAGCTTTTTTTTTGAAGTTTTGTTATATTACTGGACTGTTTTTTGTTAAGTTTTGAGGTGACAACGTCTTATAATTCGATGGAGCCGGCTCACAGTGGGTCGATTCTATGATTTTAGTGACTTAGGGACCAACTTTGTTTTTTTATATATTTTTTTATGTAGATAGATAGAGCTCGTTAATCTCAATAATAATTGTTTTGGGCAAAAATTACAAAAACTTTATAGTTTGGTCAGAAAAATGTGTTTTGTAATTTTTTTGTATGGAGCGGGTCACATTAAATTAAATTCCTGCTAAGTACCGCGAGGTCCCGCTTTGAAACTTTATTTTCCTTATACCTTGTCTAGTCTACTATCATTTGATGCTATGAACATGTGCATAAAGTTGCAACTCTGCCAAATAAATGGATCGAAAAAAATTAATAAATACATAGAATAAAAACCTTTATATTTTTTTTCGTAAGTGCTTTTAAGTTAAATTTGATATGGATTAGTAAGTAAAAGCACGTAATGATACCCATAATTACATAATACCTAACAACAATACATTTAGTAGGTCTCTAATTAAGCAATCTCTCTAATTATTAAGATAGTTAACATTATTTAATGAGGATAATTAGTTAAGTAGCCATTACTGGGTAGTAGAAAATATAGTAAACATTTGCTTGTCTCTGGAAGTATAAAGTGACCATGTTTATTATATACTAACTAGTGTTCGTTTATTCGTACTACTACTAACATCTCGTGATTGTCGTTGTGATCTTGCTGTTTCCGTTATAATTGATAATTTTGTTAACAATTTAGGATTATTTATGATTTTAAGAGAGCAACTACAGTCGCTGTCTGATAATAAAAAACTCTTTCAATTCCTACAAAATCAAATAAACGTGACCGAAGAGAAAAATGTTGAGCTCCAAAAATTCAGTACGCAATTTTGTTCAAATATAAGTGCAATATGGAAACGAAGTAGTCGCATGTTAGCACAGTTTATAAGAAAAAAATGTGATTGGTTAGAATGTGCAATAAACTGGCCTGAAGGAATGATACCTGAAGCTATCAACACTGCACATGAAAGGCTCGAGATTTCTAATACTGAAGATGTTGAAAATGTACCACCCTCAAATGTACTACAGAAGCCTCGACATCTATTTTGCACCTCGAAAACCTTTTGAAGAATTGGGATCCAGGCAAAAACGAAGACGCATTGAAAAAATTTACCAATCGCTTTCGTTATCCCCGGATGAAATGAAAGCTACTACAATTACTAGTTTGAGAAACACTAGAAATGAAGATGTAGGAGAAATAATGAACCACTTGTCAAATCACCCCGAAGATCTAGAAAAAGTTAATGAGTATTTAATTACAAGTAAAGTGAAAAGTAGTACATATTCTCCCGATAAGGCAATATTAGTTTCACTTAAATTAAGTGGCAGTATATAAACCTAAGAGAAGCAGCAAGTGAAAATGGGTCTGATTTATACCCTTCTTAATATAAAATTAAGCAAGAAAAGACCAAATGTTATCCAGGGAAAGACGAGGTAATTATTACTAAAGAAGGAGCTGCTATTAAAATGCAAGCATTACTAAACTTGGCGCTATATAGGCTTTTAGATGTGATTACTTCGGATTTGGACTCTGCAAGAGAGCTACTGCTTATAAGCAAATAGGCTTTGATAGAGCCCCAGGTCAAAGTAATTATAAACAAAAAACTGAAACAGAGTTTGATGATTCATCTATTTTCATGGTCAGTCTAGTTCCTATAAGGCTTCAGAAATTTGATGGAACAATTGTTTGGGAAAACGACCTCATCAACTTTTTATTGCCGTCCAATAATGTTTAAATTTACAAAAGAAACGCAACAATTATAAAAGCTAGCATAACAGAAGAAATAGAAAGACTTCAGCCATCAAAAATCAAACAAGTTGAAGTTAAGCATCAATTGCACATGATGATGATGGACAGCAAAATAACCTCATATTTTTCAGAAACATTTTCTGCTGTCTGTGATATTTGCAAAGCAAAACCGTCAGAGTTTTTTGGAGTGACTTGCTTATCAAAGAGAAAATAATGAAGAAATATTCCAGTATGGAATGCCATCTTTACATGCCTGGATAAGATGCATGGAGTGCTTACTTCATATCGGTAAATATAATTTTATTACTTCACAATTTTTTCATCATATGTAGTTTCCTGTGAGATTATTTTTTATATGACACTTTTTTGTTTGCGTCTTATCGTTTGGACTTCAAGAAATGGGGTTGCAAGGGGGGATGACAAAGAAAAAATATCAATCAGAAAGAGCGCTATACAGCAAGCGTTCAAAAAGGAATGCGGTTTACTTATAGATGTTGTCAAGCAAGGAGTAGGAACAACCAATGATGGCAATACTGCCAGAAGATTTTTCAGGGATGCAGAAGAAACAGCCCGCATAACAGGAATACGTAAAGATTTAATAGAGAGGCTTCACGTGATTCTTCACTCTGTTGCATCTGGAGAGCGCGTTTCCAAATTTTCGGAATTTTTTAGATATACTGCAGAATTGTATGTTAATGTATATCCCTGGTATTATATATGCCTTCCAGTATCCATAAATTGTTAGCACATGGCAGTGATATATAATAATGAAGAACTTTGGTGCCATTCGTATAGGTAAACTCTCGGAAGAGGCAGCGGAAGCTCGCAATAAAGATTTTCGGAAATATACAGAGAGATGTTATTCAAGAATGAGAAGTAGAACGTCGACTAATGAGGATATTTTACACAATCTTCTTTCGTCTTCTGACCCAAAGATCGAAAGGTGAAACAAAATATATAATATTTAGAGAGATTGCATAATTAGAGACCTACTAAATGTATTGTTGTTAGGTATTATGTAATTATGGGTATCATTACGTGCTTTTACTTACTAATCCATATCAAATTTAACTTAAAAGCACTTACGAAAAAAAATATAAAGGTTTTTATTCTATGTATTTATTAAATTTTTTCGATCCATTTATTTGGCAGAGTTGCAACTTTATGCACATGTTCATAGCATCAAATGATAGTAGACTAGACAAGGTATAAGGAAAATAAAGTTTCAAAGCGGGACCTCGCGGTACTTAGCAGGAATTTAATTTAATGTGACCCGCTCCATACAAAAAAATCACAAAACACATTTTTCTGACCAAACTATAAAGTTTTTGTAATTTTTGCCCAAAACAATTATTATTGAGATTAACGAGCTCTATCTATCTACATAAAAAAATATATATAAAAACAAAGTTGGTCCCTAAGTCACTAAAATCACAGTATCGACCCACTGTGCGGCTGCACGCACGAAAAAACATGACTCATGCGGCGTTACCTCACTCTGAGGCGTTCCATTTAAGGCTTGAAGTGCAAGCGAGAGCGCGCGACGAGCGACAAAGAGGCACAATCAGCCTCCGCGTTCGGCAGCGTTCTACATCTGTCTCTCTCCTACTTGAGTGAGCGACGCATCCGCGTGGACAGCTGCTATACAAAAAATTGACATAATTGTATTTATGCGTACAAATAAATGTAACTTGATCAATTCAATAGTGATTTCCATTTACCTCCTTCTCTATATCCGTACAAAATATCTATCAAACAAATAAAATTAAAATTTTCTTTTGAAAAATGAAACCATTCCATCAGTATTTTCTTATGACGTTGTCACGTTCAACTACCGTCAGTAAGCCGATTATACAGACAACCGATTTGTTTTTGTTGTACTGTTGTTACTGAACGGCTAACGTTCATTTCAACAAAAATGAAAGGAAAGGTGATACACAGTGAAGGGAGAGACATAATCCTGAAAGTATTGAAGTTGTTCGAAGAAGAAAAAGCTACGAGTAATATAATAATGAATAATATAATAAAATAATAGGATGACCTATCCGGTTGATAAAGTTATCCAGCGAACTTGTGACGTAACCGGCATATCTAAGAGGACGCTAATGAATATAAAAAAAGGGTGCGTGTACTTATGTACGCGCGAAGTTTTTTTTTTTTTTTTTTTAATATTAAGTATTTTTTTTTAAATATTAAGTAATTAATATTAAATATTTAACGTTAAAAAATGAATGCTAATAACACTTTTTTTTACGAGTGTACATGCGCGAAAGTTCACCTGCGGCTATATTCAGACTCGCCAAGTTACGTCGGTCGTATTGTAATGAGCGATTTAGTGGGCAACTTCATTTCTGTTAATTTCGTGTCACGGTGCGCGCGCATCGTAAAATTTCACTCTCATCAATTTTTCATAACGCGCCTAAAGAAGTATAACTTCAAAAAGAAGTCAAACAATTATCGCAGCCAGCTGCTTTACCAGCATCAGTTTCTTCGCCACATCCAAGTACTAATGCCAAATTAAGTCCTATAAAAATATACTCATTTTACACCGCCAGAAAAGAAATCCCAACCTTAAATAAAATTTTCAAGAATGCAAAACGGGATCTGCGTTATTCAGGCCAAAAAGAAACATTAAGAAAAATTGTTACTGAGCAATTGGGATACAAATTGAGGAATTGTTCGAGATGATACCGACATCTCGCTTTTACCATCGCACCGCCCGCCACCGGAGTAGAGTTCATCCATGCTACCTGGAGCCACTGCGGTCATCCACAGTGCGCTTCCAGAGATATTTTTGCCACGTACCATCCGGCTATGGAATGAGCTCCCCTCCATGGTGTTTCCCGAACTATGACATGTCCTTCTTCAAACGAGGCTTGTGGAGAGTATTAAGCGGTAGGCAGCGGCTCGGCTCTGCCCCTGGCATTGCTGACGTCCATGAGCGACGGTAACCACTCACCATCAGGTGGGCCATATGCTCGTCTGCCTATACGGCAATAAAAAATAATAATTAAAAAGTGCAAGAACGCCCGGGTGGTCTTAATACAAAAATCCGATATCGTTATATTCTAATGTACCTATGTTTAATATATTGTTAAAAACAATAAATGCAAAGTAAAATCTAACAAACATTTGTTTACATTTTTAAAGTCATAACGAATCCTTTTTTCAGACCATACCTAAGCGGCAGTGTGACGCACAGAAATAATATATCAATTAAATTTCTGTGGTGTTTTTTTTGTGTGGTGGCCCATTTACGTTGTAGATGTCTATGGGCTCCAGTAACCATTTAACATCAGGTGGGCTGTGAGCTCGTCCACCCATTTAAGCAATTTTTTTTTTTAAAGATAATTTAATAAAAAACACGCAAGATTAAATCGTAAAAGTATTAAATACATTTTCAATATCTTTCTTTTTAGTTTATTTATTAACTTGCACCACGTACAAGATCTTAACAGCGTGAAACGAAACGTATTGCTCATTGTTTTTATATTATCTGTGTATTTTTTACTCAATTACTAATTGGCGCCTTTTTTTACATATTATTATTATATTTAAAATATCTAATTATGTATTACAGTCGGACTAAAAATATTAATTACTAGCGGCCCGCTCCGGCTCCACTTTGGTCTTTAACAAAAAATTCAACGTTATTTGACGTTGTTTTATTTTTAAAAATAAAAGAACACTTATTGCGGGCATAACTATAATAGTTAGACATATGCTGTCGCGACACTTTTTGTAAATAATAATGTGTTCTACAAAATCGTAGTACATTATTTTATTCTATCATCACTAGTTTTCGCAGCGCACGCGATTTTAAGAATATTTTAGGTAATTTTTTTACACCTTTGGTTACATTATTGGAGTTTTAGTAAGGATCCCTAATTTTTTTCAAAAAATATTATAGCTTTCGTCACTCGGGAATAGTGTAGCTTCCAAACAGTGAAATATTTTTTCTAATCGGTTCAGTAGTGTCTGAGCCTATACAATACAAACAAACAAATCTTTCCTCTTTATAATATTAGTATACCTATAGAAGTATAGATATGTATAACATTACTTCCAGAAACAGACTTAATAATTGTCCCGAACGTGGACACATCAATAAGCCATCATCATCAATTTAAAACAATGAATAATTCAATAAAAAGTACATGACCAATTTCACTTTAATTATAGGCACACCCGAAATTATATAAGCAAGAATATTTTTAAAAAAAACAATGAAACATCTATATATTAATACGTGAAGCAAAAACTTTGTATCCCTTTTTACGAAAATTGCGCGGACGAAGGAGTATGAAATTTTCCACACTTATAGTGAACATAGAGAAGAAGTGCACAATGCTAATATTTTTTAAAAATAATGCATTATAGATACATTAAATCAATAAAGAAAACTTTACACACACTACATACCACGTATTTGACGCACACACGCCTGCATACTATTTATTGTCAAACTTTTGTTCTTCACGTCTGTGGTCAAACTGTCTTTATTATTATTTTTTAATATTGTAGCCTTGGCTAAATTTGTGATTATAGAAGTATAAAATACAATCATAATAGTGTATAAACTTACAATTCCAATTAATTATAGTCGAATTTCGACTACTGAGGGACCTCTAGTTGCTTTAAATTGATAACGGTAATAACGGTGGTTTATTAACTGTTTAATATCTGTGAAAGTGCACAAATGTGGGAAAATGAAACAAAGCCGCTGGACGTAACTTCTCGGGATCCTGCAAAAAGTCCACCGAAAAAATCTCAGTAAATGACCACCATTTTACTGAAATTATATTTCATCTCATATCATTTAATTTCATCCCAGTTAATTAATGTCTCAAATTAATCATCTTCATTTCATTTCATTTCACTCCATATTATCATTTTTCATAAAAATAAGAGTTAAAAATTACTTAGGTTACCAGGTCATAAAATCCCTTAAAAAAAGCACTTGTGCACCTGGTGCCACGGACATTTTGACTGCAACGCATTTTATTATGCTGAATAAAATTTAATGATTGCCTGATAAAAGTTATTATATTAATTGTAATTGAAAACAACAGAAAACTAGGCCCAGCCATTTTTTATATTAGATTCATCTAAATAATATCATTCTATTAAACAATCCGAAAATGCGACACGCGCCGAATCTCAAAGACATTTATGAACGAATCTCTGAGTTTGCTATCAAATTTAGTTTTCACAACCATCAGTAGATGTCGTTAGACGTATAATATTTCATACGTTATAATAGTTGAGTTTACACAACCCTCAATAGATGTCGCTAGACATAAGAATGTATCGCGCCATCGTTTGTTGCAAATCAAATTTATAAGTCGTAAAATTTGTATAACGTGAGTTATGTAGATAATCCACGTTCCTTAATGACCATGGTTAAAGGTTATATACCTTTTAAACACTTTTTGTCACTCGCCGGTCATTGACCTTCGGTGATTAGGCGGCCAATCAAATATCATTAGTAATTTATAAGTTTTCTCCGTGTGACGTAACATGTCGAGAACATAATTATCATAAATAATCATAATCATAGCACCCGTATCTTTAGTCGTTTACACGAGCTTAACTCGACTCGACTCAACCTCCAACGCGCGTTTTGGTATGATTAGTCGTAAAAATAAACTCCACTCAAACGTCCTTGGAAAAATTTCCTAACCGGAGTGAAGTAAGCGAACTGTCAAGTTAAGGTACGTCGCGACGTACCTCGAACGTTCCTCAAGGCTGGTTTTCTATCAATGTCCAAATAGTATGTGGACCGCAAATGGAAATATATGATATTGTTGTGCAATGGCCTGGATCTGTGCATGATTCCCGCATATTTAGATAATTTAAGTTTGATAATATTTATTAATAAAGTAAATAGTTCGAGGTTAGACATTTGAAACTCTTTATTTTATTTACCTACATAAGAGACATATTTTGCTTACTACCTGATAAATAAAGTCAATGCGATTATAAGTTTTATTTATATAATAATAAACTGGTGGTTGTGGAAAAGCACTTCAACAACACGATGCAACCATAATCACACAAAAGCGGCGAATAAAAATACAAAGCCGGATCCGAAATCTAAAATAATAATAGGTTAGAAAATAAGTAATATACTTTCAGATTTACCGCACGCACACATATTTACGAATAACTCAGCAACCAAAACATCAAACAAGTTCATCTAGCGTCAAACAGACAGCGGCAGCCTGACTTTTACATTAAACAATGACCATAGACTACAGAACTCTATGGGTTTGATGCTAGCTTGATCAAATTTTCATCATTATTACCTCACTCGAGGACAGTTGAGGAATATTGTAATGATCGACTAAAAATACCAAACTCGAGTAAGTTTGGAGGGAATTCTCGAGCATCATCGGATGAGTTAAGAGTGGATGACTATTTTACGAAACGTCTAAAGATACGGGCATTAGTCTCGCTTAACCCTCAGACACAGCCCACTTAGTTTCTCGCCGGATCTTCCCAGTGGTTCGCGTTTCCGATCCGGTGGTAGATTCTGCGAAGCACGGCTTTTGCTGGGGTTCGTGTTAGCAACGTCCTCAGGTTTGAGCCCCGTGAGCTCACCTACTAGTTAAGGTTCCGCTGAAATAGCCTCTCAAGGCTATCAGCTTAGGTAGGAAAAAAAAAGTCTCGCTTCTGTGAATTATTGTGTTATTTTTAAAGTTAATGAATATTATATTATTATATCGATTACTTAGGGAATACTGAAGTCTGTCGTACAGGTTCAATGTTTTATTTAGAAAATAACAAGGAATTCAAATCTCCTACTCCTTCCCTGAGTATAGGCTCAATTTTGGATACACCTCGAAAAGTTCACAGAAAAAGTGAACTTCACAAATGCCGCAGAAGGCTAATTAGCAAGAAGAAAGTCATTAACAACTTAAGGAAGAAAAAATTTAGACTGAAAAAGACCATTTCACTTAAGAATGCATTAAAAGTTTTAGAGAAAATATTTAAAGATTGATGTACACATGTCCTACCCAAAAACATAATAATATTTATGCTCAGATAAAAGTATAGGTAATTTAACTAACTCTTAAGATACTACTCAATGTTTTACAATAAAAAATATACAAATATTCGTCTCTACTACATGTCCTGTCCTGCCTGGCTAACTTCGGTCGTAAAATTTGATTGGTTATTGTACACTGCTTTGTAATAACAACTTTAAACAATGCGCGTACCGTCATGATAATCGCCTTATCGTTGCCGCCGCTGATTACTCCTCGAATCCTGATCACGCAGGAGCCAGTCACCGTCGACGCCCTAGACATGTCCTTACGGATCCATCAGATCCAATAACCTTTGCATTAGACGCCTTCAGCTCTAACACTAGGAGCAGGCTTAGGGACCTCGGTAACCGTACTCGTCGAACTCGACAAAGAGTTCGCCGTGCAACCTAACCCATGAATCAGCTCGCTGAGTTTCTCGCCGGATCTTCTCAGCGGGTCGCGATTCCGATCCGGTAGTAGATTCATTCGCGAAGCAGCTACTCTAGAGCCTCTTGAGGTCTCCTTCGGAGGCGCTCGGGTAGCTGTAGCAAATCCCACCCCTCCTGGCTGAGCCTTTGCTCGCCCACCTGTCATGGTGAAACTGGAAAGGCCTCCGGGCCACCAGTAATCCTTCAATCATAAAAAAAAAAACAATGCGCGTAAAGTTGAATTTGCAAAAGATATGTTTATAGTTCACTATAACAACGTAGATAGAATTGGTGAGTGTTTCGGGACAGTTCCGAGTGCTACTTTTGTATGAAACTGTGTATCTTGGGTTTATATGAATATCAATGCGTTAAAGTAATTACTTTTTTTTTTGTTGGTCCTTGATACGTGTGCCTATTTTCAAGTTAGTCAAACATCTTGGATTTGTCCGAAAATTGAGGAACTCCGTTATACAGATTATGTAACAGCTCAAAATTTAAGCAGTAGGTATGTAATAGTTCCATTTTTCCAACTGGAAAGGCGAAAGTCATCCCACCATACAGCCTAATCTGTTTGTATATTCTGTTTAATGAAAAACGGAACGTAACGAAATGAAGTTGATTAATTTGAGATATTAATCAATACGAATGAAATTAAAGGAAATTAAAGGAGATTATATGGAATGGAAAAATAATGGTCGTTTATTGAGATTTATTTTAGTGGAGTTTTTGAAAGATCCTGAGAAGCCACGCCAAGTGGCTATCTCATTTTCCCACGTTTGTGCACTTTTTCCGATACTACTAAACTAAGTCAATAAAGCAACGTTATCTTAGGAGCCTGCATGGGCTGGCCGACCAACTACCCTGCCAATTTCTCTTATATGCGTTTCGGTTTGAAGACTGGGGCTAGGACCTCTTGTGAGTCCGCGCAGGTAGGTACCACCACCCTGCCTATTTCTGCCGTGAAGCAGTAATGTGTTTCGGTTTAAAGGGTGGGGCAGCCGTTGTAACTATACTGAGACCTTAGAACTTATATCTCAAGGTGGGTGGCCCATTTACGGTGTAGATGTCTATGGGCTCCACTAACCACTTAACATCAGGTGGGCAGTGAGCTCGTCCAACCATCTAAGCAATAAATAAATAAATAAAGCTTATGGCGCTGTTTTTAAAATCTTTCCACTTGCTACTATGGCGCCATCTTAATTTCCTGCCTTCAGTGGACATTTTTTAATATACTGAGATGGTTCTCCTTACCTCTGCCCTCCATATTATGAACGAATCTCACAGTTTGCTATCAAATTTAGTTTTCACAACCATCAGTAGATGTCGTTAGACGTATAATATTTCATACGTTATAATAGTTGAGTTTACACAACCCTCAATAGATGTCGCTAGACATAAGAATGTATCGCGCCATCGTTTGTTGCAAATCAAATTTATAACTCGGCAAATTTGAGTTAGCCTTTATTCGGGATAACCCTTATACATACCTTAGGTATTATAGTAACTTTTTGCCACTCGCCGGTCACTGAACTTCGGTGATTAGGCGGCCAATCAATAATCGTTAGTCATTAGTCATCTATACGATTTCTCCGTGTTAAGTAACGTGTTTATTTAGAACATATCGAACATAATCATTAGTCTCGGTTGTGTGAAATTTATAAATAACGATGTAGAATGCATAGCTTATGTTTAACATAGTGGATTTTATTTTATTTCGGACGGTTAGCGTGGTATGGACATGTGATGCGTAGAGAGAAGATGCATGTGACTAGGAGATGTATGGAAATGGTAGTGCAAGGTAGAGGGGGAAGAGGTCAACCGAAGAAGACATGGATGGAGTGTGTGAATGACGATATGAGAGAGAGAGAGAGGAGTGAGTGTTGAGATGACGGCTGATAGAAGAGAATGGAAGAGAAAAATTAGCTGTGCCGACCCCACCTAGTGGGATAAGGTGGAGAAAAAGAAGAAGATAGTGGTTTTTATTTCACGTACCAGAAATTAAAAGTGAAAACAGTTATATAAATGACGCTCTATAGCATAATGTTATGCCGGAAGGAAGTCAGCGTAGATTTTTTTTTTTTAATTAAGCGATAAGCCAATTAATTGCTCTTTAAATGCTCTATTAGAATCCGTAATTTCTCCACGTTTATCACTATTAGTTAATTTTTTATAAATTAAAAAAAATAAAATTCCAAAAAATAATAATGCTATAAAACCTTAAAAATTGCTCCCAATTTGCTCTAATGATTAGAAAAAAAAACATCATAATTTGGCAATATTTATAATAATTAACACAAAAAAAAAAAAACCATGTAAATTGTTGCACTATGACGTCATCAGTGGTCGTTGAATCCACTGAAAGCTAATATAACCTTAAAATTAAATTATAAACATTAAGGCAAACATGAAATTGTCGTAATGAGGATTCATGCAAACATAGCGGATATGAGATCTGAAGCTCCTTTTTTTTCTTACTTATACTAATAACCTCGAGGGGTTATTCTAGATTCACCGAGCTTGTAGGTGAGCTCACGGGGCTCAAACCGGGAGTTATGCTAACACTGGCCCTAGCAAGAGCCGTTCTTCGCAGAATCTAGCACCGGATCGGAAACGCGACCTACTTAGAAGATCCAGCGAGAAACTCAGTGGGCTGTGTCTGAGGGTTAATGTACTCGTCGAGCCCTACGTCGCAAGCTACGGGTTCGACGAGAACGATGACCGGTGCTTGAGGTGCCTAAAAGCACCGTTAGTGGATCGGGAGGATCCGAAATGACGTGTTTGGGCCGACGTCGACTGCTTTCCATTCATTCCGCAGGATCGGGAATGTAGTTAACGGCGGCCACGATGAGAGGGTTCTCGTGTCGTGCCGCTTTATCAAAGTGGATGGTGAGCCTCAGTTTTACAATACATTGGCTGGCCCAGTCTTCAAACCGAAACGCATATAAAAGAAATTGGCAGGGTAGTTGGTCGGCCAGCCCATGCGGGCTCCTAAGATAACGTTGTTTTATTGACTTAGTTTAGTAGTATAGGAAAAAGTGCACAAGCGTGGGAAAATGAGATAGCCACTTGGCGTGGCTTCTCGGGATCTTTCAAAAACTCCACCAAAATAAATCTCAATAAATGATCATTATTTTTTTATTCCATATCATCTCGTTTTAATTTCATTCGTATTGATTAATATCTCAAATTAATCAACTTCATTTCGTTACGTTCCGTTTTTCATTAAACAGAATACACAAACAGATTAGGCTGTATGGTGTGATGACTTTCGTCTTTCCAGTTGGAAAAATGGAACTATTACATACCTACTGCTTCAATTTTGAACTGTAACATAATCTGTTTAACGGAGTTCTTCAATTTTCGGACAAATCCAAGATGTCCGATTATCTTGAAAATAGGCACACATATCAAGGATCAACACAAAAATAATTTAATTATTTTAACGTCTTTAAATATCGTGTTCTTCTTCTTCTTTATCTCCACCTTATCCCTATCGTGTTCACAACAGAAAAGATCACTAATTTTTAATTACTATTGCCATTAAAACTTACTTTGTAGTTATTTTTTTTCCCTCGTCGACTTCCTCAACATACAATGGCCACCGATTTTTTTATAAGAATTCGTGGATTCGGATGACGTCAAATTAATTATTTCTTGATTCTATAAATTAACATTATTTTTCATATCTTATACCTTTAAACGAGCAATTTTTGTACATTAATACATGTGTATATAATCTGAATATCGGAAACGGCTCCAACGATTTTCATAAAATTTAGTATACAGGCGATTTCGGGGGCGATAAATCGATCTAGCTACGATTTATTTTCAGAAAATGTTGTTTTATTCGTGTTTTCAATAATCAAGTCTTCCCGAAATCTATTGGCGAATAATGATACTATTTTTCTTAATTGAGGGCAACTAACCGCTTTAAAGACACAACAAGATGGCGTTATCAAAAAAAAAACCGTCTGGTTCGTTTAAATCGTGTTGTCGTTTTTGTTTCAATTATAATAAGTAAAGTAAAAATGGAATTTTTATGTTTGTTTCATGGTTATTACAGCTTTTTTATTAAAGTATTTGATTATTACGAATCTAATACAGGTTTTGCAAGCTTCAAATCGGACCGCATAATTATCGCGCCAAAAAAAAAACAAAGAATATAGTGTTCAATTTTTTTTTTTGCACAACGCTCAATGTCAAGCGAATACACACACGGCTTGGATCGTTAAATATTTATTTATTTATTTATTTATTATTTGTGGTCATAGGTTAACAAAGATTAATAAGTTAATATTAATAAATGTATCACTATGTCCTGCTAGTAAAGCGTACAAATATTAGGTGTAAGTATAATCTACATAAAAATAAAAATAACTTAAATTATAATTATTGAACTCTATTCTACTTTATTAACTAAATTATCTAAAGTTATCGTCTAAATATTCTGACATACTATAGTAAGCCTTATCTAATAAAAATACTTGCAATTTTTGCTTAAAATCTTGTGAATCTATATACCGGGAAACACGAATATGGGTAATGTAATAAATAGGTTGGGGAAAATTAGTATGTATGAAATGTATGTAGTATGTATATTATTATAATTTGTATGAATAGTATGTATGAACTTGTAATAAAATCCCTTTGGCTATATTTTTTTTTTAGGGATTTTATGACCTGGTTACTAAGACCTTTAAGTCGTGCCTTGTTTTAATTTATATTCTTATTTTTATGAATAATGATAATATGGAGTGAAATGAAATGAAGATGATTAATTTGAGATATTAATCAACTGGAATGAAATTAAAGGAGATGAGATGATCTGGAATGAAATATAATCTTCGTAAAATGGTGGTCATTTACTGAGATTTTTTCGGTGGAATTTTCTTAAAAACTTTTTCCTCAACCTATTAAATTTGTATAGCTCTCAAAACTATAAAAATATCACTTTGTCAGCTGAAATATTGTAATTTAGCACGTACGTAAATACACAATTTAAAGAAAAAAAAACAAAGACACAGATATCAACTAAGTAAATAAAAAAATATCATTAATTTAGTCGTAGTGAATTAGATACGTAATATTTTGCATATGTATTAACCCAAAAACTGTTATAAAGAAAGATGAAGTCTGGCAATTTCCTCCTGACCAAAAATAGAATGAAATGATAATGTTATAACAGAATTATTATATAATTAAACACGACAACTAGTGATGTGAATCGTTAAATAATCTAGAATGTTCCGTTATAACTACTGAACCGTGCATCCGATTGATTTGAAACTTGGTATCCATGTAGAAAATACATGTGCTTAATGGATAGGCTAATATTTACATGAGTGTTGGACTCCCTAATAATTCTATTCTATTCTATCAGCCCATGGACGTCCACTGCTGGACATAGGCCTCCCTCAAGCCTCGCCACAAAGACCGGTCCTGCGCTGCCTGCATCCAGCGGATCCCCGCGAACCTTAATAGATCGTCGGCCCATCTTGTGGGAGGCCTACCCACGCTACGTCTTCCAGTTCGCGGTCCCCACTTAAGAACCTTCTGGCCCCAACGGCCATCCGTTCCGCGAGCAATGTGTCCTGCCCACTGCCACTTTAGTGTCGCAATCCTTTGGGCTATGTCGGTTACCATGGTTTTCCTGCGAATCTCCTCATTTCTGATTTGATCTCGCAGGGAAACTCCGAGCATAGCCCTCTCCATTGCTCTTTGGGTGACCTTGAGCCTTCTCATAAGGCCCGTTGTGAGCGACCACGTTTCAGTGCCATATGTCATCACTGGCAACACAGACTGGTCAACTCCCTAATAATAATGACAATAAATAATAATGTTAATTTTAAATGCGCAGCGAAGCGGGCGAGTACGGCTAGTATAGAAATATAGTTGTAACGAATTAAATCATTATTATTTTGCCTTTGCACTAACCCAAAGAAGAAAGTTGAGTAGATATTTACATTAAATTTTAAACAGACATAAATCACCAATAATAAAATGATAATGTTATAACAGAATTATTATATAATTAAATACGACAACTAGTGATGTTCTAAATCGTTAAATGATATCGATTCGTAAATGTTTAATGATGCTTACAAATTAATTAATTTTTTTCTTTTTTTGTTGTACTTGATGCAACGCTCTGTATTAGCCGATGGCTGAAATGTACGGTTTGAACATTAGGGAATCTTTTTTAAACCACTAATATATTATTTTTTTATTGCTTAGCTGGGTGGACGAGCTCACAGCCCAACTGGTGTTAAGTGGTTACTGGAGCCCATAGACATTTACAACGTAGATGCGCCACCCACCTTAAGACATAAGTTCTAAGGTCTCAGTATAGTTACAACAGCTGCTCCGCCCTTCAAACCGAAACGCATTACTGCTTCACGGCAGAAATAGGCAGGGTGGTGGTACCTATCCGCGCGGAATCACAAGAGGTCCTACCACCAGTAATTACGCAAATTATAATTTTGCGGGTTTGGCTTTTATTACACGATGCTATTCCTTCACCGTGGAAGTCAATCGTGAATATTTGTCGAGTACGTATTTCATTAGAAAAATTGGTACCCGCCTGAGATTCGAACACCGGTGCATCGCTCAACACGAATGCACCGGTCTTATCCTTTAGGCCACGACGACTTCAAAATCATGACATGTCAAATCATGTCGGAATCTAGTTGGCGTTGCTATATATCCCAATCGATGTTTTAGTCTAATGCCATACCGTGCAATACTTCAAGCACTGGTCATTGTCCTCGCCGAACCCGTCGCTTGCGACGAAGGGCTCGACCAGTAAATTAACCCACAGACACAGCCTACTGAGTTTCTCGCCGAATCTTCTGAGTGGGTGGCGTTTCCGATCCGATGGATTCTCCGAAGCACGGCTTTTGCTAGGGCCAGTGTTAGCAACACTCCCGGCTTGAGCCCCGTGAGCTCACCTACTAGCTCGATGAATCTAGAATAACCCCTCGAGGTTACTGGAATAGGTAAGAGAAAAAAAAGCCGTGCAATTTTATCGATATTTTTTTTATCGACATCGTCTCCGAACTAGCGCGTAAACATTGAACCCTATAATAAATTGTTTACATCGGTAGCAGCACGTAATATGTTTTCAAACAATATTATCATTTTATTATCGTCCTCCGGCTGATGCAGTCAGCTGTTTTTGTTTTTATTGTTTGATTAGATTTTATTTTTATATTTAATGTAAATTTGTCGTACGTGAACATGACAGGTGAGTTTTAAAGATTGACATAAAAAGAATAGGTTATTTGCGTTTAAGCGACTTTTATCTATATATTAATACGTGAAGTAAAAACTTTGTATCCCTTTTTACGAAAATTGCGCGGACGGAGGAGTATAAAATTTTCCACACTTATAGAGAATATAGAGAAGAAGTGCACAATGCTAATATTTTTTTAAAATAATGCATAAAAGATACATTAAATCAGTAAAGAAAACATTACACACACTACATACCATGTATTTGACGCACACACGCATGCATACTATTTGTTGTCAAACTTTTGTTCTTGACGTCTGTGGTCAAATTGAGAATAGATTAAATATTGTTTGTCTTTGTTAATATTTTTTATAGTGTAGTCTTGGCGAAATTTGTGATTATAGAAGTATAAAATACAATCATAATAGTGTACAAACTTACAATTCCAATTAATTATAGTCGAATTTCGACTACTGCGGGACCTCTAGTCTTTGTAATTAAAGGTCCGTTTTTTATTCGGTATCAGCATCAACAGTTCGATGTTTTTAATTGAACTTCAATTAAGCTTAGTCCAT
This sequence comes from Bombyx mandarina, assembly GCF_030267445.1. Classification (NCBI taxonomy): domain Eukaryota; kingdom Metazoa; phylum Arthropoda; class Insecta; order Lepidoptera; family Bombycidae; genus Bombyx; species Bombyx mandarina. The sequence goes on along the minus strand of NC_143230.1, from coordinate 9,476,209 downwards.
TTGAATAGCTGAAGAAGTTTGTTTGTTATGTTTTTTTTATTATTTTAAACTTTAAATAGCTCACAATGTTGCAAAAACATCGCTTAAACAAAATAACCTTTGAACCTTCGATGTGTACAGTCGGTGACGAAGATTTTTTGTTTTTTTTTTATTGTTTTTTTTTTTGTTAGTAATGTAGTTAATTGATGAAGATTTTCATTTTTATTACTTTTTTTTTAAGGCGCTTATATGGGCGGACGAGCTCACAGCCCACCTGGTGTTAAGTGGTTACTGGAGCCCATAGACATCTACAACGTAAATTCGCCACCCACCATGAGATATAAGTTCTAAGGCCTCAAGTATAGTTACAACGGCTGCCCCACCATTCAAATCGAACCGCATTATTGCTTCACGGCAGAAAAAGGCAGGGTGGTGGTACCTACCGGTCCAGACACACAAGAGGCCCTACCACCAGTAATTACCTACGCAAATTATAATTTTGGCGGGTTTCATTTTTATTACACAATGCTATTCCTTCACCGTGGAAGTCAATCGTGAACATTTGCTAAGTACGTATTTCATTACAAAAATTGGCACCCGCCTGCGGGATTCGAACACCGGTGCATCGCTACATACGAATGCACCGGGCGTCTCATCTTTTAGGCCACGACGACTTCAAATTTCAAATACGCTTTTCTTACCTAGTTAGTTTGTTTGTATTTAAAGGATTTTTTGCAATATCATTGTCATCGTCTTGACAGTTCGCCCGCGCGTCACAGACCGATGACGTCACAATCATTTTGTAACATCACTCTTTAATATCCCGCCTGGTATCGCATCGACAGGACGACAAATAAAAGATGAAACTATCATTAGTGTTGCGTTGTGGTGAATGAGAGTGGACTGTATTTATTAGTTTGATATCTTTATTAGTCCATAAGTGACAAATTAAAGATATACTAGAGGTCCCGCAGTAGTCGAAATTCGACTATAATTAATTGGAATTGTAAGTTTGTACACTATTATGATTGTATTCTATACTTTTATATACACAAATTTCGCTAAGACTGTACACTATAAAAAATATTAACAAAGATAAACAATATTTAATCTCAATTTGACAACAGACGTCAAGAACAAAAGTTTGACAATAAATAGTATGCATGCGTGTGTGCGTCAAATACATAGTATGTAGTGTGTGTAATGTTTTCTTTATTGATTTAATGTATCTTTTATGCATTATTTTAAAAAAATAGCACTGTGCACTTCTCTATATTCTCTATAAGTGTGGAAAATTTCATACTCCTCCGTCCGCGCAATTTTCGTAAAAAGGGATACAAAGTGTTTGCTTCACGTATTAATATATAGATGTATATAATATGTAAAATGAAATTGATGTGTCGCCCTTAGCGGCTGGAATTGAAAAGGGGAAAGTTACAATAAGTGTCATAGCGGACGTCGCTCGTTGACACTTTTGACGTTCCGAATTCAAACAATTAGCAATGTCATTTCGCCTGTCATCAATGACGGTGACGTCAAGCTGACGTATTATAAACGCGTTATTTTTTTTTGTGTTACTTTTGCACAAACATATAAGTTGTCATTTTATGAATTAGGTGTTCACTTCGAGAAATAGACAGCTGGCTACCTTTCCGGCTACGTGATTTTTTTTTATAACTTGGACTGGTAACCGAGCTCATGGTCCACCTGGTGTTGAGTGGTGACCGGAGCCCATGGGCATCAACAATGCGAATGCTGCCACCCACCTTCAGACACGAGTTCTAAGTCTGACTTGTACAACGATTCCCCCGCCGTTTAAACTGGAATGCATTGCTGTTTCTTGGCAGAAATAGGGGGCTGGTATATATGCGCGCGGTTTCCCAAAACGACCTAACATCAGTAATTACGCAAATAATAAAATTGGTTGCGGGTTTAATTTTGAAGTGATAGCTTCTTAAAGCTGTTGTTAGAAATTACTTAAGTTAATTATTAATACCTTGCAAATGTTTTGTTTTATATTATTTGGTTAAGTAGACTAAATAAATAAATAAATTATGGAAGGGTGAGCCGCTTCGTTACCTAACGCGTTACGGCGCCAGTCCGTCTGGCGTCCCTTTCTCACACGCATACTATTTATATATCTCTTTCAATTTACGTTACAATTTTCCTTGCATTATCATATTAATATACATAAAATTTAAGTAATAACCTAAGCTTTTCTCAAGTTAAACAATTACAATATTAAATAGTTCAAACTTAGGTTAGTTTAAGTTTTCACTTCTGTAGAGCGTCCCGAGATACAGACGTTTTTATTATTACCTACACGATGTTATTCCTTGATATTGCGAGTCGTTCGTGCTGTTATAACCCTTATTTCTATGGTCTTATGATGCAAAACGATGTTTGTTCTTCGGGATTGCAATTTGCATTATTCTTATTCGATATTTTGCGGTTGCAACATTTTTCCAAAATTCAGTCAGTATTCGGAAAGCGCGCGCACAGTGCGGTCGTCTGATTAGAATTTCGGGAATGAATCGTAGCACTAATTTAACGTAATTGCTGTTCGTTAGCCTCGCTAAAACTCGAGAGCGGCTGGACCGATTTGGCTAATTTAATTTTGGTCTTGAATTATTCGTGGAAGTCCTGGGAAGGTTTAAAAGGTGAGAAAATATAAAAAAAAGCTCGGAATTAATAAAAACAATTTTGTTTTTCCTTTGATATGTCTTTTATTTATCGATTGAGGCACTACGAAGTCTGACGGGTCAATTAGTTTCTTAATATATTTTCAATTAAAAATGAGCCTTGTTTTTTTAATACACTTTTATTAGCTTCAGACGTATGTACCTAGTCAGGTCATAAATTCTGTCACATATTTAATGTAAAATAATTGAAACAAGTTTATTCATTATGTAACCATTCATATACCAAAATGAACTTAACAAAACATAGATTCTTATGACACTAAAGTTTATTCAAAATGACCTCCGTGATTTTGAATACAGGCCTTCAATCTGCGCGGCCAGTCGTCTATCGCAGCACGAACGAGGTCCATGTCAATATCGGCGGCTGCCTTAATCAAGGATGTCTTGAGTGACTCCAAATTGGGATGAGGCTTTGAGCACGCCTTTTCCTCCAAGTGTTGCCATATCTTGTAATCTAACAGATTCAAATCTGGACTGGAGGAGGGCCAGTCTTCGTGCCGGATGAAGTCGATTTCACGCGCCGCCAGCCAGTCTTGTGTGCTCTTCGCTTTATGAGCTGGCCCGGATCTTGTTGGAATACCCAGTGCCTGTTATTGAACATGGTATGAGAAACAGGTTCCACAAGGTTCGTCAGGACTGTATTTTGATACACAACTGCATTCGTTTTTACACCTTTCTCACAAAAATGTACCTCTGTTAAGCCCCAATAAGAAACTCCCAACCATACCATGAGCGAGGATGGAAAATGACCTCGTTGGACACGCGGAATACGGTTGCTCGCTTCTTCACTACTGTGTGCGTACACCTTATCATTTTGTTTGTTGTAGCTTTCTTCTACGGTAAAATTTTTGTCATCCGAAAAAAGAATTTCCCGATATTTTTTTCCCGCGTACCGCTTCAACAAAGCGCGGCATCTCTTCAGTCTCAGGTCCATTAGACGAGCATTCAAACGATGTCCTGTTTTTCTTCGATATGCCCGAAGCCCTAAGTCTTCATTTAACATCCTTTTCACCGTGGTTCTGCTTAACCCCATCTGAAGGGCCAACAGTTTCTGCTTATGTTTGGGATTTCTTTGAATTCGCGCCTTCACAGCTTTTATCACTACTGGAGTCCTAACAGACCGAAGGCGACCACTTCTTGACCTGTCATCTACACTAGAGTCTTCATTGTATCGTTTGATGGTACGATAAACGAATCTTTTGGTTATATTAAAATTTTTCAGTATGTTAAAAATTTGAATTGGCGCGTAACCGCAACGATGCAACGCAATAACTGCAACACGGTCTTCTTTAAGCGTCCACTCCATATTTAAAAATGAGTAAAATTCTAAAAGTATACATTTATTTTCATGAACGATTCGAAATTGGAATTCAATAAACTTTTTTGTGGCCAGCATTCTAAAAGAAAAGTTTTTACTGTGTGACAATACTTATGACCTGACTAGGTATATTATTATGTAACGGAATCTTTGAACATGATTTTGACCCCCTTCAAAACGTCGGATTAACTCGAAATTTGGCACACTTATTAAGGACAGATGACAATTCAATATTTAAAAAATTATATGAAAAAACTGAAATTGAACTAAAAAATGAAAAATAAATAATAGTTTAAAAATACAAAAAAAATACGCTTTTATAGAAAATCCAATTAAAAAATGGAAAATAAATTTTAATAAGTTTGAATTAAAAATAGTGTAGACTATTATTTATTTTTTTATAATACCGAAAGGGCTGTACTCATAACAGCCACGGGTCGAGTTAAAAATCAAGAGAAACGCCAAAGGCGTTTGATGACTGCAAAATAAAATTTAATTTATTGGAAAAAAAATATCACTAATTTGTCTTTTCTTTTTGGCAAGAATGTAATGTCGTTGACATTTCGGAGACAATATGGCGGCTTATTAACAACTACATAAACATAAACATAACACATACGTGCTTAATTAAATAAGGCAAGTTTCACTGGCGGTAGGTAGTCTTGGGAGGCCGCGCGGGTAGGTACCACCGCCCTGTCTATTTCTGCCGTGAAGCAGTAATGCGTTTCGGTTTGAAGGTCGGAGCAGCCGTTGTAACTATACTGAGACCTTTAGCACTTATATCTTAAGGTGGGTGACGCATTGACGTTGTAGACGTCTATGGGCTCCAGTAACCACTGAACACCAGGTGGGCTGTGAGCTCGTCCACCCATCTAATAATAATAAGAAATTGGGAATACATTAATGGTTCTTAATGTTTTCGACCTTACCTTGCGTACGAAATGACCGATAAACTTGTAAATATTGATTGATATGAAATTTCTTATCGCTGTTTGGAAGTCGATTGAATGAGACATGTATTTTCGCGAACGATAATTTAAAAATATAAATAATAATATAGATTATAAAACTTAAAAAAAAAACACGCATTTATAGAAAATCCAACTTTAAAATATATATTTTTTGAAGTGAAACTTCTTTAGGCGCATGAGGGTAAATTTTTTACAGAACGTCACGCAGGTATGCAACGGAAGTGACATCAAACTACTATTTAAATTAAGTACTTGTCAAATGTCAGTAGTAGTAGTTGTTGTATTTTTCCAACTGGAAAGGCAAATGTATCATACCATACAGCCTAATATTTTATAATTTTTTTGTGAAAAATGTTAATAGGAATTGAAATGAAATGAAAAGAATTTGGAACATTAATCAAATAGCATGAAATTAAATTAGTCAATTCAATTGGCAAAATATTAGTCATTTACAATTTAGAAATCTAAACATAATGTGACTGTCAACACTGAGGTTTGAGATTGACATTTGACAGGCTTTTGGCGGGAACATATCTTCCTTTTTCCCTTCCTCTAAGTCTCCGAAATCTAAAGTTTTAGATTTGTATAAATATAAGCAAGACTTATAAATTAGTTCACCAAAAAAGTTTCACTTCTGACATGTGTACTTTGTACGCACGTACTTTTTATCTATGCTAATATTATAAATAGGAAAGATTTGTTTGTTTATTTGTATTGAATAGGCTCCGAAACTACTGAACTGATTTGAAAAAATCGTTCACTGTTTGGAAGCTACACTCTTCCCGAGTAACATAGGCTATAATCCTTTTCTAAAAAAAATTAGGGATCCTTACTAAAACTCCAATAATGTAACCCAAGGTGTAAAAAAAATACCTAAAATATTCTTTACATCGCGTGCGCTGCGAAAACGATTGATGATAGAATAAAATAATGTACTATGACTTTGTAGAACGCATTATTATTTACAAAAAATGTCGCGACAGCATATGTCTTACTATTATAGTTATGCCAAAATAGGTGTTCTTTTGTTTAAAAAAATAAAACAACGTCAGATATGGTTTACAGGGAAGCTCTGACTCAATAAACTCAATGGCTTTTGTTTTGTATGTATGTACCTATGATCGTTTTACGAAATAAAAAAAAATAAAAAATGTGAGCCGTCACGGGACGCCTGGCAGATGTGAAACATCAACATTATTTTGTAAAAGTAATAAATACTTATGCAGAAAAGAACAGATTGTGATAGGAACTAAATATGTCATAATGATAAAATAAAATATTTCTATTCTAATATCTGCCGTGAAGCAGTAATGTGTTTGGCTTTGAAGGGTGGGGCAGCCGTTGTAACTATACTGAGATCTTAGAACTTATATCCCAAGGTCGGTGGCGCATTTACGATATAGATGTATATGGGCTCCAGTAACCACTTAACACCAGGTGGGCTGCGAGCTCGTCCACCCTAACCTAACCAATGAAAAAAAAACTTCGGGCTCGGGCGGCTATTAATAAATACCGCCCATTCCGTCTGAGCCCATACTGGCCCTCTCATCCTGGTGAAACCGGAAAACCCATCAATAATCCCTTCCTCCCAAAAAGAAACATGTGTATAACGGCTGTCTGGTGTAGTGGTAAGTGACATGGTCACTACACAAGGGGGTCGCGGGTTCGAATCCCGCCAAGGGAAGATATTTGTATGGTAAATATAAATGTCTTTTCCAGGGTTATGGATGTATATTAAATATATGTATGTGTATAATAAAAATCTTACATTTATTTCCGTTATCTGGTACCTGTAACACAAGTTCTTAAGGAACTTATCACGGGACCAGTTACCGTGGCGTGATTGTTAGTAAATATTTATATTTATATTTATTATATTTAGTTAGGTCACCGGTGTCCTACGCGGCGCACTGAAGTAATTATATCGACTTCTGTTACTAAGGCACCTGGATTGCCTAAGTCTTTGCCTTCTTTTGTTTGTTAATGTATGTTTTAGTCTTTTAGGTATCTTAGAAATAGATTCATTGTCAGTGTTTTCGGATTCGTCTTACCCAGAGTCTACTAGATATTCCGGCGCCTTAGTAACTGACAGAAATCTATATATTAATACGTGAAGCAAAAACTTTGTATCCCTTTTTACGAAAATTGCGCGGACGGAGGAGTATGAAACTTTCCACACTTATAGACAATATAGAGAAGAAGTGCACAATGCTAATATTTTTTTACAGTAATGCATAAAAGATACATTAAATCAATAAAGAAAACATTACACACACTACATACCACGTATTTGACGCACACACGCATGCATACTATTTATTGTAAAACTTTTGTTCTTGACGTTTGTTGTCAAATTGAGAATAGATTAAAAATATTGTTTGTCTTTGTTCATATTTTTTATAGTGAAAGTCTTGGCGAAATTTGTGATTATAGTGTGAGTATAAAATACAATCATAATAGTGTACAAACTTAGAATTCCAATTCTACACTACTGCGGGACCTCTAGTCGATATAATTACTTCAGTGCGCCGCGTAGGACACCGGTGACCTACACGGCAGTCAAAGGTTTAATATAGAGCTAAATTTGTTTTCCAGTTGAAAAGAAACAAAACACGAGCAGCCTTGAACATTTGTACAATGACTTCGATCAATGGATTAGTGATTACAATGACATTCACAACATTCAAAGGTACGTATACACAGTCTTGCCATAAATACTGAGACAAAGGAAAAAAATATTCTATTGCAAATAATAGCATTTATTACTTTTACAGTGTGTTAGCTTAATACATAAATATAAAACATTTTAAAGTATAAAAAGCTTATTCGAAGTGGTCTCCATTGGAAGCCATTTAAATCCCTATTTTGAAACATTATTTATTGGTGCTCCGCCTGCATTGGTCTTAGCGTGATGTTATATAGCCTTCCTCGATAAATGGGCTATCTAACACTGAAATAATTTTTCAAATCGGACCAGTAGTTCCTGAGATTAGCGCGTTCAAACAAACTCTTCAGCTTTGTAATATTATAAGCATAGATATAGAATAGATACGATTGAACTAGCGTTCACGCCTAATGTAACGTTGTTATAGGAGCCCATGGACAGCACCTCAATGCAGACTCGATGTCTATGCCACACAATTGGATATTTAATTACGCAAATTTTGACTCTATGGAATTTGAATTTTATTACACAATGTTACTATTTCGTCAAAATCGTATCACGTTATTAGAGTATCGTGTTATAAGGGGTATTACTGTAATTTATTTATGTATCGTGCAAATTCATTTATATATTGTTTTTTTTTTATAGCTTAGATGGTTGGACGAGCTCACAGCCCACCTGGTTTTTAAGTGGTTACTGGAGCCCATAGACATTTTTACAACGTAAATGCGCCACCCACCTTGAGATATCAGTTCTAAGTTCTCAGTATAGTTACAACGGCTGCCCCACCCTTCAAACCGAAACGCTTTACTGCTTCACGGTAGAAATAGAAAGGGTGGTGGTACCTACCCGTGCGGACTCACAAGAGCTCCTACCACCAGTAATTACGCAAATTATAATTTTGCGGGTTTGATTTTTATTACACGATGTTATTCCTTCACCGTGGCAGTCAATCGTGAACGATTGTTAAGTACGTATTTCATTAGAAAAATTGGTACCCGCCTGCGGGATTCGAACACCGGTGCATCGCTATATACGAATGCACCGGACGTCTAATCCTTTAGGCCACGACGACTTCTAAATTTGTTGACTTGTTTTCTGTTTTAATTTTTTATTTACTTACAGCGCTCTACAAAAACGCAGACAAAAAGAGAACACGCAATGGACTACGATTGTGGAAAACAAACGTCTGCAAATCATCCTAAATAATGATATCGCGTTAATATTGTATAGAACCAAGAACAGAAATCATATTAATACAGACGGCTTATTTAACGGTCGCTCATCTAGGAGTGGCTTGAGTGATTATCGTCTTAAATATATCAATTCGAAATTGTGGTATTATGTTTTCTTTTAAGCTTCTTGCCTGGTCCCCATAGGCACAGCCCTCTGAGTTTCTCGCCGGATCTTCTCAGTGGGTCGCGTTTCCGATACGGTGGTAGATTCTGCGAAGCACTGCCCTTGTTAGGGGCAGTGTTAGCAAAACTTTTTTTTTTATTGCCTAGATATGTGGACGAGCTCACAGCCCACCTGGTGTTAAGTGGTTACTGGAACCCATAGACATCTACAACGTAAATGCGCCACACACCTTGAGATATAAGTTCTAAGGTCTCAGTATAGTAGTTACAACGGCTGCCCCTCCTTTCAAACCGAAATGCATTACTGCTTCACGGCAGAAATAGGCGAGGCGGTGGTACCTATCCATGCGGACTCACAAGAGGTCCTACCACCAGTAATTACGCAAATTATAATTTTGCGGGTTTGATTTTTATTACACGATGTTATTCCTTCAGCGTGGAAGTCAATCGTGAACGATTGTTAAGTACGTATTTCATTAGAAAAATTTGTACCCGCCTGCGGGGTTCGCCCCGGTGCATCGCTATATACGAATGCACCGGACGTTTTATCCATTAGGCCACGACGACTTCAAAACTCCCGGTTAGAGCCCCGTGAGCTCACCTACACGTCAAGGAGAAGCTGAAATAGCCTCCCAACGCTATCAGCATAGGTAGGAAAAAAAATGTCTGTATATTTAAGTGTATATTTAATTGTTTCGAATTTCTAAAAAGTTTTCTTTTTTTTTTTAATTAATTATGGCTATCAGGGTCACGGGATGCCATTGTTAGCAAAGTCAACATTTGAAAAAAAAAAACCTCAAGTTTTACGTATTTAAATATTGATGAATTTAAATGACACGCAATGTGTTGAAATAAAATTATGTAATGGGGTCTAAGTAAAATGGTGGGAATTTACAAAAAATTTAGCGGCTGTATGACGGAATCCGAGAAACCACGTCCGGCGCGGCGGCTCTGCTCTTTCTCACAATGGTACACTCTCACAGATGTTGAACGGATAACAAGACGCCATTGTTGGACGTTTGGAGTCTGAACTTATGTCTTTATGTCCAAGCTTTAGACACAAAGAAACATTAAATTAACCCATTTAGCGTTAAACTCATTTTCAGATATTTTGCAGAAATGTCGTGCATGTCGTTAACTAAATAATAATAATACTAAATAACTTATAATCAAACTGCGCAATAGTCGGTAATCAATCAAAACAGAGTCAAACTATCAACGGTTTGCGATCAGTGTTTAAAAAAAAACGTTACTTCGCTTATCACGTTCCCGCCAAATAGTCTTTCATGTCAAGCAAAACCCTGTATCTATCTCATTAAAAACTTACAACCTTCAAAAGCCGCTTTCGGTCTTTTTAGTCATTAATAACTTTATTAGAAATCGTCATAATTAAGCCGACCCCAAAATGGCGTACTCCCCGTTGTTAATATTGAATTAATCTCTTGAAGGATTAAATTTAACTTTGTAATACACTCGTTTACCGAAATTCAACTTTTAATGATGGTGTGCTGTGGTAAATATTTGAAACTTAGATTAACAGAAAATCGTTTCATGGATGTTTTAGTCGATCCGAGTAACGCCATCTATCGGTCAAAGCGCAAAAACGGATCTCGAAACAACTAGAACCTATCTTGAATGTTCTGGAACATTGTAGACATGGTCGATATAAAAGATTATCCTTGTGGAACTGAAGATTTAGGTATTCAGGACGACCTCCATTCAGAACCGATTTGTAAGTATCAGTGTGCTTAATGCGAGTTTTATAACGTTAAATAAAACGTAAAAATTAAAAAAATCGTGGCTCTCCTCAAAGAAACCTTGTGAATAATCTCTTAGACCATGATCAGCAATTAAAAGATAAGATGTAAAACTGCAGCCTATAATGAATGAGAGTATGAAGGACATACTGTAAGTACAAATGCTCTCAAACACTCTTGTTTTAGTATATAACGCTGTTTTATCCTGCTTTTCTTCATCTAAATCCAAAAAAACCTTTGTTGCACCGGTTGTAACATCTTGTATCTCTTCTTCGGACGAATTATCGTAAAACGAACTAGTAGATCCTGAGCTTTTTTTTATGGTGACGGGTGCATTTTGCCTTCTAAAGAGCAAAAAAATGCGTTTATTAAAAAAAAAAAAGATCTGATCAAAAACTAAAATTAAAAAAAAAAAGTAAAATGTTTATCTTACACGGTCTACACAAAATATGCAAACTTTGTCTAATGACTTGTTGTCTTCTCAATTAGAAATTTTTACATGTCATTATTCATATTTCAAATAGATTAAGTATCTGATTATAACATACAGATTAACATTTTTGCCTTAGTGTTTTAGAGTATAATAATATGGTTGTTTATATTTGTAGCATTTATTTCTTTATTAGTCCCTTTATTTTTTTGTCGTCTCCCGGTTTGCGCATATGCCACTGGCAAAAGCAGGGAAACGTTCATCACGATTTAAAAGGACATTACTCACGGAATTGGAAATGGATCAGATAGGATTACTATGATAGGATATATATAAGGATTTATAATTTCAAATTATTATGTAACTAGCGGCCCGCTCCGGCTCCGCTCGGGTTAACAAAAATTTCAATGACATTTGTCGTTGTTTTATTTTTTAAATAAAATAACACTTATTGCGACATAACTATAATAGTTAGACATATGCTGTTGCGACACTTTTTGTAAATAATAATGTGTTCTACAAAGTCGTATTATTTTATTCTATCATCAATAGTTTTGGCAGGGCACGCGATGTAAAGAATATTTTAGGTAATTTTTTTACACCTTGGGTTACATTATTGGAGTTTTAGTAAGGAGCCCTAATTTTTTCAAAAAGGATTATAGCCTATGTTCCTCGGGAAGAGTGTAGCTTCCAAACAGTAAAAGAATTTTTCAAATCGGTTCAGTAGTTTCGGAGCTTATTCAATACGAACAAACAAAGAAATCTTTTCTCTTTATAATATTAATATAGATAGGAAAATAGATAAAGCTGTATATATATATCAGTATTAGAACATGAAAGAAGAAATTTGATAGAAGTAGGAAATGGTACACGGATAGAGACGAGTTGATTATAAAAGGGAAAAAACGTCATTGAAAGGGCAAGTAAAGAAAATATGATTACGATCACCCACATCCCCACAAATACACAAATCTGAATAATTATATTAAACCTGGCCAAATGTACAGGTGTGCACACGACCCAATTTCATTCGAATAATTGATGAAGTAACTTGTTTACTAAACCACAGAGACGAAAACCATGGCTTACTAGGAATATTAGGTTGTAAAGACTTATAAAATTTTCCCATGATTCTCGCGCTAGTTTCTTAAGCTTAATCCCAAGTTTCCTTGAGATAGAGCCTAGGCAGCGTAGTCAAATCATGGCAGTAATTAGTGTAAGGACGAATGTCACCGCACACCACAGCCTCATTAGCCAGACGATCCGCTAAAACATTACCAATAATACCCACGTGTCCTGGAATCCAGGCAAACATCAGGACATATTCTGTTAAAACACAATTATGTAAAGCAGTTCTAATATTAAATATTACAGGATACCTAAGTTTAAATTGAAATGGATATCTTTGAATCGCCATTAAAGGGTTTTTAGAATGAGATAGGTAATATAAGAGTTTTTTCTAACTTCATTAACAAAATTTATTCTGCTGTGAGGATACCAAAATATTCCTCTGTAAAAACAGATGTTTCAGGGGGAAACTTAATTTTTTGGACTATATTAAATTGATTGTGATTAACACCAATTCCAACATGAGATTGAGAAGTACGTTTCGAAGCATCAGTGTAAATGCGATGCCAATCTTGGAAATTATTGTCTATCACAGAACTAAATTCATAATTAGCACTAACGATATTTCTGTTGATGTCCAAGTTTAAACAAACATTAGGTGAGACAATCAAACTTTCAAAACTATAGGAGAACAAAGGAAGTGAAGGACACAGGACATTGAATGGACATAAATTTTCGAAAACTAATTATTAAACAGGGTAAAGACTTATGTCTCCAATAAGGATCATCGCCCATTTTTTTCTTTTTTTTTTTTTTTAACCTAATCTGATAGCCTTAGGGGCTATTTCAGCGTAACCCTAACGTTTGTAGGTGAGCTCACGGGGCTCAAACCTGATGACGTTGCTAACACGAACCATAGCAAGAGCCGTGCTTCGCAGAATCTACCACCGGATCGGAAACGCGACCCACTGAGAAGATCCGGCGAGAAACTCAGTGGGCTGTGTCTGAGAGTTCGCCCATAAAAATTTCATTATGATAAACATCGCCTCGCATATATCCAAAATGTTGTCCAAAATGTTTATATCCTCAATCATCTCCAAAAAAATGCTTAAGCGCTGCTGCTTGCATTTCATATTCATTTTTTAATTGCTCAGCATATATTTCGTCTTGAGTTTTTGCTGCATTAATGCCGGTTACTTCATTATCTTTGAGTTCAATTTTAAACTTGTTTTTTTCGACAACTGCATCTTCTTCAGCTTTTTTGTGAACAGCTACTTACTCTTGCTTCAGTTTTTGGTCCTTCATATTTGTATTCGTCAATAAATCTACCTTGAAGTTTTGGTATATTTTGATGAATAATTTCAGGTAGATTACCTCTAACAGGTCTTTCCTCAAAATAGCTATCTCTAATTTCGTTCACAAAATCTCCGCCAAAATCACCTCGAAAATATTTAAAAATACGCGGCTTTGGTTTAGTATATACAAAACTAATAATTGATATAAGTATGTATAGGGATCACAGTAACTTTCATGGGATATTTATTTGTTTTTTATTTATATATATTTTTGATTTTAATTAAATTAGGTCACAGTCAAATACAGAAAGTTTATTTACAAACAAATACATAATTATGATCTTTTACTTTGTCATGTATTTAGGATAATAAACAATTAATGTGTAATTTGTTACAACAAAGTATACCTAGGCTTTTTTTTTTGTTAATGTAAAAATTATAAAACTTTATTTAAAAATGTCTAAATACAAAAAGAAAACTTTTGTTTTTGTGCTTATCTATTAATTTTACAAGACAACATAAAATTGTTATTTTTTTTTATTACAAGTTATGATGTAAGAACTTATTAAATTCGCAAAGCAAACACATCGCTTTTTATACAGCCTATTAACTACCTACAGTCTTATAACACAAATCTATACTAATATAAATCTACAGTAGTTTTTACGGATGTTCCGTTATAACTACTGAACCATGCATCCGAATGACTTGAAACTTGGTGTCCCTGTAGAAATTACATGTACTTAATGGATAGGTTAATATTTATATATGAGCATTGGACTCCCTAATAATAATGTTAATTTTAAATGCGCAGCGAGGCGGGCGAGTACGGTTAGTATGTTAACACAACACTTCATTTTAAATTTTTATTCTTGAATGAAAAATTAAACCAGTTTTTGATAAAATCTCGTTTTTCAACTGGCGTTCCTTTTGTTTCAGGCATAGTAATCCCCATAATAAATGCACCAAGCAAAGACAGACCGCTAAAAGTATACCATATAGTCGTGTTAGTAGGTGATAGTAAGAATGCAGCATAAATTGCGACAAATAATGCCAGTAAAACATTTGAGAAAGTCGCGATCTCGTTTATATCGGGTATATACTTTGATGGTACGGTCTCATTCTGATAATAGTACGGTACTGCACCTAAGCCTCCATTATAAACGATAGTAAACAAAATCAAACTGACGACATTCGTTCCCCAAATTCCCATCGAAAGTGTGACCAAAAAAATCAGACACAAGTTTACGATAATCGGCAGTTTTCTACCAAACAAATCAGGCAAGAACCCTGTAGCAAGATTGACAATACCAGCAGTTAATAATGGCGAGAGACTTTTGATTTGGGCATTATCACCAGTAAAAAGAGATCCTGAGAAATTTCCGATAAAGTCAACTCCGGTCGTCTTTTGGAATACGTGGGCGAGAACAACAGAAACAGTCGATTTCAAAGCAGTAGATGAAAACATAAATTTGGTCACTTCAATAAAGCCTTTTTCTTTTTTCACTTCCAATAACTTAAATGATCCTAGTGAACAAGCTAGAGACAGTATAGCTAGTAGAATTGGTATCAAATTGAAGAAATTATAGATCTGATTAGTCACAAGAGGCATCAAGGCAACAGCAGTAGTAAGTCCGACCATAATGAAGAAAGGGAAAAATGATGTAAACAGCCCCCGAATATTTTCTTTACAACTGAAATACAGTATCTGAGGAATGATCATACATGCAATACCTGAAGCAAGACCAATCAAAAATCTGGCCAGAAATATGACCAGAACATGCGGATACACCATTTGAAGCAAATATCCAATGAAAAATATGATTGCCGTCAACTGAGTTACAATAAGATGGGAATATCGTTTGATCATTAACATAGAAAAAGTGCCTACTGTTGATCCAAAGTATAGAACTGCTGGACATAAATTCTTAAAAAAATCATGGCTCTCCTCAAAGAAACCTTGTGAATAATCTCTTAGACCATGATCAGCAATCAAAAGATAAGATGTAAAACTATAGCCTATAATGAATGAGAGTATGAAGGACATACTGTAAGTACAAATGTTCTCAAACACTCTTGTTTTAGTATATATCGCTGTTTTATCCTGCTTTTCTTCATCTAAATTCAAAAAAACCTTTGTTGCACCGGTTGTAACATCTTGTATCTTTTCTCCGGTCGAATTGTTGTAAAACACAACTGAACTAGTTGATCCTGAGCTTTTTTCCATGGTGACGGGTGTATTTTGCCTTTTATAGAGCAAAAAAAGATATTTATTAAAAAAAAAAAAGATGTGATAAAAAAAAGTGATAATAATGTTTATCTTACACTGTCTACACAAAATATGAAATCTTTGTCTAATGAATTTTTGTTGCTTTTTGTCTAGTTATAAATTTTTACATATCAAAATTTCAAATAGATTAATTAACTAATTAGAACAAAGATTAACATTGTTGTCTTAAAAAGTATTTTAGAGTGTACTAATTAATATGGTTAATAGGTTTTTAGCATGGCTCACTGAATTTGGCATTGTTTTTATTTTCGGATTTTTTAAATATTTTTAATTATTTGTTCGTCGTTTGTTTGTTAATATTCGAATGTAAAAATTGTTTGTTCGTCTTTTATTTATTTTTATAATTAATTAAACAAATTATCACCCTTAAGCTGGCCCCTCTTACTAGATATCTTTATTTATATCGCTCAGATTAATTAATTTTGATCAATTATCGTTTGTTCGACGACTATTGGTTCGATCATGAAAAAGAATTAAATTCTTAATTATTAATTATTTTATAATAATATCTAATAAGCAAACCATCACCTCACGCCTACATTGCGCATGCGCCGGTTTTGTCAGTCAGCTGAACTCAGCTGGCAATGGCCGTATTTACTAGCGTTTAGTTAACAAGTGCGCTTAACTAACAAACTATCGTTTAACAAACGACGAACAAATAATAAAAAATAAAGAAAATCCGAAAATCAAAAAAAGGGAGGCCAAATTCAGTGAGTCGGTTGGAACAGTTTTGACGTTTTTCGTATAAATTGTCAAGAGCAGCTTTTTAATTCCTATTTGAAGGCAGGCAAAAAGTCTGAGACCAGAACACCTAACTCGATGCTATCTATTGGGACAATTGTACACTAGGCTGTTGACCGACGTGGGCTGGTGCTGTTAAAAATATTGATGTACTTGTGCAAAGATGGTTTTCTAAATAATGATGAATAAAAAAAAACTGACGAAGCTTAATGTAATTTTATTTAAATAAAAATATTTAGAATATAGCAATTTATGTTCATTATCATGGTTTTCGCATTTAAAGAGGTTCTATGTTTATAAACTTGAAAATTTAATACAAAGTCTAAATTAATAAATTTTCATTTATTTGTTAATTCCAGTACGAATGACTTCATCAGATGACAAAAACGAATTTTTTATTTATTTATTTTTATTGCTTACATGGGTGGACGAGCTCACAGCCCACCTGGTGTTAAGTGGTTACTGGAGCCCATAGACATCCACAACGTAAGTGCGCCACCCACCTTGAGATATAAGTTCTAAGGTCTCAGTATAGTTACAACGGCTGCCCCACCCTTCAAACCGAAACGCATTACTGCTTCACGGCAGAAATAGGCACCGGCCCGCGCGGACTCACTAGAGGTCCTACCACCAGTAATTACGCAATTAATAATTTTGCGGGTTTCATTTTTATTAGTACACGATGTTATTCCTTCTCAGTGGAAGTCAATCGTGAACATTTGTTGAGTAAGTATTTCATTAGAAAAATTGGTACCCGCCTGAGATTCGAACACCGGTGCATCGCTCAATACGAATGCACCGGACGTCTTATCCGTTAGGCTACGACGACTTCGGAACTACTATCTTACTATCTAACTAACTTCGATATCGGAACAACTAGAAAGTTCCGGATGCTTAAGAACATTCTCGATTGTTCCAATTGTATCGGGTATTCTAATGGCCCGGAAAACGTTCTTGTTATAGACAAGAAGAATCTAGAACTATATCGATGGGTCTAGTTCTAAGCGCTATTTCAGTGAGCCTCATGTTTATACAGCCCACTGAGTTTCTCGCCGGATCTTCTCAGTGGGTCACGTTTCCGATCCGGTGGTAGATTCTGCGAAGCACGGCTCTTGCTAGGGTTCGTGTTAGCAACATCGTCAGGTTGAGCCCCGTGAGCTCACCTACTAAAGTTAGGGTTACGCTGACATAGCCTCTCAAGGCTATCAGCTTAGGTATGAGCCTCTCAAAAATTATTTGCTGCTAACAGATGGACACTTTTCACAACGAAATCGATGGACATGACTTCTCCTGCTTCCAAATGTACATGTACATAACATTATTAGTGAGCTGTCATCATTCATAGGTTATTTTATTTCTCCGCCAAATTATTTAATTTAATTCATAATCATAACAATTTCGGTATTCATTAAACAGCATATTGCATATTTTATTTAAAAGGATTTTATTTGTTATACAGGAGACATGGTCCCGAACTTTGTAACTAAGGTTTAAATGTATGTATAGACTACGTTCCGTTTGCCTGTTCGACACGAATCAACAAAAAAACACAAGATTTTTTTAAGGGATTTTATGACCTGGTAACTAAGACTTTAGGTCAAATCTTATTTTAATTCATACCTATTCTTATTTTTATGAAAAATGATAATATGGAGTGAAATGAAATGATCCCGAGAAGTTACATACGCCCAGCTGCTTTGTTTCATTTTCCCACATTTGTGTACTTTCACAGATATTAAACAGTTAATAAACCTCTTAATAAACACCACACACCACACAAATAGACAAAATAAAACAAATCACACAATTTCGCTCCTCACGTTCCCGCCAAAAAGTCTCCCTATAGTTAATTCATACACCGGTCACTCACATGCGCACGAATACGCAAACCCACAAGTGTAGGACGACATTTGCGAATGATTATGCAAAGTTTTCGCTGCATTCGTAGTTTTCCAAGCTGTGTCGGTTTTTTAACAGACATCAAAGCGCGCGAACCTCGAACCTTCGCGTAGTCTCCCACACATTCGCTTGCCCAGTTGCGCCGACGATTGCGAAGGTGACGGACGTATACTATACACCACTTTCATAGTTCGTGACGTCTACTGTGTAGCGTATCTTCATCAAAAGAAATCCCATAAAAACAGCATGGCTGTTAATGATGTCGGGGAAAGAATTAAAAACTCTTTTTCTCTTCACTGTTCTATTAACGAATTAAAAAGGAGGAGAAATTCGTGAGACATTCGTAAACAAGTGTAGGAGGAAGCGCAAACGGGTTCGCAAATTGAGTATGCGAACCCATTTGCACAGCCGCTAGGTTTGCGAATGAATGTTTGACGGCCCTTCACATGCGCGCAAACATTCGTACAATGTACGAATATTTGCGCGCATGTCGGTGGCCGGCATTAGTGCAACCATAGATAAACCTAATATTTGAGAAGTGCAAATAACTCAAATATATTAAGTGTATAATCTATGCAAATAACATACTAATCTGTGAAACAGTGTTTTTATGAAAATTTTATGATTACAAAAATGTGAATAATTTCTAATTTTAACAATAAAACCAATAAGTCACTGTAAGTATATTAGACGATATGTCTTTAGTTTGATTAATTTTACATACTATTTAACCCTAAAAGAAGAGTTATAAGAGTGTAAAAAGAAAGTTTAATTTTATTCAAAATATGTCTTAGATGTGTATTCATTATTTTTCTTGGAAAAAATATAAGAAAAAGACAGTTTACTTGCTTAGATCAATAATTGTCAAAACACCGGTCGGCACTATTGTATAATGAATCATTAATTACATATAAACGTTTAAATAATTAAATAATTAAATATTTGTTTCATAAATAACTTAGGTTACACAAATGAATAGTTCATAGGAGGACTCTTAATGTGGTGTGCGTAGACTATCTACGGCTTCCTCCATAGTTTTACGCAGCTGCCCTCCGAATGATTCCAGCAACAACTTAAACCATACTCCTTTCTTCTCACCTGACCTGTGATCCCAGTGTGATGACACCTATCTATCAGACCCAACAGTGTCAGATCTGTGCTCGATATCCAATGCTGCTATAGTAAAGCATTTCATCGATACTTACATAATTTTAGTGTCACGAGAAGTTTTTTTTTAAATATATATCTACATTTATTTGAGTTTTGATGTACAGACGATGTTATCAGCCTGCTTGATTTTATGGTTACTGAATCTCATGGTCGTCAACAATGTAAATGCCAACACATACAAATTGAACAAAATATAATTACCATATTTCGGTGTAACACACATTGCACGTTTATTTAAAGTTGTAGTTGAACAGTAATAACAGTCGTACAACAACCTGGTTCTGTGGAATTCGGGTTCCTAAATAATTGCCATTGTAACATTTAGCATTAACATTTACTAATTACAACAGTAACATGAAACATATTATTATAACAATACATATGGCATAGAACATTTGTACGTGATAGTGTGTATTGAAGTGAGCTAGTACAATCCAGACTTATCATTAATAAACAATTATTGCACTCTCGCTCTGTGCTTGCATACCATAAATGTATGGCAGAAATAGGTAGGGTGGTACCCACCGGCGCGGACTCACAAGAGATCCTACCACCAGTAATTACGCAAGATATAATTTTGCGGGTTTTCATTTTTATTACACGATGTTATTCCTTCACCGTGGAAGTCAATCGTGAACATTTGTTTAGTATGTATTTCATTAGAAAAATTGGTACCAGCCCGAGATTCGAACACCGGTGCATCGCGCTCAACACGAATGCACTGGACGTCTTATCCGTTAGGCCACGACGACTTCAAAATTTAATTCAATTAAATCAAAAATTACTATACGGGTCCTAATTAAATTTAAATGGGACAAGAAGCATCAGCTTACAAAAAAAGTTACGAAATAACATAAAAAGGTGCTATTGGCTACCCCCTGCTTATTTTAAAGTTGGTTAGTAATGTTTCTATTTCGAGTTAATGGTGGTATACATGGCCTTTAATTGTCTGTGTCAACTGATATTACAAGATGGCCGTTGTTTATAATATTATTCTGCATAGTTATACACAAATAGATGTTAGGTGCATAGTTATATACAAAATGTCAGTGTACCACAATTAATTGCATAGCTGTAATAAACCACAAGGCATTGTTATTGACGGTACGATTAAATTGCGGATTGCATATCGGTTTCCAGATGGCATTGTTCATGAAACAGGATTTCACTCCTCCGATCCTGTCGAGAAGATGGCTGGCTATCAAATTCAGACCGAACATGGTGAGAAATTTAGTATTTAGATTGGCAGATGTGGAAATTTAAAAGTTGATGCTTTGTTCTCAGTGAACTCATTCTTGTAGTTATACATAAAAAAATGTCTCTTGATAATTATATAATTGTAAATAGACATGCTTGAACAAATACCGAGGTCTAGAAGAAAAAAATATAAAAAAAAATTTAATAATATTAATTTTTTTATATGTTTGTTTTATAGTGTATATTATACACTATAAAAAAAAAAAACTAAAAACAATAATCATCGAAATAATCACTGGTGGTAGGACCTCTTGTGAGTCCGCACGGGTAGGTACCACCGCCCTGCCGTGAAGCAGTAATGCGTTTCGGTTTGAAGGGTGGGGTAGCCGTTGTAACTATACTGAGACCTTAGAACTTATATCTCAAGGTGGGTGGCGCATTTGCGTTGTAGATGTCTATGGGCTCCAGTAACCACTTAACATCAGGTGGGCTGTGAGCTCGTCCACCCATCTAAGCAATAAAAAAAGAAAAGAGAAAAATCAAATCAAATATATTTTTTTAATATTTTCAGCTGATCTATAGTCGCCATCACGTGATAGCCATATTAGAGAGTGGTTTGATGTTTAGAGAGGACAGCGTTGAGGTAGAACAAGAGACCCCTTCGCCGGAGGAGGTGTGGGCGGTCGCTGGGGGCTCGATGGGGGGATGGCTCACTAGGGGCGAGGCAATTATCTCTGGAGGCCTAGTTGCCGCTGCTCTGATCGCTTTTCCGCCCAAAAGGTACTAATAGTTTTGTTTTTTTTTTGACGTGATAACGTCTTATAATTCGATGGAACCGGCTGCACGCACGAAAAAACATGACTCATGCGGCGTTTCCTCGCTCTGAGGCGTTCCATTTAAGGCTTGAAGTGCAAGCGAGAGCGCGCAACGAGCGACAAAGAGGCACAATCGGCCTCGCGTTCGGCAGCATTAGACATCTGTCTCTCTCCTACTTGAGTGAGCGATGCATCCGCGTGGACAGCTGCTATACAATAATACATTTACATGTTTCCGTCAAGTATGAAGTTCAGTGAAAAGTGAATGTGGTGTCGATTGTCCATACAAAATATCTATAAAACAAATAAAATTAAATTTTTCTTTTGAAAAATGAAACCATTCCATCAGTATTTTCTTATGACGTTGTCACGTTCAACTATCGTCAGTAAACCGACTTTACAGACAACCGATTTTTTTTTGGGATTTTATGACCTGGTAACTAAGTCATGTCTTATTTTAATTTATGTTCTTAATTTTATGAAAAATGATGATATGGAGTGAAATTAAATGAAAATAAGGTCACTAATAGTGATTTTCTTTAAATTGAAAAATTTGTAAAGTTAGTATTGTGATGGTGGTGTATGGTAGCACAAAATCATTGTACAGTGCAACCTCGATATGACAAATCGGAAGGGAACAAATAAATATTCGTTGTGTCAAGTAATTCGGTAAACTGAGGTTTGTTACATTTAGATATGGACAGATTGTCGGTACCTACCCGTGTGGGCTTACAAGACTACTTACCACCTGCCTATTTCTGCCGTGAAGCAGTAATGCGTTTCGGTTTGAAGGGCGGGGTAGACATTGTAACTATACCGAGACCTAGAACTCATATCTCAAGATGGGTGGCAGCATTTACGTTGTAAATGTTGTCGAGCTCGTCCATCCACCTAAGCAATACAACAATTAGAAAAGAACATTAGTATATCGACGCTCGAAAGGCAAAAGTGACTAAGCGACAATAACTGCTTTGTACATAAATGATAGGCAATAACCATATTCGATGCGCAAAAAAAATATATTTCTAGGTCTATTAAAATCATTTCAATCCTACAGCTACTAGCTAGATTCTACTACAGCTTAGTTAGCTTAGTCACGTTTGCCATTCAAGCGTCGATATGTATACAGTACCTAGTAGTACTAGATAGAACAAGTAAGAATTTCACTTTAGAAATTTTCACTCAAAGAACATTAATAAAAAAAAGACGCCGTTAATATATTACACCATCCACATGTCTATGGGCTCCATTAACCGTTTAACACTAGGTGGGCTGTGAGTTCGTCCACTGATCAAAAAAAAAAAAAAATACATGTGTGCTATTCACATGTGGTAGAAGTGAAACCTTCAAAAATTAAAATACAATTATCCTAAATGTCTAAGTATATTTAAAATTTTGTCATTTAATAAATAATTGTAAATCATCTTTTAATATCTAGTATGAGGTAGCGCCCTCTGTGAATTGATATTTTAACTTCACGTATAATCCTTAATTAAAATTCACTACAAGAGGTTTCATACACACGTTAGTATTAAAAAAATCATAGATGGCGCTGTATTACAAAAAAAAACACTGGACTTATTTTTTCGTTTCATCGAGTTTGAAATCACAACGACTCTAATCAGTTATTACTGGTAGTAGGACCTCTTGTGAGTCCGCGCGAGTAGGTACCACCACCCTGCCTATTTCTGCCGTGAAGCAGTAATGCGTTTCGGTTTGAAGGGTGAGGCAGCCGTTGTAACTATACATGAGACCTTAGAACTCATATCTCAAGATGGGTGGCGCATTTAAGTTGTAGATGTCTATGGGTTCCGGTAACCACTTAACACCAGGTGGGCTGTGAGCTCGTCCACCCATCTAAGCAATAAAATAAAAAGTTGAACCGGTTCAAATTTTCTTTCCAGTTTCGACAGAAGAGCCCTCCTGAACGCGGGGACGTATCTGGCCATGCCGATGTTGGTGCGGTCCGTGCACCGCACCCGCTGCGGCGGCTTGCTGGGGGCGCTCGTCTCCAACATGCGGGAGTACCTGTCGCTGGCGCGCAGGGCTGCGGCCTGTCTCAAGGAGTATAGGGCGCTGCACACGGATACGTGAGTGTTGTGTTGTGGTGAATGAGAGTGGACTGTGTTATTAGTTTGATATCTTTATTAGTTCACTAGCTGACCCAGCAGAATTCGTAGTGCCTTAAGCGATAAATAAAAGACCTAAGCTTTTGTATAAAATAAACTTAAAACAAACAAAAGGAATCCGTCCAACGGGGGAACCATCACAGGGAAAACAAAATTGTTATTTTTTATCTAATTCCGAGCATTTTCATATTTATCTACCTTTTAAATCTTCTCTGGGCTTCCACAAATAATTAAAGACCAAAATTAAACAAATCGGTCCAGCCGTTCTCGAGTTTTAGCGAGACTAATGAACAGCAATTCATTTTTATATATATATATATAGATAAGTAGCAAATTAAAGAATTTAACATTAATGAATTTTATACCTTTAAACGAGCAATTCTTGTATATTAATATATATTTATATATATATAATCTGAATCTCGGAAACGGCTCCAACGATTTTCATAAAATTTAGTATACAGGGGATTTCGGGGGGCGATAAATCGATCTAGCCACGATTTATTTTCAGAAAATGTTGTTTTATTCATGTTTTCAATAATCAACTTTATCGATAATCAACTTTATGACTCTTCCAGACATCTATTGGCGAATACTATACTATTTTTACTGCTTTAAAGACACAACAAGATGGCGATATAAAAAAAAAAGCCGAACAAAGCTTGGTCATCATCTAGTTAGTTCATAAGTGACAAATTAAAGAATTTAACATTAATGAATACAAGAAATCTATATATATATATATATATATATATATAAAAATGAATCGCTGTTCGTTAGTCTCGCTAAAACTCGAGAACGGCTGGACCGATTTGGCTAATTTTGGTCTTGAATTATTTGTGAAATCCTATAGAAGGTTGAAGTCGTCGTGGCCTAAAGGATAAGACGTCCGGTGCATTCGTATCTAGCGATGCACCGGTGTTCGAATCCCGCAGGCGGGTACCAATTTTTCTAATGAAATACGTACTCAACAAATGTTCACGATTGACTTCCACGATGAAGGAATAACACCGTGCAATAAAAATCAAACCCGCAAAATTATCATTTGCGTAATTACTGGTGGTAGGACCTCTTGTGAGTCCGCACGGGTAGCTACCACCGCCCTGCCTATTTCTGCCGTGAAGCAGTAATGCGTTTCGGTTTGAAGGGTGGGCAGCCGTTGTGACTATACTGAGACCATAGAACTATATCTCAAGGTGTGTGGCGCATTTACGTTGTAGATGTCTATGGGCTCCAGTAACCACTTAACACCAGGTGGGCTTGAGCTCGTCCACACATCAAAGCAATAAAAAAAAAAAAAAAAAAGGTAGATAAATATGAAATTGCTCGGAATTAAATAAAAATAAACAATTTTGTTTTCCCTTTGATGTGTCCCCCGTCGGACGGATGCCTTTTGTTTCTTTTAAGTTTATTTTATACAACAGTTTAGGTCTTTTATTTGACTCGACTATTATCAAAGCCGGCAATGTGACTTTTGGACAATTATTGGTAAATCAGAAAAACGAATTATTGACTTTGTATTCCATTGGCAGTCACAAAACTCTTCTGAACGACATCTTAGATAAATAACAGGTTAAGTTAACCTTTATTTAATGCAGGTTTTGAGCCGTATTCTTTGAAGGAGACGATTATATTCAAATCAATCTGTATTGACATATCAATAACATTTTTTTGTCCAAATGCACAGATTGCCACCTTTGATAATTTATAATAGACGACTCATTTATCGATTGAGGCACTACGAAGTCTGCCGGGTCAGCTAGTATGAAATAGATGTGTCGCCTTTGGCGGCTGGAAATGAAAAGGGGTAAAGCGTCATAGCGGACGTCGCTCGTTGAGGCCTTTGACGTTCCGAATTCAAACAGTTGAGTGTCATTAGTTATAGAGAACCGTCTCTGATGACGTTTTAACAAACCGCTGAGTTTCTCGCCGGATCTTCTCAGCGGGTCGCGTTTCCGATCCGGTGGTAGATTGTTTTTTTTTTTTATTGCTTATATGGGACTTTTTGGCGGGAACGCGAGGAGTGAAGTTGTGTGATTTGTTTTATTTTGTCTATTTAGTGTTTCTTCGGGTTTAAATGTGTAATAATGGTGGTTTATTAACTGTAACTACTCGGGTTCTTCCAAAAAGTCCACTGAAAAAATCTCAGTAAATGACCACCATTTTACTGCGATTATATTTCATCCCATATCATCTCATTTCATTAAATTTCATCCCAGTTGATTAATGTCTCAAATTAATCATCTTCATTTCATTTCACTCCATATTAACATTTTTCATAAAATTAAGAATATAAATTAAAATAAGACATGACTTAAAGGTCTTAGTTACCAGGTCATAAAATCTCTAAAAAAAAAATAATTGCTTATATGGGTTACTGGAGCCCATAGACATTTACAATGTAAATGCGTCACCCACCTTGAGATATAAGTTCTAAGGTCTCAGTATAGTTACTACAGCTGTCCGGCCCTTCAAACAGAAACGCATTGCTGCTTCACGGCAGAAATAGGCGGGATGGTGGTACCTACCTGAAAAAACTTCTATTCTACCTAAATACCTGAAAAAAAATCTATTTTAACGAATCTAGCTGTAAGATTGAAATGATTTTAATAGACCTAGAAATATGTATGTTTTTGCGCATCGAATATGGTTATTGCCTATCATCTATACATATAAATAAAATTGTAGTGTCTGTTTGTAGTATTGGAATAACCGCTTTTTACTACATGCATATGAATATATATACAGTACATACACCAAAATAGCATTTTTTACAATTTTTGTCTGTCTGTGTGTTTGGTCCGGCTAATCTCTGGAACGGCTGGACCGATTTTTGCGGGACTTTCACTGATAGGTAGCTGATGATATAAGGAGTAACTTAGGCTACTTTTTTTAGACTAGCTTCGCCTCACGGCGTCACCCGCGGTACGACAATAACCGCGGGTTACATCGCGGGACTCAGCTAGTCAATAATAAAATTTAATGTTTCCGAAGCGAAGCGAGGGCGGGTCGCTAGTTTATGTGTAAAGCAGTTATTGTCGCTTAGTCACGTTTGCCTTTCAAGCGTCGTATATGTAGTTGTCGCGTTGTGCACCGTCAGCGCCGGCGTCGCGTCCGTGCTGGAGTCGACGCACGCGCTGCTGTGCCGGCAGCAGGCGGGGGCGGCGGTGCTGATGTCGCGCGCGTCCTCCTCGTTGCTAGGCAACGCGCCCTGGCTCCGCGGCGACCTCGCCTGGGACGCGGTTGCCTTCGGCGACACCGACAACCTGATGGTGAGAGACTTAATGAACGAATGAATGAACGATTGATTGAGAATGGTTTTTTACACGCTTTATATTATAGCCTCACTTGTATGTATGTTTGTAGCTGACTCCTTTAGACGCGATTTTCAACCCACTTTAAACGGCCAGATTTCATTCAAACTTTCTCGAGGATCGATGACAATACACTAATTTGATAAGAGTATTCCATTATTCGATTTGGAAAAAAAATTCTACAAAAAAACGTATAAAAAATAAAAGTTTAAAAAAACTAAAAAAAACACGCTTTATGTAAAATTCAACTAAAAAATAGAAAATAAATTTAAATTGAAAATAGTGTATAAAATATATATTTTATGGTAAAAAAGTTTTTTTTTGTGTCCCCAATAGCTCTACTACGAGGTGTTTCAGGATTATCCATTATTTCTGGGACACCCTGTATAGGCAGACTTATCTTGATAATGTTGTCAATGAATGTCATATGTTCTTTCAATAACACCACCCGCTTCGCTAATTTAAAATTATACTTAAAGTTCATAGTCTTTAAAGATTGTACTTACTGGTGGTAGGACGTCTTGTGAGTCCGCACAGGTAGGTACCACCATTCTGCCTATTTCTGCCACGAAACAGTAATGCCTTCCGTCTTAAACTGAGATTTAGAACTCATGTCTTAAGATGGGTGGCGGCATTAACGTTGTAGATGTCCATGGGCTCCGGTAACCATTTAACACCAGATGAGCCGTGAGGTCGGCTATCTATTTAAGTAAAAAAAATCCCATGTCTCAAGTTGGCCAATAGTGCTGATGTCCATGGACTACACGGCTACCATCGAACAATACTATCGTTTACAGTTCTTCTTTTACAGAAAATCCACCACGGCTTCCTGGTTGTGCAATCGACGCTGCTAAAGCACATAGCATTGGCTCATTTTCTACCGTCGCAATACGCACGGAAGATATACAGGAATCACAACGAAAGACTGTATTGGCTCCACAATGTCTTGATAAGGCATTTAAATGACGAATTCGTGCAGAATCGCGATTCATTGGAGCGAATGTATCGATTATTGAAGAATTCGGGGTATCGAGATATCGATAATAAGAGATTAGGGTCGGCCGTTATCGATAACTGGACGTATTCGGAGGTGCACACGGGCGTGGCCAGAACTTGTCTAGAACTAAAACTGGCCCTGAACAAATGCAACAGTCTAGATATGTTCTTCGATTCGTGCGCTTCGAACGATCACAATCTAGATTTGGACGTTATCGATAAAGACTTAGAGTCGGTAATCGATGGGATAACGAAATGCTTGAGCACGATGCAGAGTTCGCAGTTGCGTTTGAAGAAGTTGCGCGGAAAACTAGTCGAGGACGCGACGCGGCAAGATGGCGTCGACGTTACTGAGACGTTGACGGTTTTGAAAATCGAAGACCGCGCGCCGGTTGTGGAGGATGAGGTTTTTTATTACGTGAAGACGGACGAAGACGTCGTAGCCGTGCAGCCGGTCGCGGATTTGACTACGGCCCCGGGAGAGAAGGAAAAGGAGGCGACTAAGATCGTGCTCGGCGAGTTGAGGAGGATATTGGGGAAGAGAGAGAGCGTCATGAGGGAGCGAGAGAGACGAGCCCTCGTGAGAACGATGCCCGAACTGAAAGACCTACCGGAATTCCCGAGGCAGATTAACTACGACGATGACGTCAAAAGTAAAGGTTGCATCGCTAAATACAAGAGAAAATCCAAAAGGAAAAAACTCTTCAAAACGTACAGCATAGCTGTGAATCGAAATAAAAACATTAAATACTTAATGCTCCTTTGCAAATATGTTAACGAAGATGACATTCCCGATCTTACATACGAAGCGAACGCCAAAACGAATTTCAAAAGTAAATTGTTAACGTTTGAATGGTTAAAAATAAAAACTAATAGAAAAAATAAAATATTAATAATTATCAAATGGTGTAAACTAACAAAATGTTTGAACATAATAAAAAATGTGGCTACGACGAGCCGAGACGTCGCCGCTGAAAGCGAAAATGAAAGCGTCAATGACACTGACACTGACAGCTTCAAAGTAACGAAGAAGGATTTGGAGATGACGTCATCGTCTGACAGCGAATCGGAAAGCTTACTGCGCGACGTCAGAAAGAACAGGGTTGTCAGGCGGAAGAATTATCCGAGAAATAGGGGAAATTATAATGGGTCCGACGAGAGTTGCCGGCCTATAGAATACAGTTTGGGCACGGGTCTAGCTATGGCGTCCGTCCTGCAGATCAACAGTAATGCGAAGATGCCGAGCATGGCCCAAGAGGAGATATTTATTGGAGACGGCGAAGTTTCAAACGACAGTGGCAATGATGAGGAATCATAGCGACCGGCTCACGGAAGTTTTTTTTTATTGCTTAAATGGGTGGACAAGCTCACAGCCCACCTGGTGTTGAGTGGTTACTGGAGCCCATAGACATTTACAACGCAAATGCGCCACCCACCTTGAGATATAAGTTCTAAGGTCGCAGTATAGTTGCAACGGCTGCCCCGCCCTTCAAACCGAAACGCATTACTGCTTCACGGCAGAAATAGGCGGGGCGGTGGTACCTACCCGCGCGGACTCACAAGAAGTCCTACCACCAGTAGATTCACGTTAAAGCATTTGTTAAGCCAGGCTAATAAACTGAACCCCGGGCATAATGCATGACGTCACATGTGGCTAATCGTTGTGCATTATAGTTTTATTGTTACCTCGTTTACTTTAACCACGAATGACGTCATATGTGGTGAAACTGCGTTCAGCTGTGTGTATGACAGAGAGATAAGACCGCCCGGTATATTCGTATTGAGTGACGCGACTGTTTCTACCTTCAGACCTTGGAAACGCAAAAGACCTGCTGGAATTCGAACCATTAGATTGTACAAAACCAGAGTTTTAAAGCACTGGTACATAGGGTTCCTCAATAGTAGCTTTACAAAGCTAATCTTTGATACTGGCAGTAGCAAACAGTCTGGTGAGCCCATTCGGGTAGGAACCACCATCCTGCCTATTTGTGCTGCGAAGCAGTAATGCGTTTCGGTTTGAAGGGTTACGTAGTCATGGTACTACAGAACTGAGACTTTGAATTCGTGTCTCGAGGTAGAAGTCGTTTACATTGTTGATGTCTATGGCCTCCGGTAACCACTTAACAACAAATACGCCGTCAGCTCGTCCACATTCTCCTGGTATTGTTGATGCCCAGAACACATTAAGTCGATAATCTGGCTTCGAATGCAACAAAAAATAAGATTACAGTCAAAATCTGTTATAACGACATCGAAGGGACTGCTCATATTCAGTCGTAAAAACCGATAGTCGTAACAACCGGTGATGTCTAATGTGTATCGTGCAAGTACAAACAAATCGATAGGGACTTAAAATATATTTATATAATACGCGATTTTTCTTCAATATTACATATATATGCAAAAGCTAAATTGAATACGTTTAAAAATACTGTAGAATTAAAATTGGCAACACTTTCTTGTTTTCAAGAAATTCTGAGGCATGCTCTGTCTTTTTCCAGCAACACACAGATTTATGACGTCATCATTCCGTATTTTTTCTATAGCCCGAAATTAAAATGTAAAACTGAAGTGAATTGATTTTAATATCGCTTAAAACTGTCGATCGAATGTGTTAATTTATAATGTTTCAAACAATAACAAAAAACAACAAAAAAATCAATACGCAATTTGTGATTTTAATAAAATTATGTCATATTTAAAAGAAATATAATTTATTTTTATGATTAATTTCAATAATAAACGGTGATTTTAAATTTGGTAGTGCGTTTTATTTGTCTTCGTTGTGTGCGAAATTAAATGTAATGAAGTTTGAATCCTTTTTTATTTTCCTACCTAAGTTGATGGTCTAGAAAGACCATATCAGCGTCACAGGGCTAGTAGGTGAGCT
This sequence comes from Bombyx mandarina, assembly GCF_030267445.1. Lineage (NCBI taxonomy): Eukaryota > Metazoa > Arthropoda > Insecta > Lepidoptera > Bombycidae > Bombyx > Bombyx mandarina. Next base: position 9,445,225 of record NC_143230.1, on the reverse strand, counting down.
CACAGGGCTCAAACCTGACGATGTTGCTAACACGAACCCTGGCAAGAGCAGTGCTTCGCAGAATCTACCACCGGATCGGAAACGCGACCCACTAAGAAGATCCGGCGAGAAACTCAGTGGGCTGTGTCTATGGGTTAATTCGCTCGTCGAGCCCTTCGTCGCAAGCGACGGGTTCGACGAGGACGGTGACCGGTGCTTGTGGTGCCTAAAAGCACCGTTAATGGATCGGGAGGATCCGTAATGACGTGGTCCAATGCCTAGATCACTTTAACATGTACTTTGTATTAACAAACAGTAATGGCCAAAACTAATTAACTTTTAAATAGGTCGTCGTATTTATCGTAACAATATTAATAATAAACATTATTACTTATGTCGTTATGTGATTAGTACATCGCTGCACGGGCTCAGATATGGACGCTAAGTTAAGGTGAGTGTTTTAAAATTAATTTATTGAGTTTAAAAATGGCTGGAAGTAAGAGCAAAAACAGAAAAAAGAACGTAATGTCTGCATGTCAAATTCAAAGCTATTTTACTCAAAGAATTTGCATTAACACAATTAGTTTTTTTTTTTAAATTGTTTTAATCTATGAATCCTATTTTAGTTTAACAAATTGAGTTTTTGTATACAATATCTTACTTATTATGTTATAGTTCAGATTTGTACAAAAAAACATTCGTAAAATTGTTTTTACGGTTGTATACTTATAGTTCTGTTATAAATGAACTAAAGCTCACTTGGTGTTGAGTAGTTCACGGATCCGATAAAAACATTGTGTACCTATAGGTATACCATGTCCCTTGAGTGATGAGGTCTGAAGTCTCAACATATTGTATAATAATTGTTCCAAAAATCACGATAGTATGACTGTTTCGTAGACTTTTGGTAGGCAGTGGCTTGGCTCCGACCCTGGCATTGCTGAAGTCTATGGGCGACGGTAACCACTCACCGTCAGGTGGGCCGTATGCTTGTCTGCCCACAAGGGCAATACAAAAAAAAGATACACTTTCGGTTCACAATAAATTGATACATTACTTTTTTTATATCTCTAAATCAGGAGTGGCCAATCGGTAAATCGCGATCGACCGGTCGATCGTGGCTATCAGTTCAGTCGATCGTGGCAAAACAAAAAGTATAAATACATAGAAAAGACTGCGCAACGTAATCACCAATTGCTGCACGCATCGTCTTCATCTTGTATCATTTGTTAATGACCATTACGTCACATTATTTATGCTCTCTTCTATACAATATTTCTCTTTTATTATATAACTAGCTGACCCGGCAGACTTCGTAGTGCCTCAATCGAGAAATAAAAGACCTAAACTTTTGTATAAAATAAACTTAAAACAAACAAAAGGAATCCGTCCAACGGGGGAACCATCACAGGGAAAACAAAATTGTTATTTTTTATCTAATTCCGAGCATTTTCATATTTATCTACCTTTTAAATCTTCTCTGGGCTCCCACAAATAATTCAAGACCAAAATTAACCAAATCGGTCCAGCCGTTCTCGAGTTTTAGCGAGACTAACGAACAGCAAAGGCTATCATAGAGTAAGATCCCAGGGCCCCCAGACGTCACGCATTTTCTGACGAACGAAATGTGGCCGATTGTGTAGTGTTAGTATGTACTAAGAACGCATGCCTACCTGCTACCTTGCTTAGACGGCCAATTTCAGGTATCAATTACTCAAGGTACATAAAATCATTACCTACTTCACGTATTTTCTGAAAGCTGATTTTTACGTATATTTTAGGCAATATCATTAAAGACACATTACATTGGTAAATCGCAGTGTCTTTCGTCAGTAGACAGTAGATCTTGGTTCTAATTAAGTTGGCCACGTCTGCTCTAAATAAAATATTTTTTATTTTATTTTAATAGACATTTAAAGCCATAAACAATTTTGTTTTATTTGTATTGTGGTATATATTAAGTAGATAACTCAAATAGCAACCTCTGTGTTTAGATCTATTACTTTAAAAACCATTTACAATAACATTTTCCACTTTAATTAAATTTATGCACATAATTTAAATTATCAAAAGAGCCTTGTAAAATTTTCCAATGTTTTGTGATTTTTGTCAATACGTTTTAGCGATTTGGGTCACATTTTCTATGACTTAATGATTCCTAAATATATATATGTGGGTAGAAGTAAGGTAAGCTGTCTCATACAAGGAGCAAATTAAAATTCAACAACGCACCGTCTTGTGGGGAAGTGAATATAGCAGTTGTTAAGTGATTTGTGTTGAGTTTAATAATTTAATAATACATTTTGACGTTATCTATACTAATATTATAAAGCTGAAGAGTTTGTTTGTTTGAACGCGCTAATCTCAGGAACTACTGGTCCGATTTGAAAAATTCTTTCAGTGTTAGATAGCCCATTTATAGAGGAAGGCTATAGGCATATAACATCAATCTAAGACCAATACAAGTCGAGCACCAATGAAGAATGTTTCAAAATCGAGGTATTTTTTTTCTTTTGACATACTTTAACATTCTATAATTCAAAAATATTTTCACTTTCTACGTAAATGAAGTGGAGGTAATATTTCGCGTTATGCCAAAGTAACTTTTCCACGCGGACGGAGTCGCGGGCTAAAGCTAGTTATTCATAATAGAGAAAACCTAATGTAACCTAACCTAAATGAAATCTCATACTTTTAAACACTAAGATTATTGTATATTTTTTTATTTATAATTACTTTAATAACCTAAAAGTACATGTTTTTATCCGCAACACGCTTGGTCAGATTACAGAAATAGAGTTATCAGCAACATGCTTCTTCAAACAGTACTTTCAGCTACAAGCATCGTCATATATTTCTTATACCTTTAAACGAGCAATTCTTGTATATATATATATAATCTGAATCTCGGAAACGGCTCCAACGATTTTCATAAAATTTAGTATACAGGGGACTTCGGGGGCGATAAATCGATCTAGCTACGATTTATTTTCAGAAAATGTTTTATTCGTGTTTTCAATAATCAACTCTTCCCGACATCTATTGGCGAATAATAATACTAATACCTTTGAACGAGCAATTCTTGTATATAAACATATATATAATCTGAATCTCGGAAACGGCTCCAACGATTTTCATAAAATTTAGTATACAGGGGATTTCGGGGGCGATAAATCGATCTAGGCTCGGTCATCATCTAGTACTAATAAGTAACTTATAGGTCCACGCTAACAGCAATGCGCGCGTAGGCATCGGCTAGTCAAACATTATTGTCATCTGTGGAGCGAAGTGTACCAAGTTTTATGGAGGGTGTAATTAAGGAGTACCATAACAGTGTATTAAAAAGTGTCCTCTGAAAGGAAGCTAATTAATATGGCGCCATAGCAGCAAGTGGAATGATTTTAAAAACAGCGCCATCAACTATTAGAATAGGATATTAAATTAAGAAGGAAAGGAACACTACCTACGTAAATAGGAATATAAAGAAATATTTATGAAGAATCATTTATTACTGGTGGTAGGACCTCTTGTGAGTCCGCGCGGGTAGGTACCACCACCCCGTCTATTTTTGCCGTGAAGCAGAAATGCGTTTCGGTTTGAAGGGTGGGGTAGCCGTTGTAACTATACTAAGACCTTAAACTTATATCTCAAGGTGGGTGGCGCATTTACGTTGTAGATGTCTATGGGCTCCAGTAACCACTTAACACCAGATGGGCTGTGAGCTCGTCCACCCATCAAAGCAATAAAAAAAAATTTTTACCCAGTGCACATCGCTCTGTTTAAAACTATTATATTCATATAATTTCCACTTCCTACACTAATTGCGTTATTTCGGTAAGTCTTCTTCTAACAACAGCTCTGGGCTCACCACAGGTGGACACTTTTTCTACTTGTCCCCTATACGAGAGGGCGCTTCTTACTTCAATCCGCTATAGCTGAGTTGAATATAAAAACCATTGACGCCATCTTTAAAATGTGTTAAATCATCTTTAAATGTGAAACAAGTAGATAGTAATGTAATTGTTTCTGAGGAATCATTGGAGCTTGTTGAGTCAACCGTATTTCTTGGTATAACAGTGGACTCCAAACTGCAGTGGGGACCTCATATTCATAAATTGGCGAGTAAGCTCAGCCCTGCAGCATACGCAGTAAAAAAAATTAGAATGTTAACAAACGCGGACACGGCTCGTTTAGTTTACTTTAGTTACTTCCACAGTGTCATGTCCTATGGCATTTTGCTATGGGGCAATGCGGCCGATGTAGAAATGATATTTATTCTGCAGAAAAGAGCTATACGTGCTATTTATAACATGCACTCAAGGGAATCCCCGAGGGAGAAATTTAAAGAAATTAAAGTTCTCACTATGCCATCCCAGTACATTTTTGAAAATTTGATGTATGTTCGTAAACATATTGAGGAGTTTCCTAAGATGTCGGACATACATAATAGAAATACTAGGAACAAACACAAGCTTGTTGTGCCGATGAGTAGGTTACATAAGATACGAAATTCATTCGGGTGTTTGTCTGTGCGCCTGTACAACAAAATCCCACATGATGTTCAGAACCTACATATACATAGGTTTAAGAAAACTATTAAAGAACATCTGTGCAATAAAGCTTACTATAAAGTCAATGATTATCTAGAAGATTGCACAAAGTGGGAATGAGTTGCTCGCTCCGGGTATTTCAATATTGTAGTAATTGTTACGTTATAATACTGTGTAAAAAATTCATATATAAAAAAAATCTAATATTAAAAAATAAATAAATAATAATATTATATGTAAAAAAAAAAAAAGACATGCTCGCTGAGTTTCTTGCCAATTCTTCTCAGGACGGAGGCTAGTTCTTGTGAATTGGCGGTAGTACTTTTGACGTTCAACAAGTATGTACTTTCATTTATGTTGAATAAAAATTTTTTTGATTTGATTTGATTTGATTTGAAAATATACCACTTGCAGTGGCGACGCCGTCCTGACTGGTCGCTTCGGTCGTCTCGGCGGACAATTTTCGTACATAGAGAGCGTGCCTCCCTAAGTGTGCTTTAAAATTCCATGACCTTTATGTTTATTATTTCGTCATCTAAGCGTTCTCTACAATCCGTTAATTTCGCAATACAGCCTATCACTTTCCTATTGATAATTCGTTTTGAACTACATTGAGATTTTGAACTCGCTGCTTACTTACTATACCTCCAATCGCTTGATACCAAATGTACTATATACATTATCTGTTTAGAATAAAAAAATGAAGAATGTATCTAAAAATGCTATGTACTAAAAATGTATATACATGCGATCTCTTTTATCGCTAGAACAAAAAGCCGCATCAAGTATACTGACTGATTGAGTTTGGATAACAGATATAAAGATAGTTTGGTCATTTTTCAGATTACTCCTGTTGTTCGTATTGTTCGGAGAGCTGACAGCCCTGATGCCGGAAGAAAATTTCGGTGCTGCCAATATTAATAATTCTAACGTACCGGGTATGTTGGTTTTTAACTAATGGCAACAGTGTCCAAATTATATGACGGAGAGGCTGGTTCCAAGGGTTTTTTAAAATGATGACGTCGGCGTTTCTGATGCCTTTCTCTTCATTATTATCATTGCCTTTTTTAGCGACAGTAATTAAGACTCATGAATTCCGTTTATTATATCAAGTGTACCACGATAACAAGTACAGAGCTCCGCTCCGTTTGACTACTTGAGCTGGAATGTCTTGTGCGTTCAAACAATATCTGTTTGAAAAATAAAAGTGTCCGTCGAAAAGCTTCCAATTAGTGTGGCGCCGGCGTAGCGAGTGGTGTAATTTCAAAGATGGCGTCGCAAGTTTTTTTATAAAAATTTTGAACTCCGCATTCTCAACAAACCACGCTAGCGCTATTAGAAAACTTTTTCAACTTATCCACATGTAAGCTAATTTATTTATGGAGCTAATTAAGCTATGGAGGGTAGAAATAAGGAGAATCATTTCATAAGGGAAAAAAGTTGAAAAAGTGTCCTGCTGTATACTATAATAAATAACAGTTCAAAAACCTATCACAATCGCGCTGGTGTACATAAAGGGTATGAATGTAGGAATTGTAGATGAAGTATGCCGAATTAAAAATTTAATATCATTTCGACTAAAGTATAACAGTTAATTGAAAATTTCAACAGCTTACGTTGGACAAAATAATGCAGTAAATATAAATTATAACCAATTATTATAAGAAAACGTGCTTCTATAGTGATTTTATTTCCACCACCTTAGTTTAATACATTTCGATGGACATTTTTCATAAACACAGACGATTCTTTTTACCTCCACCCTCCATAGTTTACACTCTATTTTCCTTCTTCTTTTTTTCTTAAATATGGCAACTGGCTTCTTCTTCTTCTTGCTAGTGTCGAGTTTACGAAAATATTAAATTAATAAATACATATTTTTATGTGAAAAAAGACATGAAGTTAATTCATTTAAGACAAAAAAAATTGTAATGAAATTAAGCGAAACGAAATGAGCTGAAATAGTCTCAGTAAAACGGTGGTTATTTACGAAACATTTTGGAAGAACCCACGTCCGACCATCGTTATCACAAGATTAAACCTAAAGATACCCTAAACAAACAAAATAAAACAACTCTGATTAACATCGCACTGCATTCGCATTCCCTCCCGCCTAAAAATCCTTCTACCATCCATAAGCGCGGTTTTCTTATGTCTTTTCACAGATACGGATGCAACGCAAAGGAATTGCACGACAGGCAATGGAACACCGGGGTCGTGCGTCCTCCGACGTTATTGCGACTACGGGACCGTCTTCATAGATTTTACACTGTACGCTCCGCGAAAATATGTCAGGTAAAATAAACGTTTTCATAGGCTTACACACACACACACACACACACACACGCACTCAAGCATACACACACGCACACAAGCATACACACACGCACACAAGCACACACACACACACACCTCCAATCACCAGGTGAGCCCCAATCGGCGGCTCTCCCAACCTTGTGAAACAGCAGGACCTGAAATTTATCGAGTGCCATCTTGAGTCCCAACTTTTGGATCTTACCGACTATGAGTGCCATCCCTGCGTAGGCAAGTCGGTCAGACTCATGCTAGGAGTGGGTGATATAAATCGTATCTAGATTCAATATCTATATATCGCAGCAATATCGTTGAATCCGATATCGCCCCGCACGAAATCTATATATCGATATCAGCCGATACACGATGTAGACGCGAGATGAACAAACTACGAAATATTTGAAATTTGGTCGTTGCAAATGAAGGACACAGACTGCGGGAAGAAACGATAAGAAGCGGCAGTTCTGCGTTAAAGGAAGGATGCACAATACCTTTATGTAGTCCTTACTGCAGACTCGTACCACTTCGCGATGAGAAAGACCAACGATTTCACTTATTTACGTATTTAACATAACAAAGACACGAAGCGCGCGCGGTTGTTCAGCCATATTTTTTCGTCTCGATGTCACCACACGATCTCGCTCGCACGCGTCCGTAGGTAAAGTGCCGGAGAGGGATGGGACAGGATTTGCAAAACCAAATTAAAATGTTGCTATTTTTCGAAACTTAAAACTAAGTTTTAAACTAGCGCAACCACACGATATTGCTCGATGTGATGCGCATCGGCATATCGTACCGATTCGTGAATCGAAATCTATGTATCGATATCAGCCGATACACGATATTGCTCGATGTGATGCGCATCGGCATATCGTACCGATTCGTGAATATCAGCAATATTCGTTTGGTTCGTATCGAATCGGCCAGAGTGAGTGAGCGCACGATAGGGATATCATGTGATGAATGAAACAGAAACAGGCATTATCCATACAATTGTAAACCTTATATTTAAGTCCATATGTCTGTAATTATTCTTAGCGTATCAGCAGGATACAATTTAGGAAAGAAGTTTCAACTTTCGACCCTAACTTGAATGCAGTATAGCCTATTTGCATCGTTGAATTTAATTTCACGCGCTTTGACCTTGAACTAGAATTTTTGGACAAGTGTTTATAAATACTTAAAAGTTTTTGTGTTTGATTTTTAAAGTACACATTTTTCTATTTTTAGTTGAATCCAAATAATTGAGTTTATTTCTTGTGTTTGTATTAAACTTTTGAAATCTACTCTTTTGGTATATTTTGTAATTTTAAATTAAGACACAAAATACTAAAAACTGAAAATAATGTAGCCAGTCCTAAGCCTTTTTTTTTTTTTTTTTTTTCGGGTAGTGGGCCGAACCTCCTACGAGGTCCCCGCGCAAAAGGGGCGCGCGGGGTATGTGAGACTCAACGATCTGCATGGTGTTGTGAGCAGACCGCGGGCCCAAGGATTTTAGGACCCACCCACTAAACGACTCCCCTGCACTCTTACACCCGACGTCCGATCCCCTCCGAAGTCAGAACCCGGATGAGGTAGGGGGGCTACCGCGGTCAACACTACAACCAGACGGCGCGGCTCACCCCAAGGACGCCCGGCCGACGGAGCCTTCGAGGCAAATCGAAGGCTCTGAAACGTCGGCCGTCTCGGTACGGCAGCCCGTCGGGCCGCCCAGACGGTGCCGCTGGTGTCCCGGAATACCCCGCTGGACCAGAACCAGCCTGCCGGGTCGGGACGCGATACACCGTCGACCGGTCGCTCTATTCACTCCACGGCAGCGCGCTAGAGTGCTGGTAGCGCGCCGCGCGGCCTCACCCCCTCAAGTCGGCCAGTCCTAAGCCTGATAAAAGCATGAAGGAAAGTTTTTTTGATATTTTTATTTTCATGTTCTTTTTATTACTTTAAAATCATATTATAAATTGATATCAGAAAACCAACCGTATAACGTTGACTTAAATCTATATCTACTACGATATTATATCAGCGTATCGTTTCAAATCTCAAATATCATGAAACGAGAAAATCTACTAGCATCCATCAATATATAGATTCAGAAAATATATAGATTCAATATCCGATATTGATACTCCATATATAGATACGATTCGATACGCGGCAAAACCGATATTATCCACTCCTAACTCATGCTAGTCTTTTCTCCGAGTGATGAGCAGCGTGTCATCCACGTAGCGCACAACACGTAGGCCCTGAGAGGGCTGTGAAGGACGCTTCGTAGGACCCAGTCGTAGCCAATATCCTGAGGTTCATGGACCAAAGCCTGTAAAACACTACCGAAAAGTGGAGCAACGCACCTTCGTATCCAGTGCACACGACCGACCTATCCTCGAGATAGGGCCCGAACAGCCAGCCACTCATCGTTTGACTACTCCGCTATGGTGTGGAAAAAGAGATCGTACGCCATAGCAGGGTGGTTCAAATTCGCTTGGAGGAAACGATGGACGTGACCCATTATTGAGGGGGCCACGCTCATCACTCCTCCGTCCGCCACGGCCGACAGTTGTCGGGTAATTGGCGAGGCCGTGCTTGATGCCGAAACACTGGAGGCATTACCAAGATCTTGCCTCCTGCAGTAGCATGTAAGAGAAGATTCAGCCCACGTGTAGCCCTTCAAGCGTGTTGGCAGGCTTCCCACTGGGAAGCGTGTGGGTGGCTGTCCACACGGGGTACCGCTCTATGCGGTACAGGCTCTGGAGTCCCCTCTCCTAACATGGGCAAGGGCGTACTTCTTCTGGGGTGCGATGGCGGTAGTCACTAGTTCCTTCGTGACGCAATCATCGAAACCCGTCCATTTGAATTCCGCCGTTTAAATTTGTACATATAAATGTACTTCAGTAGTAGTAGGACGTATTATGAGAGCAAGGCTGGGTGTCGCCACCCTAGAACGGTGCTTTTAGGTACCTCAAGCACCGGTCATCGTTCTCGTCGAACCCGTCGCTTACGACGAAGGGCTCGACGAGTAAATTAACCCACAGACACAGCCCAATGAGTTTCTGGCCGGATCTTCTCAGTGGATCGCATTTCCGATCTGGTGGTAGATTCTGCGAAGCATTGCTCTTGGTAGGGCCAGTGTTAGCAACGCTCCGGTTTGAGCCCCGTGAGCTCACCTACTAGTTAAGATTACGTTGAAATAGCCTCTCAAGGCTCTCAGCTTAGGTAGAAGAAAAAAAAAGCCACCCTGCGTATTTCTGCCGTGGAAAAGTAATGCGTTTTGGTTTGAAAGGCTGGGCAGCCGGTCGTACTGTAAAAACTGAGGCTTTAAAATTCATATCTCAAGATTAATCTCGGCATTTACGTTATTCAAGTCTATGAGCTCTGATAAACGCTTAACATCACACGGGCCGTGAGCTCATCCGCCCACCTAAGCAATAAAATAAAAAATTAGACAAAGAGGTAACAAACCTGTTGATCACAGGAACGTTTGCCCAAACTATCTCAAATAAGCTCAGTCCAGCAGTCAAGGCGCTAACCAATCAATCAAAAGAATAAAACCATTTGCACAATGATGTGCCACATCATGTGAACATGATAATTGGATTTAAAAAAAAAAAACTTCATGTTTGTGTGTGTGACAACCAAATGTCATTTTAATTTATTCAAGAATTAAAATATCAGAAATTGCTTCTCCATTCAGCAGTCGTGGTACCACATGTTCTCGGCCAATTGTTTCACGTTAAACCGGTGTTTGCAATTCGTACAAAACCAATCGGGCTCGTTCTGGTGGTATATGTTATAGTGCTCCACGATTGTGTCTTCAATTGATTGACCAGTGAACAATACTTCACAATAACCACACCTCAGCTTTAACCAGTCTTTTGTGGGCATATTCTTTTGTTCAAAGAAACCGTACTTGTTGTATGATATTTGTATCCTCGGTACAAGGGTTTCCTCTATTTGCAAATCATATTTGTTATCATCACTGACCCACTCGTCTGTGTAAAGATACCTGACATACGCATATTGATTTAAGATCTTGCTGAACGAACAAGAGTTAACTATTGGGAGCGGTATCAGATCTAACTCATTCCGCATTAATTCAAATATGGTTTTGTAAAGAGAATAACCGGGGTGGTCCTTATAAAATATCATTAAATCTGTTAACAATCGATTAATGAAGGCTTTATTTAAATTTCGTTTGGCCGAGTTACTTCTGACCATCAGAGAAGTATTTAAAGCCTCTTTATTATAGACATGCTTAGTGTGCATCTTGTTGACTAGAACATGTTTGAGTACGTGTTTCATCTCACGTACGAAGGAAATACACGGTAAATTTATATTTATTTGAACTTGTAATTTTAATATTGATTCTAAATCCCACATGTGTAGTATGATACGGTTGTGTATATTTTCAGTTAAGTTGAATATATCAGTGGAGTTCTCTGCTTGGGGGTTCCTGTGAATTAACTGGTTCAGCTGATCTCTCGAGCAGGACACTTCCATCATAACTTCATTCATTTTGTTGCTGTCTTTGGTAACTTTTTGAACTTCCTTCACTGCTTCGTTCGCAAGAGGCTTCGCAATCTCCAACATCTCACCCAAATACAACTTTATATTCTCATACTTACGTTCCAAAATCTTCTTAACATACTCAGGTGATTTTTCCGCTTGTAAATTAGTTATTTGATCAAACTCGTCCCATTCAGGCCATTCTCTTAGATATTTTTTAATTATATTCACGTACACGTCCACTGTTAAGCTATGAAGAGTCCCAGTGTGAATATCAAAATCTTTATGTAATATCTGAATTATTTGTTTGTTTGTCAGCGTTAAGTTCATACTTGTGTAGTTTATTAACCGTTTGAATAGTTGCATTATTGGGCGATCTGAAACAGTAAAAGCATACTCTAATTTGGGTCCAGCTCGGTTTTTTTTTATTGCTTTGATGGGTGGATGAGCTCACGGCCTACCTGATGTTAAGTGGTTACCAGAGCCCATAGACGTCTAAAACCCAAATGCCGACAGTCATCTTGAGATATGAGTTCTAAGGTCTATAGTTACAACGGCTGCCCTACCCTTCAAAGCAAAACACATACAAGACGTCCTACTACGTCCTCTACTTTAAATCTACCTAATATGACACTAGGTAGACTTAAGCAACACGATAGTAAGAAACTTTAATTGTGACATACAATATAGTCAAAGGTTATAATAATGACCTAATTTTCAATAACAGCCAGCATTTACAATGTCAACCCTAAAACTCATTGCTACTAAATCTAGGAAATATTTCACTAGGTATTTACTGCCTTTTTAAGATTGCAAGGAATAAGTTTCTGGAAATAGTGAAGTCGTAGTACAAGACTAAACCTAAAATAAAAAATACTAATTCTATAGATAAATTCTAATCATCACCTTTATTTTAGAATTGTTTTGTAAAATAATAATAAAACCTTTTTTATTTTTTAACTAACTGACCCGGCTTCGTATTGCCTCAATCGATAAATAAAAGACGTAAATTTTTGTATAAAATTAACTTAAAACAAACAAAAGGAATCCTTCCGACGGGGGACACATAAAAGGAAAAACAAAATTGTTATTTTTATTTAATTCCGAGCATTTTCATAATTATCTACCTTTTAAGCCTTCTCTGGACTTCCACAAATAATTCAAGACCAAAATTAGCCAAATCGGTCCAGCCGTTCTCGAGTTTTAGCGAGACTAACGAACAGCAATTCATTTTTATATTTAAAGAAGAAGATTAAGATAGATTATTGTCTAACTATTAGTTAAGTTTTTAGGTTTTGTAGATACCTATTGTACGGTTTGATAAAACAAATGTTTTCAAGACTGACCTTCTATAGTTGTAATTCCAGAAACATTTGCCGCCTCCGGGTTTTTTACGTCGTTTTTCGAACTACACTCTGCCATATTTCAGATTGTTTAACAATAAGTAATAAGTTGTGTTTGTTATGTTCTCATTTATTAGTCTTAGAGATTTTGAAATATATTATTTTTTTACTAAATATTTTTCAAAATAAATATTACGTATCGCGTACCTATGTATACTGAAAGTAAACAATCGTGTATAATCTATGCAATCAATTTTTTTAAGGGATTTTATGACCTGGTTACGAAGACCTTTAAGCCATGTCTTATTTTAATTTATATTATACATATTTTTATAAAAGATAATATGGGGTGAAATGAAATGAGATGAAATAAGATGAAATGAAATGAAGATGATTAATTTGAGACATTAATCAACTGGGATGAAATTAAATTAAATGAGATGATATGGGATGAAATGCAATCTCAGTAAAATGGTGGTCATTACTGAGAATTTTACGGTAGAGTTTTTAGAAATCTCGAGAAGTTTCGTCCAGCGGCTTCGTTTCGTTTTCTCACATTTGTGCACTTTCACAGTTTTTTTTTTTATTGCTTACATGTGTGGACGAGCTCACAGCCCACCTGGTGTTAATTGGTTACTGGAGCCCATAGACATCTACAACGTAAATGCGCCACACACCTTGAGATATAGTTCTAAGGTCTCAGAGTATAGTCACAACGGCTGCCCCACCCTTCAAACCGAAACGCATTACTGCTTCACGGCAGAAATAGGCGGGACGGTGGTACCTACCCGTGCGGACTCACAAGAGGTCCTACCACCAGTAATTACGCAAATTATAATTTTGCGGGTTTGATTTTTATTGCACGATGTTATTCCTTCACCGTGGAAGTCAATCGTGAACATTTGTTGAGTACGTATTTCATTAGAAAAATTTGTACCCGCCAGCGAGATTCGAACACCGGTGCATCGCTCGATACGAATGCACCGGACGTCTTATCCTTTAGGCCACGACGACTTCTGAAATTAAACAGTTAATAAACCACCGTTATTGCACATTTAAACCTGAAGAAACACTAAATAGACAAAATAAAACATACTACACAACTTCACTCCTCGCGTTCCCGCCAAAAAGCCCAATGCAATTAACAAAGCAAAGTATAGATTATGTAAAAGACTTAGATAATACACTTAACACAGATAATAATGCTACGAAAACGATTTTCAATATCAATCTTAGGTGAAATTTGAAAGGGTAAACAGGTTTCGTTTGAAGTCGTCGTGGCCTAAAAGATAAGACGCCCCGTGCATTCGTATAGATGCAACTATGCCGAAGTTCGCATTCCGCAGGCAGGTACCATTTTTTTAAAGGAAGTGCTTCTTCGACTTGACAATTTGACGTCGACTTCGACAGTGAAGGAATAACAACGTGTAATTAAAATCAAACTCGCAAAAATTTACTGGTGGTAGGACCCCTTGTGAGTCCGCGCGGGTTGGTACCACCACCCTGCCTATTTCTGCCGTGAAGCAGTAATGCGTTTCGGTTTGAAGGGTGGGGCAGTCGTTGTAACTATATTTGAGACCTTAGAACTTGTATCTCAAGGTGGGTGGCGCATTTACGTTGTGGATGTCTATGGGCTCCGGTAACCACTTAACACCAGGTGGGCTGTGAGCTCGTCCACCCATCTTAGCAACAAAAAATTAAAAAATAAAAAAATATATAAATTGCGTAATTTCTGATAGTAGGACGTCTTGTACGACCGCACGGGTAGGTCTACCCTGTCTATTTTTTTTTAAACAGTAGGTATAACCATTAAATTTTTGTGAAACTTTAACCAATCATTTCGGTTTGACGGGTGGGGCAGCTGTTGTACTGTAAAAACCGAGACTAGAACTCATGCCTCAAAGTGAGTGGTGGCATTTATGATGTTGGGCTCCCGTATCCTCGCAAACCCAGATGAGCCTTGAGCTCGTCCAGCCATCCCTATAAGAATAAAATTCTTCCTATTCGTACACTCTTGACAGAGTGGTCGTGGTCATGCATCAGTCGGATCCTGCGATACCGATGCTCTCGCGATGCAACGCCATGTGGCACGATGTTTCGCAGAGTGAGAGCAAACATTTATGTTGGAGTGAGTAACAGATTTTATGAGGTCGTCCGCGAGTTGTCATCGTGTTGGAGATCGTCCGCGAGATCTTTTGCCCTCGACTTTCCCTTGCACCACCAACCGCTCAATGGAATCCTCATTACGAGTGATGTGCCCGAAGAACTTGAGGATTCGTAATTGGACTGTTGACGATAGTCTCTCCTTGATGTTGAGCTCTTTCAGGATCGAAATGTTGGTACGGTGCGCGGTCCACGGAATTCTGAGGAGACGTCTCCAACACCACATTTCCAGTGCGTCAATCTTACGACGGTCTTGCATCCTCAGCGTCCACGTCTCAGCCCCATACAGAAAGATTGGAAAGACCAGGCATCTCATTAACCGAACTTTTGTGTTTTTGGTTATTCTGCGGTCTCTCCAAATCTTTGTTAGCCTCTCAACTGAGGATCTTGTCACGGCGCAACGTCTTCGGATCTCATCTTCGCAGCCTCCAGCGTTGGTGATAGTGGAGCCTATATATACATAGCTATTAACTACCTCGCATCCCGCTATATGTTGGACTTCCGGTTAGTTGATGTTAGCACGATCTACGATCATCATTTTGGTCTTATCACGATTGATCGCAAGTCCAAAATCCAACGCTGTAGTCTCCAGCCGGCGAAGAAGCACCTCGATTTCGTCTCTGGTTGATGCCAAGAGGGTAGTATCATCGGCGTATCTCATGTTTGATATTTTCCGACCACCAACGGATATTCCGTTATCCCAATCTTCAAGAACTATCCGCATTATATACTCTGTGTATATATTAAATAAAAGAGGAGATAGTATGCAGCCCTGCGTAACGCCTGCCCGTATGCTGAAGCGTTCGGAGTCAATACTGTCAACACGAACAGCGGCCGTGCCATCTTCGTACAGACGTCTGATGGTGTGTACAAGATGTTGCGGTACACCCATTTCCGTCAGTACCAACCACAGCTTCCACCACTTGACGGTATCAAAAGCCTTTCGGAAATCCACGAAGCACACATATAGGCTAATATTAAATTCTCTGGCCTTTTCTACAATTTGCCGCATTACGAGTAGTTGCTCTGTTGTGCCTCGACCTTTTACAAAACCTGCTTGCTCGGGGGCGATCTCTCGGGACAAGTAACCTTGGAGCCTCGTGTTAATTATGTGCAGCATGACTTTACTGGCGTGGGATACGAGAGAAATTAGTCTGTAGTTATTGCACTTCTTCGTTGATCCCTTTTTGTGAAGTGGAATGAATATCGAATGTGACCAATCGCTCGGCCAACCTCCAGTGACCCAAATTCGACAACAGATGATGTGCAGTATATCCACTCCGATTGCCCCCATGGCTTTTATTAAGAATAAAATTAAGCGTTGGAAAAACCTCCAGTGCACTAATGAGAGTTGCGAGGCAATAAAATCCGTCAAATTGAAGTAGCTGGCGGCAATTACGTTGTGTTGTCTATGGAGCTATGTCACAAGTGGGCAATTAACGTTTGGCCTAAAGGTCTAGATACCAGGCCATAAACTCAAAAAAAAAATAAAGTGTGCAATGAACTGGTTTTCTAGGTACAACCAAAAATAACATGGAGGTCTTTCGAAGAAATGGGCATTTGGTTGTCAAAAACGTTTTATGTATTAATTTCAGACAATGCGGCGACAAAGAAGCTTGCTGCCCCTTCACCGCTCAGCTTCCGGTGCTCCAAGCAAATACTTCAGAAGATGACGCTTCGTTTGAATTTGACGAAAACGATTAAATTTGATCTTTTGCTGTTTGTTAAGCTGTGATATTAAAATTTTTAATTCAACATCGCTCTATTATTCAATCCAAATGTTCTTTATTTTTAAGCGAATATAATCGAAGTATGATGGTAGTCCGAACGAAAAATTTGTTTAAGACGGTACGGATATTCATATAATACCTCTTTAACGTACAAGAAAAATCTGGCGTGTTTTATTTCCCAAATAAATATAACCTAATCAAAATTATTCTCATCAAATGTAATCAATCTGTTATGTCTATGGGTTCCAGTAACCACTTAACACCAGGTGGGCTGTGAGCTCGTCCATCCATCTAAGCAATAAAAAAAAATAAAAACACGTTTCATTTAAATATTCTCTTCTTTAAATATTTAAGTTTAGTTTTAATTTTTTTGTTACACACTGAAAATGAAGTCGTCGTGGCCTAACGGATAAGACGTCCCGTGAGACGTCCGGTGCATTCGTGTTGAGCGATGCACAACGGTGTTCGAATCTCAGTCGGGTACCAATTTTTCTAATGAAATACGTATTCAACAAATGTTCACGATTGATTTCCACGGTGAAGAAATAGCATCATGTAATAAAAAAATATTTGCAGCGGAGGATGATCTTCCAACTGAAGATTGTAAATGACGTGCATCAAAAGTTCCTTTTGTTTTTGGTTTGCCATTTTCATCAGCTCATAATATTGCTCGTTAGGCATTAGATTTTCTTTCCGTTTTGCAATGGCACCAAGTTTATTTAGGGTCGCGAGACGTAAATCACTGTTTACATCCGAATTCGGATTGTCATATAGCGTTTGGAATGGATTAGCTTCTGGAAATCTAGTGGCAATATCATGAATCTCATCGTCATCGTCTGCTTCATCATTTTCGCGACATAGTTTTCGGCATAGCTCTATAGTTTTATTAATGTCTAAGTCAGATTCAACTCTTTACGTCGCTCCAGAATTTGGTTTTCATTTTCATCGTAAATCCTAGTAAATTTCATCTCTTCAAGAATATCGAATTCTTCATTCCGAAATGGGATATGCAAAGTCACCATTTCTCTTTTACACTCATTTATATCTGAGCCTATGTCATAATTCCTATATCGAATGATGCGTTGTTGCTTTCGACGAATATAATCACCTTGAGAATTTTTAGTAAAATTAGCAACGAATTGTGCAAGTGATGATTCTTCCATTTCTTGTGGTCGCTTCTCGTATTTATCAAACCAGTTTTCCTTCCAAATACTTGTTGAATCTTCATTGATATTTAATTCATCTAATTCTTTTTGTGTTCGTCTAATACGCTGTCGCGGAATAGAACGAAGTATGCTCAATATAAAAAAGATGCAAAAAATTCGTCACACAAAAATTAGAGAAGCCACCAAAGCGACGGATGCTCTAATCTAGGCTAAGAAACTAAAATGGAAGTGGGCTGGGCACATAGCGAGGCTAAAGGATGAGAGATGGACCAACAGGGTAACAACGTGGAAGGGTCCAATAGGCAAACGCCGGAAAGGCAGACCCCACATGAGATGGTCAGACGAGCTGATAAAAATAGCTGATACCCGCTGGCCACAAATAGCCCAAGATAAAGATACATGGTATTCTTTAGAGGAGGCCTTCACCTTCATTTGAGGAGGGTTCATGTAAACAAACTTTTATATTTACACACTATAAACTTTTTTTTAAAAAAAGCACTATCTACATTTATATTTTTTTAAACGAGGGGCGGGAGGGAAGAGGGATGAGAGGAGGAAGGAGAAAAGGGCAAACAAGTGTAAACAGCATCACTATTATTTTTTCTTCTTTCCTTTTTTTTCTTTTTTCTTTACTTTATAATTTCTTCTTCATACTTGAAACGTGTATGTAACCTATTATTTGCATGAAATAAAAGGCTTATTATTATTATTATATTATTATAATACGCTGTCGTTCAATAGGCCAAACGGTGGGAATATAAACTGTGGAGACTGAACTTCTAGACATAGGTTCACGAAGAAGTTACCACGCTGCTTCCTGGCTTGTTAATTCAACGGTGTTGAGCATATTAACACTCATTTTTCTAGTTATTTCTACTATATCAAACTCAGGGTTTTCGTCCATGATTTCATGAATTTGTCTTTGTAAATTACTTATACCCCTATTAGTTTTATTGACATATTCAACAACATACGCTGCACATGAGTATTCTTCGATAATAAATTGCATATCTGTATTTGATTGTAATACATTGAGAATAAAAGGATTGAAAGGGTTGTGCCATTTTTCTTTAGGTTGTCGCTTCAAAAATACTTTAGGTCTGGTAATTCCAGCTTCAAGAATATGAAAATAATCATTATCAGAAGTTATATGATTTTGTGCATAAAACATTTAAACATTCTCGTAATGATTGTTCTCAAGATTAATTTGTATTTGTTTATACCGCTTAGCATAATCAGCATATCCTGGTTGATCTTTCAGCATTGGTTTTAATATTGTAGTGGATTTACATGGCATAAATGGAGCATCAAATCGGCATTTCTGAGGTTGATTGGCATGTACTTTTTTATAACAGGTAAAAGTATGTTTGTGACTTTGCAAGCGAATATGTCCAGAAGCTTCTGATGAAGAAACTGATATCAATTGATCGATCATCATTACAGTATCTTGATAGTTTGTACCAAGAGGATCTGATGGAGCGTCATTCAGCCACAATAAAATATGTGCATGAGGACTACCACGATGCTGGAATTCAATTCGTTTAAAATAGTCGACAACATAATAATTTCCGAATGGGCTGTTTTTCTTTGATGGGAGAATAGTTATCAATATATTGACTATTTTATTAAAATAGATAGCACAGCATCTTCATTCACTAGTGTAGTCTTCTTAGATATGTAATCCAGTGACGCAGCTTGTTCAGCTGAAATTTCAGTACCGTTATTTTTTATTTTTTTATTTGTACTATAATTGTATTAAATTGGTCCATCCGATTTCATTGGCACTCAAAGTAAGAAACAGTAGGTTTTCCTAGTTGCCGAATCATCGCAAAAAGATCTCTTTTTCGATCGCTCCAATACCAAACCGAATTTGGTATTGAGCGTAGGAAAGCTAAATTACTTTCGATACAATTATTAATGTAGTCAGCTGACTCAACTTGCTGCCGTGTAATATTAGTATTTTTTCCCACATGTTTAAATGCAATCGTAAGCGAGTCACGAACTCTTAACCTCATAATTTTCATTGCTAGATATAATAAATGATGTGGAGTAACTCCACGCCGATCTGATCTTCGTAATTCGCTAGTTGATATTGCGAACGGTGTTGCATTTACTCCCCCTCTAAATTTTCGGAAATGACCCAAATAAATCGATGGGAAAGAAAGTTCTTCGGCATGCTCATCAAAAATTATACTTTTGGGAATGTTATATTCTCCAGGAGCGATCCGTAAATACATATCTTCATTCCAAAGTAGAGTTTTCTGTTGTGCTGTTAAACTCTCTTCAACCGGTATATTATTATCTTCACTCATTTCTTCTAGATCGATTTCATTATTACTATCATTGTTGAAGAAGCTCTCATCAATTTTAATATCGTAAAATAAATAAAGTGGAGTTTGAAACAGATACTGAAGCCATGCACGAATTGTCCTTTTATTAACCAGTCCCATTAAATAGCTCGATCTATGTATTTTTGACGTGAAAACTTCTTTAGAATCGTTGTGATTTCAAACCGGATGCAACGGAAAAAACGACAGGTAAGAGACACAATTACAAAAATGTGTAGGATGAAGCCAGCAAAGAATGAGACAGAAATATACATACTATTTAATACAGCGCCATCTCTGAGATTTTTTAATACTAACGTGTGTATGAAAGCTCTTGTAGTGAATTTTAATTTAGGATTATACGTGAAATTAAAATATCAATTCACAGAGGGCGCTACCTTACAATTATTTACTAATGACAAAATTTTACATATACTTAAGACGTTTAGGATAATTGTATTTTAATTTTGGAAGGTTTCACTTCTACCACGTGTGAATTGCAGACATTTTGTTTTTTTATTGCCTTTGTATGCAGACGAGCATACCTGATGGTGAGTGGTTACAGTTGCCCATGGACTTCAGCAATGCCTACTGAAGTCCATGGGCGCTGCCCACCGCTTAATACTCTCCACAAGCCTCGTCTGAAGATGGACAAGTTTTCGCTTTGCAGGCGTGTTCCGTTATTTTACTTCCTTATATTATTATAACAGCGATTCTTATTTGAAGATGGATTAATAATTTCAGTACATTTTTAAATCTACCAAAGCATGTCCTAGTGCCCTGGTTTTTTTCTTCTAATTTTTCCTGTTCTGTTTTCTGCTACGAAGGACATCGAGGAATATCCGTTCAATTGCTACACTTTAATTGAGACTACGACCTCATTTCTCATCAAGTTCGACGACCTGTACTCCAAATATACAAAAGAAAAAAAACAATTCAAAGCATGTAACGAGTTATCTATCGATTGTGTATTGAGAATCAATTCCTTAAAAAACTAAAATTTTCTACATCGTAAAGAACAATGGCAATTTTTTACCTGAATGTTTAAAAGGCGTCTTAGATTAAGACATAAACGAAACTTCATCATTTTATTTGCTCGTTTTTTATACGATGTTAGATTTACGTGGCAAAGCCACGAAAAAATGTTAATAAGCTTTTAATTAGATTTTTGTGTACTTCCGGTTTAATATTTGTAAAGGATGGCATTTATACTATTGGCACAAAAAAGCAATATTTTTTAATAATGAATAATATTCATAAAGTATTTAAAATGAAAATAATAATATTAATTATCCTTTGTTACAATTAGTACTTAATTAAATAACTAAATATGTAATAGTAATGGCAGCACTGAGGATGACAATGATTTTAAGACGACTTTTTGGCGGGAACGCGAGGAGTGAAGTTGTGTGATTTGTTTTATTTTGTCTATTTAGTGTTTCTTCAGGTTTAAATGTGTAATAACGGTGGTTTATTAACTGTTTAATATCTGTGAAAGTGCACAAATGTGGGAAAATGAAACAAAGCCGCTGGACGCAACTTCTCGGGATCCTCCAAAAAGTCCACTGAAAAAATCTTAGTAAATGACCACCATTTTACTAAGATTATATTTCATTCCATATCATCTCATTTCATTTAATTTCATCCCAGTTGATTAACGTCTCAAATTAATCATTTTCATTTCATTTCACTCCATATTATCATTTTTCATAAAAATAAGAATATAAATTAAAATAAGACATGACTTAAAGGTCTTAGTTACCAGGTCATAAAATCACTTAAAAAAACAATGATTTTAACAGTATGACAACTGACATAATGCGCATGACTATTAGACTTGCGCAAAACATCACTTCCCAATGTAATGTGATATGACATCACTTTTACAGACAGGTGATATTACTCGAAAACATTACACATCACTCTTAACATTACTCGGTGCGTTCAATAGATACTGTGACGACGAATACATTGTATCTATACACCCGAATCATTACCTAAGTGATGTGTATCAACACATCACTTAGGTAATGATTCGGGTGTGTCATTACAGTAGTGTATTACAATACAAAGTATGAACTTTGTATTGTAATACACTGTTATATTACTTGACAGAGATTGACTTACTTAATAATATAATAATTTTATTTTTTACTTAATATAATTTATTGTGGGATGAACGGATTTCATATGGCGACTTAGACTGCAAATTGAGCTCGACAATAATGTTAATATACGAGAGCAGTAGATGCATTGTTTCGGCGCGATATCCTCAAAGTGCATCCAAGGAGGACTGTACTTTCATTTAGACGCCGTTATTTCTTTCACTTATTAAACACGCATTAAAACAAATAATAAAACTATCTTCAAACAAGTGCTTAAGTAATTCAAATCAAACACAAAAATTAATATGAAATATTACTAAACAATTACGAGCGACTAGCGATTTTACAAAAGTTGCGAATAAAAAATTAAGTAAGTACTTGCGGGAAACTACCGGCTGGCCGCATGAAAAATATAAACACAAATACCTATATTAAAATTCAGACGTACCATAGGTATAAAAATGTACCTAGCGGCCAGGACATACGGTTCCAAATCACTAGGAATAATTCCGTGTCGCTTGCTCATTTATTTTGCGTCGATCGGTCTGTCTCGCTCGCTCGGTTCCGTTCGTGTAATAAGCAACATTACACGACAAAGAAAGAAACATGTTGGGTGATGGTGTGATGTTTGTTTCCTTCGCGTAATGTGTGATGTTGCATTAAATCGTAGAGTAATATTACCCGAGTAATATCACTCGCATTACTTACACATGTCTAATGACTATGCCCGTCCATAATGCTCGTAAGTAGAAGAGAGAGCGAAATACTCGCTTCACCGCTCCGATTTTTTATGACCCAAACTGCACGGACAAAATAATTTTACTATAGTAAATTAGCTTTGCAAGCCTTCGTTTGTCGCAAATATGTGACTAATTCGTTCAAAATGTTAAAAGTACCTATCTCTGACACACATTTTTACACATTTACAAAGAAGAAAGAACAAATTATACAATATGTATATGTACCTAGGTAGCTCTGCAATTGCTAAGGGTACCTACCTACTCGAGTACTATTAGAGGTGTATCCTTGGTTCATCTATGATAATGAAACTAAACATGTTATTTAAACATATCGTTTACTTATTTTATCAATTTGTTATAGTCCGTGCCTACAAAAATCAGAGACATCTAGTTATTGATAGATAACCTCAAATTATAAAGTAAACACGTTGATATCTTTTTTTTGTGACTTTCTTATACCAAAAATATTTCTGATTAAGCTTAAGCTTGCTTAAGGTTGCGTGAGATGGTTGGATCATTGTGTTGTCACAAATGCAGCGCTGTCGACAGTGATTAACGTGTTAGTCGAGTATGACGTGCAGTGGTCTGATCATTTCCCACTGGTGATTGATTGTAACTTGGATTTAGTGTCGTATAAACAGTTACCAATCTCTGCACCGGTGTTCAGTGGGGTTATTTGGCGTGAACGTACGGCTGAGCAAATCCGGAAATATAACAAACTATGTTGTGCTCAACTGCGAGAAATTGATTTTCCGATGGAAATGAGTAGTTGCTGTGATGGAATGTGCTCCAATGCTGAGCACAAGTTATTAATAAAAAATATGTACTTAAGACTGGTCACTACGTTGTCGGATGCAGCAACAGCTACTTGTAAAAGGGTCAAGCCTCGAAGGAGGGGTGGTTATGTTGCGGGATGGAACAAGTATGTTGTAAGCTACCATAGGGAGGCCAGGTCGAGGTTTTTGGCCTGGGTAGAAGATGGCAAGCCTAAGAATGGTCAGACGTATGTTGACATGGTAGAAAGTAGGAAGTTGTTTAAGCAGAAGTTAAGATGGTGCCAGGATAGGCAGGAACAAATTAAAATGGATTCACTTGCATCCCATCATTCCGCTAATAATTTCCCACAGTTCTGGAAAGATACCGGAAAATTTAACCAGAAACCTGGCCTTCCTGTGAGTATTAATGGTATTTTTGACCATCACTTGATTGCAAATGCGTTTAGTAAACACTTCAAGGTGACACCGCAGCGTAATACTGGTGTGTTTCGGTCGCCCGTTGCTGGAACCATCATTCAGAAAAGGGATATCAGTTTTACATCGAAGGAGGTTAAAAGAGTTATTAACAGCATGCATAGAGGTAAATCCCCTGGATATGATGGTCTCAGCATCGAGCATCTTAGGCATGCTGGAGTCCACCTGCCACGCGTCCTATCCTTGTTTTATAATCTCTGCCTTTGCCATAGTTACTTACCAGAGGAACTTACTAAAACTATAGTGATTCCAATTATTAAGAACAGAACTGGGGACGTTTCGGATATGAGTAACTATCGACCCATCTCTCTTGCGACCATATTAGCCAAGGTGTTGGACGGCTTGCTTGATAACATTCTTAACAAACATATTAAACTGCATGAAGCCCAGTTCGGTTTCAGAAATGGGCTTTCCACTGAAAGTGCGATATTATGTCTTAAGCAAGCTGTTCAGTACTATACGGACAGGAAAACACCGGTATACGCGTGCTTCCTAGACTTGTCTAAGGCGTTTGACACAGTCCTATATGATAAGCTTTGGGACAAACTGGGCAGGGCGGGTATACCGGTTGAGGTCATATCAGTGTTACAGGAATGGTACCACTGCCAGCGGAACCAGGTGAGATGGGCGGGAGCTTTGTCCGGGCCATATGGCATGGAGTGTGGCGTGAGGCAGGGGGGGCTGACCTCTCCTTTGTTATTTAACTTGTACATAAATGACCTTATCGGTGAGCTCAGCAGCACTCATACCGGTTGTCATATTGATAGTGTATGCGTCAATAATATTAGCTACGCGGACGATATGGTGCTGCTGGGACCATCGGTAGGTGCTATTCGTAATATGCTGGCTATATGCGAGACCTACGCTGGGGAGCATGGACTGACCTACAGTAAAGCAAAAAGTAAAGTTCTGCTTTTCAAGGGTAAGTCAGGTACACCTGTTCCAGTTTGTGTTCCTTCAATTAAATTATATGATGAGGAACTGCAGAGAGTGACCAGTTTTAAGTACCTGGGCCACATTGTAACGGATGATTTGTCCGATGACGCAGATTTGGAGCGGGAGCGCAGGGCATTGGCGGTCCGAGGAAACATGGTTGCCCGTAGATTCGCTCGGTGCTCCTCCCCAGTAAAAATTTCTTTGTTTAAGGCATTTTGCCAATCGTTTTACGCGAGCAGTCTATGGGTGAATCATACTCAGCGGGCTGCCAGGGTCCTGCGCGTTCAGTATAACAACATCTTCAGGGTGCTATTGCGGCTGCCTCCCTACTGCAGTGCGTCGCAAATGTTTGCTGATGCCCGGACGGATGGCTATCAAGCTATAATCCGAAAAAAGGTTGCCTCTTTTTTAAGACGAGTGAGAGACAGTAGTAATGGCATCCTCGGGATGATTGCTTCTCGCGCTGATTGTCCGATCCAACATAAATGGATGTGTATAATTACCGGACAAGACTGACATATCCTTATTATTATTTTACTCTTCATTATGAAATGTGTATGATTTTCTTTTTTATTTTATTTTTTCTCCAAATTAATTGACTGATTGACATAATGATAGCTAATATTGACATAGAGTGGTTACTACTGTATTGATAAAATTATGTGTTTCTAATTCATTTCCTTTGTATATTTAATTAATTGAATTAGTATATTGTTCATTTTCTATTTGTATTGTTGAACTGTTTGTGTGCTGACTATTGTATTATTATTATTTTATGGATTTTTTCTGAAATAAATGTTTTATTATTATTATTATTATTATTAAGCTATGTTATTCCTATCGTTTTAGTATTTTTTTGTTTCAAGACGCCTCAAATAGATATCAGGTAAAATGTTGTATAGAAAGCTGCCATTGTTCTTTGAAAAATGTATCTAAAATTAATTTTAAAAACTCATTTTAAGATGATGATTATTTTCAAATATGGTTATTAAATTATATGTACAATTTAAAAATTATCCACCCTTTAGTTTAAAACTAAATTATAATTTTTTTTAATATCATTTTAATTTTGATTTTTTTACAATTTATTTTACAATTCAAAAATATTCATCCGCCTTCAAATTGTTTTTTTTTCCTATAAATCTAAATATTAAATCATTTTGTTAATTTAAGAATCATTAAATATGAGTTTAAATTAAATTAAATTTGTTTTCATATTTTAAATCATGAATTGTAAATTAAGTATATGTTTTTAAATTAAATTTTTAAGTTTTTCCAATGAAATTATTATTAAATAGATTTTTTTTTTTTTTATATTATTTAAAATTAAATGATGAAAGTTAGTATTCATTATTGGTACTTACAATCATTATTTACTAAATTATATCCCGTTGGGACGCTATTTTGTTGCTGAGAGTGGTCTAAAACAGAATAAAATAAATAAGGTTGTACACGTGGTGTATTGAGGTTATATATATACAGTCGTGGTCAACTAATTAGGGACATTCAAGATAGTGAAGGGCTATAACCGGTTATGTACATTTAAATATAAAACCCTATTGATTTCTCAGCACCTATTATTTGCATAATGTGGTCCAATTATTATGCTATAAATGGCTGTAAATAAAAGATTTAATAAATAGAAAAAGTATTTAATATCAAAGATTAAACATGTATTGAATATTAAGGTACAATTCTGTAGTGGACATTTAATTAAGGACAGTAAAGTATAATGAAAAATACAGTTATACAAAACTTATAATCTTCAGTGTTATAATATCTTTAACAGCCCCATTTTATTACGTGTAAAATCAGTACCCAATAGCAAAACCTTTGTTAGTAATTACCGCTTGACACCGATGTGGCATAGACATTATCAGTTTCTGACATGTTTCGACAGGAATGTTTGCCCATGCCTCACAAAAAGCTTCATGAAGTTCATCCAAATTTGTATTACGATCAGTGGAAACTTTTTTCTTGATTTCGTGCCAAAGGTGCTCAATTGGGTTGAGGTCCGGGCTATTTGCTGGCTAATCTAGCACCGATACAAACAGACTGGTAAGAAACGACTTGACTGAATGGGCGGTATGTTTCGGGTCGTTATCCTGCTGAAACGTCCATATAATAGGGAGATGCTCCTCAGCATAGGGAAGCATAGTTTCTTCCAATATTGCCTTGTATTGATGTTGGTCTAAGTTACCCTGAACTTTCCTCACAGGTCCCACTCCACGTCCAGAAAATGAACCCCATATTTTAATGTTTCCACCGCCATGTTTCGCCTGTTTTTTTGTGAATCTTGGATTCATTTCCGCTTTTACAGGACGCCGTGCATATTGCCTTCCATCTGAAGAAATCAAATTAACCTTGGTCTCGTCAGAGAAAAGTACATGTTGCCATTGGGCGTAGGTCCAATGTCCATATTTACGTGCAAATGCCAAACGAGCATTTCTATGTTCTTTCTTCAACAACGGTACTTTGCAAGCCACTCTTCCGAACAACCCTGGTTCTACCAAACGTTGTCGAACGGTCCTCGCAGATACACCGGCTCTTTCTTTTGCCCTAAACACTTCGTGTTTAATTAAAATAGAGCCCAGAAACGGATCTTTCTTAGCTAACCTGGTTATCATTCTATCTTCTTGCGGAGTCGTTTTTCTCGATCTTATTGTTCTGGACACATTTAAAGCTGTGTTATAGCGCTTGAAATGTTGCACTGCATTGCATACCATAGTTTTTGAACAATTTAAATGTTGTGCTATCCTTCGGTATGACCAACTTCATGATAATTTTTGGTAGTGTTGGATCGCAACTTTTATTTTTGCCCATTTTTCTTCAAAATAATTCTCAAAACTTAAAATAAAAAATCTGGATTGCCACCAAAACGACCACTAAACAATAAGAAAAGAAACAAAAAAGTATTAAAATTCAAATTTTGAAATTAGAACGCAATACCTCAGTGTCCGTAATTAAATGGCCAGCCAGCATTCTTTGAACCAATAGCACTATGATATTGTATCAGCTATACTGTAAAGAGGTTTAATGTTTAAGAAGTTGTTATTGTTTGTATAATCGCGCACATAAATGACTAATTACACTTACATGTAAAAGATATGGAATACTGCCAAGACTCGTTGGAAAATAAATAAAAAATTCACAATTTGGCTTAACTAGAGATTGTCCCTAATTAGTTGACCACGACTGTATAATCCATGATTAGTATAAAAAATAAAAATCAAATTTATTGATTGAAAAACATTGAAATATTAGTTTATACTTAAAACAGGATGAAAAAATATTTACACTTACCATTTATTACATCAGTCACATTAACACTTATATTTGAACATCTATTTTGATTGTTCAATAATTGTTTTTTACGTGCACGAAACTCGCGACTACGTTCTGTTGAACTTTTTCCTGGATTTTTTTTCATTTTAATTTTATTTTCTTTTTTTTTGCGTCGATATTGACGACACATTTCGGCATTAGTTTTCGGCATCTTATAAAAGGACAATGCCCAAAAGTGGGCCAACTTTATGTCAAAACTATTTGTACTTGAAAAACTATGCCTTATTTTTTCACGTTGTTTGGTTTAAACATTTCTTTCAACCTGGCATTGTTTAACATAAAAAAAAAATTACTTATTTGATAACATCCCAAAACTGAGTGCCATAGTTTTTAAATTCGCCAATAGGTAAAGGGCTTAGCCCATACAGCCTTATAGTAAACCTTTAAGCTGCCAAACGAAAGAGTTGTCTGTGACTTGAACAAAAAATTAAAAAAAATAGCTAATGGTTATAATTCACAGACTTTTTAGTTTATTTTTGTTCAATTCAATATTTATATATTGTAATAATAATTATTACTTATAACCATGAATTATTTAATATTTTTAGATCTTATTGATTCCATTAGTAAAAAACTCAATGGCCTACTATTACTCTATTCTTATTATATATGATCAGAGAGTTTTGGCAGCAACCCGAGTGAAGCGTCACTTGAAGTTTTATTTTAATATTTTTTTTGTAGTGAAAACTTCTTTAGAATCGTTATGATTTCAAACCGGATGCAACGGAAAAAAACGACAGGTAAGAGACACAAATACAAAAATGTGTAGGATGAAGCCAGCAAAGAATGAGACAGAAATATACAGGTGAATGAAGTTAGCCCCTCAAAAATTTTTTTTTTTCATATTTTCTACTTATTTTCTTTTAATTAGTTTGTTCATAATTTGTTCTTGATTGTTCACTGTTAATAATTGTTTGTTCTTCATTTATTTATTTAAAAATAATATTTAAAAATATACCTAAAAGTTAGCCCCTTTATTGCAATTTTTAATATTTTTTCATCTTTAATGACTCGTAAATATTCATTTTAGATTGTTCTTATATAAAACGCGTTTGTTCTCTTTCGGAATTACTCGTTTTTCTTTAATTAACTATTTGTATTAGTTGAATAAATGTATGCAAAATATGTGTACTGCGCATGCGTCAATTAGAATGCCTAAGCTTTCTACGCGGTTTTAATCGTGAAAAAAACAACAAATATAAATCCTGAAGGAGCAATTAATTGGTATACAGTTTAATTAAAAAAAAATAAAAAAATAATGTGCATCGGCGTAAAGTTAGATCAAATACATTTTTTCCATCCTCCTACCTATCGTTATGAAGGTATAAAAAAGATAGGTTATGAGTTCACATAGGTAATATAAAGAAATAAGTAAATATGTTCATTATTTATCTTTCAAAATTTATTTATTTACTGAATTATTTAAGAATGATAGGCATATAAATTATACTTCCTGTTTAATTATCCTAACCAAAAATATGTTTATGCTTAAAGTCACGTGTTTATGTTATTCGAAAATATTAAGCTCCAAGCAGCATTTAGCTCCAACTAAATTCATTAAGAACCAATTTTTCAATCGAAGATTAAAACAACATTAATACTGAGAATGAATATTTATTTATAAAATACACATATATGTTTTGACCACAAAATTCGCACGATAATTTAAATTAATATTCATTATATTAATTTCAATACATGAAGTGCACAAGTCTTTGATGGAGTGGAGATATAGAGAGATAACTCTCAACAGCTGATCCTTCTGTTGCTGGTGCATTTGACTGATCACTGTCAAATTTGTCCTCAGGAACAACAATTTTCTTTTTGCTGGTTCTGATTGTTTACTTGTACTTGCTTCAGATATATTAAGAGGTGATGTGGCAATACACACTTGCCTTGCCCTTGTGTTCCTGCGCTGGAGCTACTTGGATAGCTTTGTCATTACTACACCTATTTTCAAGTGGCTGGACATCTGGAAATATGAAATAATGTTATCAATTTTTAGGTACCCAACAAACTTATAGTTTGTAAATATATAGGATTATATGTGTACTGTAGTAGTAGTAGTAGTATGTAACTTCCTAGTCATCATCATCATCAGCCCATATAAATCTCCCCTTGCTGGACACTGGTCTCCACTATCATTGAGAGGGTTTTTAGGCCTTACTCCACCACGCTGGCCTAGTGCTGGTTGGTGGATTACACACCTAAGAAAATCCTAATAACATTTAGGTGTCCAGGTTTCATCACAATGTTTTCCTTCACTGTTAAAGTAAGTAAGTGATATTACACTGTGATAAATTTTCATTATCGCAAACTTCCTAGAACCTTATGTAATAGGAACTGAGGTCCACTTGCCCATTCTGGCTACTTCCACTAACTAACAAACTATTCTCCTTTTTTCTGATATTGTTATTTGATTATGAGATCTGTGAGTGTAACTAATTATTGACAGTTACGCCTACCTTGACTACAAGATGGCAAAGGTATATGACACATCTCATTTTTAGTCCTCTCTTCAATCTTCTTGATAATATTGAGTATTAGTGAGTCTTTGCCGTTTCACAAATGCAGGCCGAGGTTAACTTTGAGTGAATTTTCGTTTTCTATCTGCCCGATAATCAAATGTGGTTGGTAAACAGTTTGGTTTGCACATTATTTCATTTATTTATTTTTTAATTTTTTTAATTAAACTGTATACCAATTAATTGCTCCTTCAGGATTTATAATTGTTTTTTTTCACGATTAAAACCGCGTAGAAAGTTTAGGCATTATAGTTGACGCATGCACAGTACACATATTTTGCATACATTTATTCAACTAATACAAATAGTTCATTAAACAAAAAATGAGTAATTTCGAAAGTGAACAAACGTATTTTATATAAGAACAATCGAAAATAAATATTTACGAGTCATTAAGGACGAAAAAATATTAAAAATTTCAATCGGGGGGCTAACTTGTAGGTATATTTTTAATAACTTATTTTAAATAAATAAATGAAGAACAAACAATTATTAACAGTGAACAATCAAGAACAAATGATGAACAAACGAATTAATATATAATAAGTAGAAAATAGAAAAAAAAAATTTTTTGGAGGGGCTAACTTCAGTCACCTGAAATATACATACTATTTAATACAGCGCCATCTGTGAGAATTTTTAATACTAACGTGTGTATGAAAGCTCTTGTAGTGAATTTTAATTTAGGATTATACGTGAAATTAAAATATCAATTCACAGAGGGCGCTACCTTACAATTATTTACTAATGACAAAATTTTACATATACTTAAGACGTTTAGGATAATTGTATTTTAATTTTGGAAGGTTTCACTTCTACCACGTGTGAATTGCACACATTTTGTTTTTTAATAGTTTATTGTGATGTATGATATATAAACTGGGTGTTGTTTTGTGTATTAAACGTCAATAATCGTTGTTCACGATTATTGAGGCATTTGAATAAAACTGTGGCTAACATAGCAGTGACTGTTTTTTTTTTTCAAGATAAAAGGTCTGCGGAAATTCACGCTCACTCAATGTGCTATTCATCTAGTTGATGTCAAAACTCCCAAAAAGCAATAAAAAGAGATACACCAGATTTTTATTGAAAAAAATATATTATTATATAACTACGACAGACTAGGCTGTATAGGCTACGCTCTTTGCCTGCTTATTGGCGAATTTAAAAACAACAACAATAATATCGTTGCCGGCTTCCGGATTTTCATTTCATTTTATTGTTATTATGAGGATATAATAATAATAAAATGTACGTAAGGGCTTATTTCTAGCAACATTAACCACAATTAACTTAATTAATACTGTAAATAATGATGAGAGCGATTATTGATTTCGAAGAAAACAATTAACAACTTAATTTTAGCTGCAGAAAAAAACAGATTTCTCTTAAACCTGGGTGAGAATATAAAAATGTTTTTTTCAATATGAAACGATATTTTTTTGTCTATCATATTAAGTTAAAACCATCATGACCCGACAACTTTTTTTAGGGGCCCAAACGCCCTAAGAAAATGGGCATTGTCCTTTATTATTTAGCACAACAAGATATAAAAATAGTCACAAACACACTGTTAGATAACAACACACCACGCTGACATCTTATTAAAAAGCTGTAATACGCAGCCGCATACAGTGTACAGTAGTATTGGCTCACGTAGTTTTCACATACACTAACACAGGTTAAATGCTCAAATACAAGCAAGTATTAAGCAGTGTGCAATATACATACACACCGACATCTGCTCTCTCGCTCTGGCTCACTAATTACAGGCGACTATGCTTAGAAGACGGGAGTGGGGACGCTACGAAGTATGGCACAAAGAGGAGAGACCGATAATATAAAATAGTATGTATATTTCTGTCTCATTCTTTGCTGGCTTCATCCTACACATTTTTGTATTTGTGTCTCTTACCTGTCGTTTTTTCCGTTGCATCCGGTTTGAAATCACAACGATTCTAAAGAAGTTTCACTTCAAAAATGAAACCCGCAAAATTATAATTTGCGTAATTACTGGTGGTAGGACCACTTGTGAGTCCGCGCGGGTAGGTACCACCACCCCGCCTATTTCTGCCGTGAAGCAGTAATGCGTTTCGGTTTGAAGGGTGGGGCAGCCGTTGTAACTATACTTGAGACCTTAGAACTTATATCTCAAGGTGGGTGGCGCATTTTCGTTGTAGATGTCTATGGGCTCCAGTAACCACTTAACATCAGGTGGGCTGTGAGCTAGTCTACCCATCTAAGCAATAAAAAAAAACGTGTG
Organism: Bombyx mandarina; assembly: GCF_030267445.1. Lineage (NCBI taxonomy): Eukaryota > Metazoa > Arthropoda > Insecta > Lepidoptera > Bombycidae > Bombyx > Bombyx mandarina. The sequence continues at coordinate 9,411,987 of NC_143230.1, read as the reverse complement.
CAAGAGGGCTTAAAGAAAACCATGTAACGTGGCCAGCCTTATTGTTAGCGTTCCTGTACCGTCTCCATTTCACCACACGTGAGTCGTATGCTTATAGAGTAATGTACAGGAATAAAATAGCATGAGTTCTGCTACAGCACTGCCGAGTCGCTCCGACTGTGTCGGCATTTCAAATAGCTTCTTTTGTCTTTGCAATGTAGGTACAAATATGTCTTTGCAATATAGGTACAAATTTACATTTGCCGTAATGAGATATCTGCAGATGTTTTTGAGCCTTATTTTTTAGTGTTTTAAGCGTGTCGTAGTGGTGCCTTTTTAACCACTTTATTTTCGCTTTACAAGTGTAAGCCAATCAATCAAATTTAATAGGTTGGGGAAAAAGTCTTTTCGCATTATAGTATGCATGAACTTGTAATAAAATCTCTTTGACTATACTATTTGTGATTGGGTGGTTTTGGTATCATTAAAAGTTTAAATTTTAAAGAAGATAATTCCAAATTCAAATTAGGAAAGGACCGAAAGGACGGAAGGAGGACCGCCAAAACCAATTGTCGCGGTATTTTGATCAGAAGCCCCAAAATTACTATAGCAATGGGATCATATCTCTATCTACAAGATGGCAAAAAGTTATGGAACAAAATGGTACCTACATATTTTAGTTAAATGTAAATAAACTATATTAAAAAACGTTGCGAATTTTCTTAAAAAATGCGTAGAAACTTTTTCCTCAACCTATAAAGTTAGCTTTTAACACAGCTGGGGTTTGTACAGTATTAAATTGCATAAAAATCCATTAACAAAAAACAAAAAAAATTTACCAACAATGAATATAATATAATAGTGATAAAATTCTTTAATAAAAAAAAATCGAGGAGGCAATAGAAAAATTACAAAAATTTCAAATGACGTTTCAAGTCTCAAATGTCAAACAACTCTTTCGCGCGCCATTTTCGGTTTCACTCGCCAAAGTTGCACAGACTGCAGTCGGGACAGCGCCTCTGTGGCTTCCTGCCGCGACGCCCGTGCTTCGGCTCTGGCACCTTGTAGTGATGGTCGTTGGATCTCGATCGTGAACGAGAATAGGATCTGCAAATCGAATGAGCATTCCCGTTTTCAAACGCAAGCAATACGATACATATTATACACGGTTCGGTTTAAATAAAACCTTTCATTCTGGTTAGGTTGCACGTCGAAGTCTTTGCCGAGTTCGAGGTGCAACCTAAGTCATACATCAGCCCGCTGAATTTGGAAAAAAGAAGATAGTCTGTGACACGGGACCTTTTTTACCGCCGAAAATTTAAAAAGGACATAAGACAAAAAAATATAATGTGTTTATCGTAGAACTGTTTATGCCGCTAGAACAATAAAACTCCTATTGTTTCAACTGTGGTGTCAATTACATCAAACACGATTTTACGGCGAAATAAAGTCCCTCGCCGGATCTCCTCAGCGGGTCGCGATTCTGATCCGATAGTAGATTCAGTCGCAAAGCAGCTGCTCCTGAGCTATTAGGTTTTTTTGAGGGCGCTCGGGTAGCTGTTAGCAAATCCCACCTCTCCTGGCTCAGTCTTTGCTCGCCTACCTGTCCCGGTAAAACTGGAAAGGTCTCTGGGACACTAGTGAGCGTTTAATCATAAGAAAAATGGCCCTGGAATGGTATTGCCAGTTTTAGGTTAGTAACCTAATCTGATACTAACCCGATTCCTCCCGATCGAAAAGTCCGGGTAGTAGTTGCTTACTGTTTTGGACGTTTTCGTCTAAATCTCAATGAATTCGGTGTGTTACAAATTGTGGATGGTAAGAATGTACTTCTCAATCGACTAGTTTTGGGTATTAAATAATTATCATAACTGTTATTGTTTGGACGTTTTGTGCAATGCAATGTATGTGTTATTTGTAATATAGCGGGTAATGTTCGTTTTAATAATAAAATTAATATTGAAATTTATGATTAAAAATAATAAAAATTATTTAATAATAAAATTGAGGAATTATTTTTATCAATATTAAAAGTCGGGCACCGAAATAATAAACGAATATATAACCAATTTTGTTTTTTTTTAAACTTTTTCTCAGAAATATCCAATATTTAAATAGAGTATTATCGTGGCCATCCTCAAAGCGAAAAACAAAATTCATTTGGAAAAATTAAGTATGAATTTAATAGTTTCGTGAGCTGGCAACTTGTATCGAACAAAATTCGGGACTTCCCCGAATATCGATCGAAGTATATTAGAGGTCTATTATAGGTGAAAATACGCTCTTCTCCATTGTTTAATGTTGCAAATTATATCTTTGGCTGCGATTAAAATACACCCCCTGAAACAATACTGAAAAAGCTGGCTTACCTAGATCTAGACCTAGATTTCCGTGTAATTCCCCTATAGTCTTCCTCCTCTTCGCATTTGAACATCACTCCCCAGTATTGATAAGCGAGGTACATTACAGACAGCAGAATTGCCACCTTAAAACGAAATGCAAATATTATTATTATTATTTTTATTATTGCTTAGATGGGTGGATGTGCTCACAGCCCACCTGGTGCTAAGTGATTACCAGAGCCCATAAACATTTACAACGTAAATGCGCCATCCACCTTGAGATATAAGTTCTAAGGTCTCAGTATAGTTACAACGACTGCCCCGCCCTTCAAACCGAAACGCATTACTGCTTCACGGCAGAAATAGGCAGTGCACTGGTGTTCCTACCCGTGCGGTCCTACCACCAGTAGGATAATAAGGTATTAGATAATGGTTTCTTAGCTAAGCAGTCATGATGTACATCAAGTTCAATGACATTGCAAGTCCTTTGTGATGGGTAGCTTTGAAAATCAACATCTTTATCCATATCGAAGGGGTAAAAGGCCGAAAGGCTAGTTTATCCTTTCACCTGTCGATATCTTATGTCAACGATTTGATAGTACCTACAGTATAAATAAAATAAATACTTGGGTAATTTGGTTTTATGGGTGGCAGGTCGTAAGGTTCCCCCACCTACTTGGGTGGCGTTAATTGTTTGCTGGAGCCCATAGACATCTACAACGTAAATGCCGCCACCCACCTTAAGATATGGGTTCTAAGGTCTCAGCTTTTACAGTACAACGGCTGCCCCGCCCTCCAAACCGAAGCGCATTACTGCTTCACGGCATAAATAGGCGGGGCGCTGGTGTACCTAACCGTGTGTTATCGAGCAACACTTCCGGCCTCACATAATAAATTATTTACGAACTTAGGAAATATATAGATCTTATTATTGTCTTTTAATATAATTAGTAATTTCATAATCAAGTAAATAGTTCATTCATATTTCTTTATACTTATAATATTTTATTGGCGCCTTCCGCTTGACAGCTTCCGGCGCAATAAACATTACGGCGCAATAAGCCTTAATGTTATTTATGTTACATAATTCGATATTATTAAATAATAATTGTACGTAAATAATCAGCAGAATGATTAAGATGAACAATGTTTAATATTACCTACTAAGTTTGTATTAAAATAGATCAAGATGATTGTATAAATACCGGCGGTTAGCATATCTCTATTGCATTCGTATTCTACCCGCCGTAACGTGTACTGAAGAGAATAATATATTATTTGGTGTGGATGTAAATTGTCTCAATTGTCGCCGCCACCCTGATCCGTTTATACGTGCGGACTCACAAGACGTCCTACCACCAGTAATTACGCAAATTATAATTTTGCGGGTTTGGTTTTCATTACACGATTTTATTATTCGCCGTGGAAGAGCATTTGTTAATTTAGTAAGTACCTATTTCATTAGAAAAATTGGTACCTATCTGCGGGATTCGAGCACCGGTGCATCGCTTGATACGAATGCACCGGACGTCTTATCCTTTAGGCCACGACGACTTCAAAGGTGAGTAAGGGCGTCCATGAGCCCGTTCTAAGTGTGAACAAACATACTTAAAAAAACATTTAAGGCCCACTGAGTTTCTCGCCGGATCTTCTCAGTGGGTCGCGATTCCGATTCGATACTAGATTCTGCAAGGCACTGCTCTTGCTAGGGCTCTAGTGTTAGCAAATTCTCTTAGGTTAAATCCGCGAGTCCACCTACCCGGCCTGGGCGGACATGGAATCTCCCCGTAGCGTAGGCTACCAACGAATAGGTAGGGAAAAAATCAATTAATGTATCTCAATTTTCCCGATAAAGTTTCAGTATCAACAATGCTATCGTCTAATGGATTCCCCGATAATACAGATGTAATTGATGACTTCCATTAGCAAACAATTAACATTATAATTCGTCCATTTGGACCAAACAATACGGAGCTTACAAAACTAGACGCGGACAGCGATGTTGCCTGCCAAAATTTATCATTATAAATTATTGACCAACGACTTGTAGGGGGATTTTTTATTTATTTTTAAAAAAATCTCCCCTTGAATCATGGCATTCTTTTAAATTTATTAATAAAAAAAACCCCTTGCGTAAACGACTGGTAGGGGGATTCTTTTGTTTATTAATAAAAAAAAATCCCCCTACAAGTCGTTGGTAACCTAAGGGCCTAGTCCAAATGCGTGGGGTTTCGTAGGTGAGTGCACGGAGCTCAACCCTGAGAGATTAAATAGCACTGGCGTTTGGAATGGACACCCCTCCACGGTGTTTCTCGAGCGCTATGACATGTCCTTCTTCAAACGAGGCTTGTGGAGAGTACTCTTAACGGTATGGCTCTGCCCCTGGCATTGCTGACGTCCATGGGCGACGGTAACCTCTCGTCATCAGGTGGGCCGTATGCTCGTCTGCCTACAAGGGCAATAAAAAAAGATGTAGGAATCATTATAGAGGGTGAAAGGGTACCTATTCTTCGGTTTAATGTATTTAGTTCAGTATTAGCATCGACAGTTCGATGTTTTTAATTGAATTTCAATTTAAGTTTATTTTATTCAATTAGCTGAAGAAGTTTGTTCTTGTTATGATACTTTTGCCAAATTTTAAACTTAAATGGCTCTCTTGTAATGTTTCAAAAAGGTCGCTTAAACCATATAGTCTTTCTGCCCTCGATATAACAATAATAAATCGGACATCAAAACGCAAAATTAGTTTTGTTTCTAACACTCGCGGAAACCAAAAAAAAATCTACTTACTATATTTATGACGTTATCTATACCTACTAATCTATATATTAATACGTGAAGCAAAAACTTTGTATGCCTTTTTACGAAAATTGCGCGGACGGAGGAGTATGAAATTTCCACACTTATAGCGAATATAGAGAAGTGCACAATGCTAATCTTTTTTTTAAATAATGCATAAAAGATACATTAAATCAATAAAGAAAACATTACACACACTACCATGTATTTAACACACACACATTACTGTTTGTTTATTGTCAACTTTTGTTATTGCTTAAAGTCTGTAGTCAAATTGAGAATAGGTTAGTATTGTTTATCTTTAATATTACGAGTATTTGTATATAGTGTAGTCTTGGCGAATCTGTAACAATAGGACCATAATAATGCTGAAACTTATAATTTCAATTAATTATAATCGAATTTCGACTACTGCGGGACCATTAGTAATATATAAATCTACAATGGTTTTTACGGATGTTCCGTTATAACTACTGAGCCGTGCATCCGATTGACTTGAAACTGGTATCCATGTAGAAAATACATGTACTTAATGGATAGGCTAATATTTATATGAGTGTTGGACTCCCTAATAATAATGACACAAATAATGTTAATTTTAAATGCCCAGCGATCCGGGCGAGTACGACTATATAGTATTTTATAAGAATCTTTTGTAAACGATTTCAATAGACAAACACTAATTCTATTAAAGTTTTATATGTGCATATATTAATATGTATATTACATATAAGACAATACTTTGCTTATAATCTGAGTCACATTTCATCGTGCTTGAAGGGCGTCAGTACGTACCTAAATACGGTACGTTGTTTTTGATGACTCGTCATTTTATTTTTATTTACACTTTAAATCAGTTAAGTAGTTATTATTAAGTAGTTTCCACGCATTTTTAGACATTTTTTCGGGACGATCGCCAAACCCCCTACTGGGTCTCCGAGCTATTCTTTTTTTAATTATTGCTTAAATGGGTGGACGAGCTCGAAGCCCACCTGGTGTTAAGTGGTTACTGGAGCCCATAGACATCTACAACGTAAATACGCCACCCACCTTGAGATATAAGTTCTAAGGTCTCAGTATAGCTACAACGACTGCCCCACCTTCAAACTGAAACGCATTACTGCTTCACGGCAGAAATAAGCGGGGTGGTGGTAGCTACCTGCGCGACTCACAAAAGGTCCTACACCAGTATCATTGTGATAAAGAGCCACCGGTTAGCTGCGGATATTATATTATATTATTTTTATTTTCTTTCAATAACAAAAAATAATTTTATGTTTAATTTGATTATTTAAAACACGAATAAAACAACATTGTCTGAAAATAAATCGTAGCTAGATCGATTTATCGCCCCCGAAATCCCCTGTATACTAAATTTTATAAAAATCGTTGGAGCCGCTTCTCCGCTTCGAGGACTGTATCTCTGCACTGTATCTGTATATATACAAGAATTGCTCGTTTAAGGATATAAGATACATACATTAAATAGGTTATACAGTATTAAGTATATATGCATTAACAATTCACTGAAAAAAATAACTAAAACTTAATAATTCATGACGACATGTATATTTTATATATAGAAAAATACGTACTGTTCGTAAATGATAAACACTTCAGCTAAGCACGGATTGTTAGGTGAGCTCACGCGTCTCAATCTGTGAGAACTTGTTAACGCTAGAGCCCTAGCAAGAGCGCAAGCTACGCGTGTATGCAGCGGTGGATTTACACTAGGGGCACTCGGGATAAGTGGCCACGGCGGCAAATTTTTAGGGCGGCAAAATTATGAAAGTATTTTTTTTTGTCTTCTCAAGATTGCTCTATATAATTATATATACTCAATATAATAATTAATTCTAATAATTAATAATTTTCTTTTTAATTGATAATTTCAGAAATTCAATTCATCCATTATTGGTGAATTATAATTTTGGCGCTTTTGGTAAAAAATAATAATCAAAATGGTTTAATCAATTTATTTCCTTGGAGATCTAAAATAATAACCAATTTTTCTATTTTCTGTAATTAAAGAAATTTAATTAGTTTTTTTTTTATGTAATATAATTATGAGTCACCCTTAGTCAAAATTTATAATTGTTAGAAAAAAAAACAACAAATATTATTTATGTTTTTGGAATATGATAATGTTACCGCAATAATTTTTTTATTTTAATTTTGAAAAGTAAAATATATAAACTATAAGTTTAGGTAAAATTCCAGTATTGGGGCGGATTTTTTTTCCTGTGCCCAGGAGAGGCATTAAGTTTAAATCCGGCCCTGCGTGTACGACTAATAAGAATTAGATAACTCTACAAGCAAAGTGAATCTACATTTTTTATAGGTAAAATGACAAAGAGGAAATATAAAAACTTAAGGAAACATACCGCTATATTTAGTTGTCGGACGCGTATGAAGTCCGCGATGCTCTCGGCGAGGGAGTCCATGACGGCTGTGTACAGAATATACGAGGAATTCTGCAATGAAACGACCTTACACGGCCTCAAACATACTGTCGAGAAGAGCTTGCATTGGTTTGAAAGGTAAAAATAATAATATTGAGATTTATTATTGTTTTTGATTCACTTCGAATTTTCAGCCGCGGCCATATTATATTTATTACATTTTTGACATTTGTGACAGATGATTTTCGAATTATATTTTTTTCTTATGATTGTGTATTATGGAGGTTGATAAGTAAAAAGAACCATCTTGGAATTTGTGTTGGGTTGAGAAATTTAATGTTTTCCGTGACTTTGTTATTAATTTAGTTAAAAAATATGCAGTATTTAAAATGTCAACTATTTATTTAAGATTCAGAGCAATTTTAAAATGTTTTTTTTTTTTTTTTTTTTTTTCCATCCTTGCTGATAGCCTTGAGAGGCTATTTCAGCTTCACCCTAACGTGTGTAGGTGAGCTCACGGGGCTCAACCGGAGAGTTGCTAACACTGACCCTAGCAAGAGCAGTGCTTCGCAGAATCTACCACCGGATCGGAAACGCGACCCACTGAGAAGATCCGGCGAGAAACTCAGTGGGCTGTGTCTAGGGTTAATTCGCTCGTCGAGCCCTTCGTCGCAAGCGACGGGTTCGACGAGGACGGTGACCGGTGCTTGTGGTGCCTAAAGCACCGTTAATGGATCGGGAGGATCCGTAATGACGTGCTTTGGGCGACGTCGACTGTTTACCATTCGGTCTACAGGATCGGGTATGTAGTTTCCAGCGGCCACGACAAGAGGGTTCTCATGTCGTGCCGCCTTCTCGAAATGGCGCAATGATGCCGACTGTAGATACTTACTGACAGAGTCGAGCTCCAGGTCATCGTGGAGATCCACGTTCCTCAGGAACCATGGTGCTCCGACGGCTATCCTGCAGAATCGGGATTGAATAACCTGAAGGGGCTTCAAGTTGGTGCGGGCTGCGTGAGCGAACACTACGCTTGCATACGTCATAACGGGGCGTATGCAAGTTTTGTAGAGAGTTACCTTATTACGGAGGGACAGTTGCTTCGCTTGCAAAGCATAGGGTAGAGACGTCCTAATATGAAGGCGGCACGGTCGCGTACCGTTTTAATATGGGGACGGAATGTCATCCCTCTGTCGAGGGTGACGCCTAGGTATTTGACCTGCGAGGCCCACGGTATGGGCTGGCCAAAGAGAGTAACGGGGCTAACGGCGGAGGTGTTTGCGCGCCTATTAGGGAGTGGGATTGCTCGAAGTGGTATCGGAGGGCGACCCCTTTTGAAGAGCACCGCTGTGCTTTTCGTGCGGTTGATGCGTCACTTCCGGAACCACTGTCCCATGGTGGCTACTGCGATCTGGAGTTGCCGATGTAGCAACGACATCTTCCTACACGAGTAGTAGATAGCCGTGTCATCGGCGAAGAGCGCTAGATGGGTCTCCGGAGACCGGGGTATATCATTGATATACAAACTAAATAATAACGGGGAGAGCGCGGAGCCTTGCGGGACTCCGGCAGTCAGATGACGGGGCGAGAGCGAGTTCCCTCTACTCGATATCGAAACAAACGGTTCGACAAGAAGTCTCGTATGATGAGCACGAGTCTGTCTGGCACTCCCATGTTGTACAGTTTGTAGATCAAACCGTTGTGCCAGACTTTGTCGAACGCCTTCGCGATATCGAAGAAGAGGGCGCCGGTCGGGATTTGTTTACGCCTATTTAGCCCTATTAAGATGTGCTCCGTGAGGCGGTGCACTTGTTGTACGCACGAGTGCTTAGCGCGGAATCCAAACTGCTCGTCTATTAGAATTTTATTCGCGGGTAACGAAGTCCAGAGGCGTTTCCGAAGGAGCCGTTCGTAAATTTTGCCTATCGTCGGGAGAGACTAATCGGACGGTAACTAGCGGTTTCGTTTTTCGGTTTGCCCGGCTTATGTATACCGATAACGTCCGCTTCTTTCCACACCGCGGAAAGATGCAGTGCGTCATAGCGGCATTTAAAATGGTAGCCAACATTGCTATCAGTTGGACTGGTAAGAGTTTAAGCGAGCGGTTACGGATGCCGTCGGAGCCGGGTGCTTCTTAGGTTGGAGGTTGTGGATCGCTTCTCTAACTTCGTCAGTGGTAATGGGGGTAACGCGTCCGAGGGCGGTAGGGAAGCTGTGCGCTCGACCTCCCTGTCGACTAACTCGGTGTGTTCGGGGTCCGCGTATTGAGTGCTGGTGGTGCACTGCTCTTGCAGTGCATCGGCCAGCAGCTCAGCCTTGTCATCGTCATCGAAAGCCGGTGGTTGGCCTGAAGGGCGTACGAGGGGAGGCATAGTAGCGGTAGTTTCGGATTTGAGAGTCCTAGCTAGTCGCCAGTATGCTTGGTGGGAGGGCGCGAGTTGTTCTAAATAACTATGCCAATTTTCGTTACGGGCGTCGCTTAGGCGGGAGTGGACTTCGCGTTATAGACTACGCATCCGAATCCGGTTTGAATGCGTGGGAAGACGATCATAGGCCCGGATTGCCGCGTTCCTAACTCTTAAGAGATTCCTAAGTTCGGGGGAAAGTCTAATGCGGTGGAAGCTATCCTCCACATCGACTTCTTTAGAAGATCTAATGATCGCGGAAGAGATGTGATCGGTAATGATGTTTATGGATTCGACGGTGTCCTCGGGGGATAGATTCGAATCCGGGCCGTAAGGGAGGATTGGCGGAGCGGCTTCGGCTAAGCACGTGCCCAGCTTATTCCAATCCACCATGGTCCTCGTAACAGTAACTGGGTTGTGAGGGCGACCGAGCTGCATAACGACAGGTCGGTGGTCTGAGTCGAGCTCTGACAGTGCTTCGATGGAATGCAAGCGCAGAGTTACGTTCCTAAGCAATGCCAGGTCTATAGTGCTCGGACGGAGCGCGATGTTATACGGATAACATGTTGGAGTTGGGGGGCCGACTACTTCGAAGGTGAGGTCGTCTATAAACGCGTCGAGACGCCTACCGTTGACGTACGATGGCAGTTCCACCTAGTGTGGTGGCAATTTAAATCGCCTGCCAGGATGACAGAGTCTCCCATGCCGAACAGTGACTCGATGTCACTGCTCAGGAGGGGCTTGTCCGGGGGGAGATAAACGGATGCGATGACGATCGGCTGGTGTCCCGTCAGCGAGATACGGCACACTGACGCCTCGATATGTGAGAGCGAGGGAGTATCGAGAGGGACAACGTGCAGGGCCCGCCTATAGTAAATGGCAGTCCCGCCTTTGGAGGCGGTGAGTCTGTCATTCCTAACCATGACGTAATTCGCGACTTTCGGGTCACGACGCGAGGGCTTCAGGCAGGTCTCCTGCACTAACAGAATATCTATTAGGTTGTCGCGGAGGAATTCGAAAATTTGATCGCGTTGCCGCGCGAGTCCGTTAGCAATTGTAGAATGCTAACGTAAGAGAATACGGTTTTTCTCTACCTTTTTGCGCCATTGATTACCGGTAAAGAATTTTTATAACGTGCGAGACACGGACTCGTAGACGTCCATGTGATCGAAAGCGGCCGCGAGCCGCTGTTCGGGGGTTACCGACCTACGGATAGCATCTGCGAACGATCGCAGACGGTCAAAGTTTACCGCGGTGACGAAGTCGCGCACGAGCGCGAAGTCGTTGACGACTGAGGTTGCGGGGGCGGTAGGCGGGCGCGGGGCGAGGTGCGAGCAGGGGCTGAGGCGCGTGACGTGTCGCAGGCGGGAGCTGGGGTACGTTTTGTGTTCCCTCCTTCGTATACGGCAGCGGTTTTTTCCACGCCGAGACGGTGGGAACCGCAGCCGGTACGAAGGCTGGTTTCGGCACTGAAGGCGCCGAAGTCTTTGGGTCGACGGTTCGGGGGGCTGGGTGGTTCGGGCGTTTACGCGGAGCCCTAGGACATCCGCGGTAGTTTGCCGGGTGCCCTTGCTTAAGGCATAGGACACAGCTTGGGGGTTCCGTCGCGGTTTCCCTAACACGCGAACATTCTGTGGTTGCGTGATCGCCGAGGCATTTCACGCAGCGGGGGCGCGCGTGGCAATTACGCGCTGAGTGGCCATAGAGCTGGCACCTGTGGCACTGCCCGGGAGTACCACGTTTATGGGGGGCTTCGATGGTGACCCCGGAGAGGCCGCATATCGTTTTGACACATGAGATTCTTTTCTTTGCCTCCGGGGTTGATTCTAGCGCGACGAGAATCATATTGTACGGCTGTCTGCCGCGTCCGCTGTGCATCCGGTGCACACTAATTATTGGGAGGGACTGACCGATCAGATCCTCCTTTACGTAGTCTATGTCGAGTTCCTTGGGGACTCCACGTATCACTACGCGGAGTTCGCGGTCCTCCTGAAGAGCATAGGTGTGATAACCTATGTTCTCCTTTCGGAGGTAAGCAGAGAGGGCCCTATGGTCGCCCGGCGTTGCGACCTTAATCTGAATCCCATGCGCGTAACGTCGCGTATAATTAATTTTGTTGGCCTGAAGGGCCTGGGATACGCGATTCCACGCTGACTTCTCCTGAAGTATCAGCGGGGGCGGGACTACTGTTTTAGGCGCGGGCGCGGTTTTTGGGCGCGGCGGTGGGATTACGCGGCGGGCGGAGTCCGACTCCGGCGTTACGACTACCTGCGGTCGGGAGGCGGTCGCGGATTTCGTTTGCTTCGTCATGGAGCTCCGGGACTCCACGACGCGAGTACGCTTTTTACCGCGCGTTACAGTTTGGAACCCATCCGAGGTTCCGGGTTGAGGGCTAGTCGCGGACTCGAAGTCCATCTCCGATTCGGTATCGGAGCCTGAACTAGACGCTATTGAGGTCGCGACGGACGAAACTGACGTGATTGACGCGGGCGCGGGGGTAGCGGGGGCGGGGGCGTTAGACGCTACGGCGGCGGCGTGCGTACGTGCGCTTGGACACGGACCGGCGGCGGGGCACGCGAGGCATGCCTGCGAGGCATGTTTGGCGACGGCGGCGAGAGATGCGGGGGGAGAATATTTACCAAATGAGGCCCTATAGGCTTCGAATTCGGGCGCGATTGACGGATATTTTTCCCGAATGAAGTCGATGAAAAGTTTTTCCTCCATCTTTACGTGATTTTCGCCCGGGGGGGGGGCGGCCCCGGGACTTAAACACGCGCTCGCCTTGCGGCGAGGCCCCTGCGTCGGTAACACTAAATTGGCCGAAGCGATTCTAGGAATTTTAGAAATTTTAGTGAATAGAATAGATAGAATAGAATTAGAGTGAATAGAACCACTGCACAGTTCCCGGGCGGCAATGCCTTGCAATTAGGCGCAGGTACAGATTCCGAGAAACACTTGGGCCACAGATGTGCCACGAACAATGATCTATTATCACCGGTAGTCACTTCCGACAAAACAATGAGCACGTCCACGCGCGTCGGTTGCTCAAATCGGAATGACTGTAGATACATTCTACGTAGTTTACTCTATAATTTTACTGAAACAGGGTTTGCACATCAGTGAAAATAATAATATTTTTTAATTTTTTTTACGTTACGTTATACAGCGTTACTACGGTTCTTAAATATTGTTTTTTTTTTTTTTTTTTTATGATTGAATGATTACTGGTGGCCCGGAGGCCTTTCCAGTTTCACCAGGACAGGTGGGCGAGCAAAGGCTCAGCCAGGAGGGGTGGGATTTGCTAACAGCTACCCGAGCGCCTCCGAAGGAGACCTAACAGCTCAAGAGTAGCTGCTTCGCGAATGAATCTACTACCGGATCGGAATCGCGACCCGCTGAGAAGATCCGGCGAGAAACTCAGCGAGCTGATTCATGGGTTAGGTTGCACGGCGAACTCTTTGTAGAGTTCGACGAGTACGGTTACCGAGGTCCCTAAGCCTGCTCCTAGTGTTAGAGCTGAAGGCGTCTAATGCAAAAGTTATTGGATCTGACGGATCCGTAAGGACGTGTCTAGGGCGTCGACGGTGACTGGCTCCTGCGTGATCAGGATTCGGGGAGTAGTCAGCGGCGGCAACGATAAGGCGATTATCATGACGCATAGCCTTATCGAAGTATCGTTCCGACGCTGACTTCATGTATTTCTGGATAGATTCGAGGCCCAGGTCGTCGTGTAGGTCAACGTTCTTCACGAACCACGGAGCTCCGACGGCTAACCTGCAAAAACGGGATTGTAGAGATTGGAGGGTGTCTATGTGTGTGCGGGCCGCGTGAGCGAACACCACACTCGCGTAAGTCATGACGGGCCTTATGCAAGTTTTATAAAGTGTCACCTTGTTCCGAAGGGACATTTTACTCCGCTTATAGATCATGGGGTAGAGTCTACCGAGAATAAACGCGGCACGGTCACGGACTGATTTTATATGTGGGCGGAATGTCATCGATGCATCCAGGGTAACGCCCAGGTACTTGACCTTCCTGGCCCAGGGTATGGGTTGTCTAAAGAGAGTAATCGGGGGTGTGAGATTCCTCCTCCTAATCCGGGAGGAACTCCGTGTGGAGCTTCCCCTCTGAAATAGCACCGCAGTACTTTTCGCTGGGTTGATGTCTATGCGCCATTTTCGGAACCACTGTCCTAGGGCTAGGGCTGCGCTCTGAAGCTTCTTCGCGATTAGGGACTTGTTTCTACTGGAATAGTAAACAGTCGTGTCGTCGGCGAATAAGGCTAACTGGGTCGGCGGCGACCGGGGAATATCGTTGACGAATAAGCTAAATAGGAGGGGTGAGAAGACAGAGCCTTGCGGGACTCCAGCTGTGAGAGGTCGCGGGGAGGAGCGGGTTCCCTCGACTCGATATCGAAAAGAGCGGTTCATTAAGAAGTCCCGTATGATGAGCACGAGACTATCCGGCACGCCCATGTTGAATAGTTTGAAAATCAAACCGTTGTGCCAGACTTTGTCGAACGCTTTTGCGACGTCGAAGAAGAGAGCTCCCGTGTATAACGGTTTTGGTCGATTAAGCCCCACAAGAATGTGCTCCGTGAGGCGGTGCACCTGTTGAACGCATGAGTGATTTGTACGGAATCCGAATTGTTCATCGATGAGAATGCCCTTGGATGAGACGAAGTCTCTGAGGCGCTTGTAGAGCAGACGCTCATACAGTTTGCCTAGAGACACGAGGAGGCTAATCGGGCGGTAGCTCGTCGGATGATTTTTTGGTTTACCGGGTTTATGTATGCCGATAACGTCCGCTTCTTTCCACACCGCGGGAAAGATACAGATCGCCATAGCGGCATTGAAAATAGATGCCAACACCACGATGAGTTGGACGGGTAGAAGTTTAATAACGCGGTTGGATATACCGTCGGAACCGGGAGCCTTGCGAGGACGTAGGTCTTTGATCAAGTCTTTAACTTCCATCGGGTGACGAGTGGTAACGCATCCGAGGGTGGCAAGGAGGCTCTGCGTTCTACCTCACTGTCTACTAATTCTACATGAACAGGGTCCACGGATTGAGTGCTGGGCGTGCACTGGGTTTGCAATGTATCGGCCAGCAGCTCTACTTTTTCGTCATCATCGAACGCCGCGAGTCGACCTGAGGGGCCTACGAGGGGGGGCATAGTTACTACCGTATCCGATTTGAGAGTACGAGCTAAGCGGTAGTAAGACCTTTGGGAGGGCGCGAGTCCTTCTAAGAAATCAGACCATCTGGCATCTCGGACTTCGGCGATGCGAGACTTCACGTCGCGTTGTAGGGCACGCATTCGAATACGATTTTCCGCGGTGGGATACCTATCGTAGGCGCGTATTGAGGCGTTCTTAGCTCTAAGGAGTTCCCTAATATCGTCGGACAATTTGAAGCGGTGAAGGAAGTCCTCCGCTACAACTTGTTTCGATGACCTATCTAATGTCGAGGTGATGCGTGACGTTAAGATGTCTATGGCTTCTGCGGTATCCTGAGGAGACGGGGTAGAGTCCGGGTTAAACGGGAGCGATGGTGGATCAGATTCAGCCAGGCTGATGCCCAGCTTGTGCCAATCCACCACAGTCCTCGTGACGGGAACGGAATCGGGAGCGCGACCGAGCTTCATAACGACGGGACGGTGGTCTGAATCTAACTCTGAAACTACTTCGATCGAGTGTAAGCGCAGAGTTACGTTTTTTAATAACGCTATGTCGAGTATATCCGGGCGATGCGCGATATTTAGCGGGTAGTGAGTCGGGGTTAACGGAGCGACGATATCGAAGGCGAGATCATCGACTAACGCGTCAAGCCGCCTGCCATTCGGGGTTGTGGTGTGTGAGTTCCACCTGATGTGTTTACAATTTAGGTCGCCCGCCAGAATGACAGAGCTCCCCATGCCGAGCAGCGCCTCGATATCACTGCTTAGAACGATCTTATCCGGTGGAAGATAAACGGACGCGATAACGATCGGCGCGTGTCCCGTCAGTGAGATTCGGCACACTGATGCTTCGATATTAGCGAGCGCGGGAGGATCGAACGGGACGCAATGCAGGGCTCTTCTATAGTAAATGACGGTACCACCACCACGAGCAGAGAACCTGTCGTTCCTGACCATGTTATAGTTCGCGATTTTAGGGTCATGGCGCGCGGGCTTAAGTAGGGTCTCCAGCACTAAAAAGATATCAATTTGATGGTCACGCAAAAAGTCAGAAACCTGATCACATTGATTTGCGAGACCGTAAGCGTTAAAAAATCCTATCGTTACGGATAGGGGCTTTATTCTACTTATATACGCCATTGATTACCGGCGGAGTGAGGGAAAGACGTACGTATTTAACGACGCGTATACCACGGCATATTCTTGCACAACGGCGATAAAGTGTTGTGCAGTGGAGGCAGCGCGAATGGCGTCGCCGAAAGCGTTAACGCGCTCAAAGTTGATCGACTGAAAGAAGTCGATCGCTAAAGCGAGATTGTCGGACGCGGTCGGAGGGCAAGTCGCGGGAGAGGGACGAGTCGCGGGGGCGGGACGAATCGCGGAGGAGGGAGTTGTAGCCGTGTTCGTGTACGGCAGCGGTTTCGCCCAGGCCGAGTCGCTGGGCATCGGCGCCGGAACGAACGCTGGCTTAGCCTGCGACACAGAGGGTGCCGAGGCTTTGATGTCTGGGCCGGAAGCTCGGAGGCGGTTTTGGCGGGCGACGCGGCGATTTATTTTCGGGGCTCGAGGGCATCCGCGGTAATTTGCGGGGTGACCCTGTGTTCGACACAGGACGCAGCTAGGCGGTTCCGTCGCGGTTTTTTGATCGCGAGTGCATAGGGCCGTGGCGTGATCGCCTAGACATTTGACGCATCGGGGGCGCGCGTGACAGTTACGGGAAGAGTGCCCGTACAATTGACAGTTATGGCACTGGCTAGGAGTGCCTTTTTTATGGGGGGCTTCGACAGCGATACCAGAGAGCCTACAGACGGTCTGTGTGTTAAAGATTTTCTTACCCTCAGGGGTAGGCTGGAGGGCGACTAGAACCATATTGTATGGCTCCCTACCGCGACCGGTGTGCATACGGTGTACAGAATTCACTGGCAGGCCTTGTTCTAACAGGTCGGCTTTTACGAGCTCTTCATCTAACTCTTTAGGGATCCCGCGTATTACAACGCGGAGTTCGCGCTCCTCCTGAAGCGTATAAGTGTGGAAGCTTATACGCTCCTTACGGAGGTAAGAGGTGAGGGCCCTATGGTCATCAGATGATTGCACCTTTATTTGGATGCCGTTCGCGAGGTTACGGGCATTCGTGAAATTTATATTTTTGGCCTTAAGGGCCAGGGAAACTCGATCCCAAGCTGCCTTCTCTTG
This sequence comes from Bombyx mandarina, assembly GCF_030267445.1. NCBI lineage: Eukaryota > Metazoa > Arthropoda > Insecta > Lepidoptera > Bombycidae > Bombyx > Bombyx mandarina. The sequence goes on along the minus strand of NC_143230.1, from coordinate 9,394,688 downwards.
AAGGATTACCGGGGGAGGGGTCTGGGTTTTGTTTTGTGCCACCGGACGCGGCGACGGACTGGCACGTGCTGGAGGCGCAACGGGAGTCTGGGGGCGGGGGCGCGACGCGTTCGCGGCTTTGCTAATTTTAGCGTCCGCGGCACGCTTCTTACCCTTTTGTACCAGGGTAAATCCATCCGTCGATGAGGCGGGGCCGAGGTCGACCTCCATCTCCGAGTCAGAGTCGGAGGACGAGGAGGCGGGCGCAGGTGACCTACGAGCAGGTGTTTTGGAGGGCGCGACGGAGGCCGCGGATGATCGCACAGCTGGAACGGTGGCCACGGCGGACGACGCAGCAGTTTTACTCGCCAGTATAGGCGACGCGGGAACGGCAGGCACGACGGAGGCTGCGGTGCTCGATGCAGAAGCTTTGCACGCAGGTACAGGCGACGCAGGAGCAGCTAGCTCGGCGGAGTCCATGAGAGGGCTTGCTGTGTGATCGGCCTTGAAGGCCAGAAACTCGGAAGTGAGCTTTGGGTAGCGAAGCCGGAGAAATTCCGCGAATACAGCGTGCATTATGGATACGTGCCCAGGTGGGGCTGCCCCGGGACTTTGAATACACTCGCCTTGCGGCGAGGCCCCAACTTCTCGGTACTGAGCGGTTCTATTGAACACAGGTGGCGATGCGGCGCGATTACTACAGGACAAAGAAAAAAACACAACAAAACAGGAATAACAAAAAGAAACAAAACAAATAAACACTTCCAGGAAAACAGTTTGTCGGCAGATGTACCACGAACACAGAAATAACAAAAAGAAACAAAACAAATAAAAACTTCCAGAAAAAACACTTGGTCGGCAGATGTACCACGAACACAGGCCGCGCGAACAATGGCCGGGCTAACAAAAGCCGGGCGAACAAAGGCCGGGCGATCGAGTGGTCGATGGGCACGTCCGCACGTGACGGGTGCCTCTATCGGAATCTTTCTTAAATATTGTGAATGGACTCGTTATAAGGCCCCATTTAAACTCCTTTCGGCTTTACGGGTAGTTTTGTAACACAGATAACAGAACATAAAATGAATATATTAGTAGGCAAGTATTTTAACGTTTATGACAAAGTTTGCTCATTTGAGTGATTATTAATGGCAACGTGGACAAAATTATTTTATTCTTTTTAGCCTTGTAGCTTTTCTCAATATTAAAGGCACAATGTGAGATATAATACTTAGTTTATATATAAATAGGCGTTGCTATATAATAATATAGGCGCTGTACATTATTGTTACAATCGTGTTTCCTAAATCGGCCTATCCTGAAGTCGCCTCGTCCCCGACACGTCCTGCTAATCGTCCTCTTAGTTATCCTGAATCAACCTCCGCGGTCAAGGAGTCGTCGTTTGCCCTGACCACTTCGGCATCTGACGGTTTTGGGACAGTCTTGATTGTCTTATGCTTCGTTATCTGAAATATACCTATACGTATATAACCACTGTATAGATGGTTTTACAGCTTACTGCGTACATTTTTATAAAATTTTATAAAAATTTGAGAGCGCTCATAGCCCTATTCCTCATTATTCTTTGAGCTGTGGAAACATGGTGCTGCTCGCTGTTTCTGTGAACAAATCAGACAGAGAGCGTCACCTCTGTCTAAGCTGGATGGAGGGATCACTAAATCACATGTCCACAAGAAAACAATTGGACAGAAGCATCACTCAATCAGATGTTCCCAAGAAAACAATTGAACAGAAACATCACTGAATCGCATGTCCCCAAGAAAACAATTGGACAGAAGCATCACTGAATCGCATGTCCCCAAGAAAACAATTGGACAGAAGCATCACTGAATCACGTGTCCACAAGAAAACAATTGGACAGAAGCATCACTCAATCACATGTCCCCAAGAAAACAATTGAACAGAAGTATCACTGAATCAGATGTCCCCAAGCAAACAATTGGACAGAAGCATCACTGAATTGCAGAGCTGTAGCAAACCGTATATATTCGTTACTGAGTAACTGGTACGCCGCGCCATCTAGTACCGAGTAACGAAACGTTACTCACGAATACTTTTCGTTACTCGCATGTTTCGTATCCTGGTCACATACGCTATTTCAATGACGTAATGTTACGCTGCGTTGATTGATGAACTTTTTTATTTAATTTTATGTTTAATTTCGTTCTAAGAAATAATTATTTTTTGTTAATTTAGTTTTGTTTAAAATATGATTTTATTATTATGTTTAATTTCATTCCAAGAACAAAAGAGTTTGTTGTCATTTTAATTGATACAAACTTTTTTATTTAATTTTATGTTTAATTTCAATCTAAGCAAAACTATTTTTATGTTGATTTATGGTTGAAATGTTGTTTAAATTTTATTGACAATAAATAATTTTGGACGCCTATTTGTAGCTTTTTCATTATAACATAAACATAAGTCTGGTTTAAACTATGGCAAAGTGAAAAATGCAGTTTGGCGATGCCGCACCTAGTACATAAGTCATAACTTATAATAAAATTATAGAAAGAACAATACGATTCGATTAACGATTTGTTTCTCTAGCTTAACATAGCATGTTATGAGTACTTATGAGGTATTAGGAGTAACGAGTACTGAATGTATAGTAACGAATACATACGGGTACGTTTTTGAAGTGAAAACTTCTTTAGAATCGTTGTGATTTCAAACCGGATGCAACGGAAAAAACGACAGGTAAGAGACAAAAATGTGTAGGATGAAGCCAGCAAAGAATGAGACAGAAATATACATACTATTTTTATTTTTTTTTATTGCTTAGATGGATGGACGAGCTCACAGCCCACCTGGTGTTAAGTGGTTACTGGAGCCCATAGACATCTACAACGTAAATGCGCCACCCACCTCGAGATATAAGTTCTAAGGTCTCAGTATAGTTACAACGGCTACCCCACCCTTCGAACCGAAACGCATTACTGCTTCACGGCGGAAATAGGCGGGGTGGTGGTACCTACCCGTGCGGACTCCCAAGAAGTCCTACCACCAGTGAAAACTATTTAATACAGCGCCATCTGTGAGATTTTTTAATACTAACGTGTGTATGAAAGCTCTTGTAGTGAATTTTAATTTAGGATTATACGTGAAATTAAAATATCAATTCACAGAGGGCGCTACCTTACAATTATTTACTAATGACAAAATTTTACATATACTTAAGACGTTTAGGATAATTGTATTTTAATTTTGGAAGGTTTCACTTCTACCACGTGTGAATTGCACACATTTTGTTTTTTTTTTTCGTTACTTTTACACCTCTACTGAATGGCATGTTCCCAATCAAACCGTTGGACAAAGGCATCACTGAATAGCACGCCCACACCATTGGTCTATAACTATGACTCGTACTTTAAGCTTTTCCGAGCATGACAACTTATAAGATCTGTAAGCGACAGGTGTGTTGTTCGTGACTAATGGAAACGCCACTAGTGACGGTAGTCGAGGCGGTACCCGAAATAAAGTAGTCCGAAAACTTTTTTATTCACTCAGTGAGCTGTTCGAGTCCGGTGCCTTGAAGTGGTATGCGGATCTGTAACGTTTCGTCAACAGACGCAGTATGAACAGCTCGTAAATCTAGTAAGATATTGTCTATCTTTGGTTCTTATGTATGTGATACCCTCATGGTTGAGGATGTCCGTGCGTGCCTATGATTATGGGGGCAGTCATGCTAGTTCCTCCATGTGATTCAGTGATGCCTCTGTTCAATGTTTTGATTGGGGACATGTGATTCAGTGATGCCTCTGTTCATTGTTTTGATTGGGGACATGTGATTCAGTGATGCCTCTGTTCATTGTTTTGATTGGGGACATGTGATTCAGTGATGCCTCTGTTCATTGTTTTGATTGGGGACATGTGATTCAGTGATGCCTCTGTTCAATGTTTTGATTGGGGACATGTGATTCAGTGATGCCTCTGTTCATTGTTTTGATTGGGGACATGTGATTCAGTGATGCCTCTGTTCATTGTTTTGATTGGGGACATGTGATTCAGTGATGTCTCTGTTCAATGTTTTGATTGGGGACATGTGATTCAGTGATGCCTCTGTTCATTGTTTTGATTGGGGACATGTGATTCAGTGATGTCTCTGTTCATTGTTTTGATTGGGGACATGTGATTTAGTGATGTCTCTGTTCATTGTTTTGATTGGGGACATGTGATTTAGTGATGCCTCTGTTCATTGTTTTAATTGGGGACATGTGATTCAGTGATGCCTCTGTTCATTGTTTTGATTGGGGACATGTGATTCAGTGATGTCTCTGTTCAATATTTTGATTGGGGACATGTGATTCAGTGATGTCTCTGTTCATTGTTTTGATTGGGGACATGTGATTTAGTGATGCCTCTGTTCATTGTTTTAATTGGGGACATGTGATTCAGTGATGCCTCTGTTCATTGTTTTGATTGGGGACATGTGATTCAGTGATGTCTCTGTTCAATGTTTTGATTGGGGACATGTGATTCAGTGATGCCTCTGTTCATTGTTTTGATTGGGGACATGTGATTCAGTGATGCCTCTGTTCATTGTTTTGATTGGGGACATGTGATTCAGCGATGCCCCTCTCCAATGAGGATGGCCAAGGTTTTGAGTTTTGAATGCGGTATTTATAGTCCTTGAAAAATCTAAAACCTTGAAGTTTTTTGTTGACGTTTTTTTTCTTCTTTTATTATTATTATTATTATTTTTTCTTACCTATGCTGATAGCCTTGAAAGGCTATTTCAGCTTCGCCCTAACGTTTGTAGGTGAGCTCACGGGGCTCAACCGGAGAGTTGCTAACACTGACCCTAGCAAGGGCAGTGCTTCGCAGAATCTACCACCGGATCGGAAACGCGACCCACTGAGAAGATCCGGCGAGAAACTCAGGGGGCAATACTTCTTTAGGCGCGTTATGAAAAATTGATAAGAGTGAAATTTTACAATGCGCGCGCACCGTGACACAAAATTAACAGAAATGAAGTTACTCACTAAAGAAAAAATGCTACCAACAAAACAGAAATGGAACCTCTGTTAGTGACGCATGTTGGCACGCACGCCGCCTCTGTTCACTGTGTATTTATATTTATAATATTTATCCACATGCTTTGAGTTTCTACATTTAAAACACGTTTTTTCATTTTGTTCTCATTATACAAGTGCGAATTTTATATGTGTGTCTGAATTATAATCAGAAGTGTGAATACTAATTAATATTACAAAATATTAGTGAAAAACTGTACTCATCAACCTTCTTAAGTGCTCCAATACAATTAAGGTTAACTATCCGTATGTATTATTTAGTAATATAAATGACAAAATTATTATTTAATATAATTCATACTAAATATTATTAAATTATTAATGTTAAATATTTATTATTAATTAATTAATATTTAAAAAAAGAGAAATAAATTTAATAAAAATAAAGTATGACTTCTTACGCGCGCACATAAGTACACGCACCCTTTTTTTTTATACGACCATAAATGAGGTAGTTATAGGCAATAAATGCGTTAGACACCGCGGCGAATAACGCGTGACGTCACTAGGTTCTACCTACTCACGCTCAGTCAGTTAGTCGACGGTAGATGCGCCACCGCGCGCCCTTGTTTACGTTTGGTATAATGGTAATGTTGCGTATAATATTATAACAATGTCGTATAAATGTTGTTTAGTGCCAAAATGCACAAACACGATTAAAAATACTCCAAATAAATAATTTTCCTCCAATTGAAAAAAAATAAAAATCGAAAACTAAGCCTACTACCTACGAGTAGTAAGTACACTTTCCCAATGGAAACACATCACAGCAAAACGAAATCCAAGCTTTAGCAATACTGAATTAGATTCAAGCTTCTCAGACTCAGACAATCACTCAAATATAAGTTCCTATACTTTTAGCGTTCGTGCCGATGATATTGAGTCAAATGACGTTGAATTTAAAAAAGCGATGGAATAAATTAAAAAAATTTTTTAATTGAAAATAGTGTAAGAAAAAATTATTTTATTGTAAAAAAGCATGGGGGGCTTTTCAGGATATTATTAAAATAACACTTCTACTCATATCTGTTCATAAAATATTTTTAACTATAGTCGGATTTTTTTATTAAACGAAGTCAACTGACGTTTACTGTGTTGTCAGTTTTTGATGAAATAAAAATAGTGTTGTAACAAAGTGAATGCATGAAAAAACTCCTGAATTAATGAAATTGCCTCGATTGTCTAGTGAATAGTTAGTGTGCCGAACTGCCGATATCGGGTACGGGGTTCGAATTTTAGCCGTGCTTTGTACATACCAACGAGTTTTCGACGAAATATTATGTTCCTATAGTATCTACCTGTACTAAATACAGAGTGTTTTAAACATTAAGGAAAACATTGCGAGGAAGCTTGTAAGACTGTCTTATTTTCAATCCATCATTATGTAGTTGAAACTATAGATGTATAAAATATAACAATTATAGCTAGGTAATGAAAATAAAAAATACTACTAGTAACATATATTGGAACACTTTAAGACAATTTTATTGTAAAATATAAATAATATTCTTTTATAGTTTGAAATGATTAACTCTTCACACTCATTGTTCATTCATGTGATTGAACAAGAACTGAACGTATCACTATTACTTTAAATATAGCAACATTATTTTACGAAGTGACATTAGCTACTGTCAGCTGGCTTCGTCTGATAAAAAATCCGACTATACTGACACCATGCACCCTACGCTCTTTTTAGAATAAAATCATTTTTTCTTACACTATTTTTAATTCATATTTACTAATATTTATTTTCTATTTTTTAGTTGGATTTTCTATAAAAGCGTAGTTTGTTATTTTTTTTTAAACTATTATTTAATTTTAATTTTTTAGCGGAATATAAATTTTTTAAATTTTTTTTAAATATTTAATTGTCATCGGTCCTTAATCAGTATACCAAAGGAGAAACCCGAAATCCAAACAAACTTGGGCCTGGCGTTACAGTCCTAGAATTTGGACATAAATTACAATACTTAAGAAGGTTTCATGAGTCCAATTTTCAGGTCTCCCAGCAATGGCCAAATTGGTAAAATCAGACAATGTTTAGGTTATGTTTATTGTTCGAGATATTTTAATAAAAACGATATTTTTGAGGCTGTTTCCTACTAAAGATGAGTATTTTTTTACGAAACCTGTTGCAGCAACAGGTTGCTTTGAAAATAAAAATGGAACCTGTTACGAGAAATCGCGCATTAGGTTGTTTACGAAAACGAACGAAAGCCAAAATTAAAAACAACGTAATGCAAAACGCGCTGCGCACGAAATGATTTTTTTTAGGGATTTTATGACCTGGTAACTAAGACCTTTACATCAGTGTTATTTTAATTTTAATGAAAACTTTTTTATATGAAAAACGATACTTATGCCTTTGTACATAATTTTCCTATTACTCTGTACTGTCTTGTTTTCTGTGTGTACATAAATAAATAAATAAATAAATAAAATAAACTTATATGATATTTTTTTTATATAAACTATAAATCATTACGTTTTTTTTATTGCTTAGATGTGTGGACGAGCTCACAGCCCACCTGGTGTTAAGTGGTTACTGGAGCCCAGACAGACATCTACAACGTAAATGCGCCACACACCTTGAGATATAGCTCTGAGGTCTAAGTATAGTTACAACGGCTGCCCCACCCTTCAAACCGAAACGCATTACTGCTTCATGGCAGAAATAGGCGGGGCGGTGGTACCTACCCGTGCGGACTCACAAGAGGTCCTACCACCAGTAAAATTATTAATGTAACTACACCATAGAAAAACTCAAAAGTACCAAATCGGGTTTTTCATGTTATATTTAAGATTGCCAGTTGAAAATATTTTGAATTGCCGCAGTTGCCGACATGATGTCGTGTCATACCTAAATGGCACAGTTATTTATTTCTTTTAATGATTTTTGTTAGTAGATTTTGGCGCTTTACGTTACGTTACTCAATGAGATTAAGTTTATATTCTGGCTAGCGAATCATGGCACAACTAAATAGCGGCAATCCAAAATATCTTCAGTTGGCAACATTAAAGATAACATAACATGATTTGATACATTTGTGTTTTTCTATGGCATATTCACATTAATATAAAAATGCAAATCTACCCTTTCATGCTATATTTAATGTTGTCAGTTGTAGATATTTTGAATTACCGCCATTGTAAGTAGTTGTGTCACGATCATAGACCTATATAGTAGGGACACGACATATTGTTCTATACGTACAATTGCTTATATAAATAGCACCCATTTTGAAGGCACACACATAAACATATATCTATCTCGTTCTTACTCAGCACTTTAACTCGCAGGAAAACAATATAACAGTATTTCAGTGCGTACATAAAATAAAACATGAATATACGTAAATGTCTCCGTCTCCGTCTAATGAGGCCGAAAATCCGCCATGCTTAGCGCGCCAAATGTCATTGCTACGTCAGTTCGGCCGTCTGTTTTGGGTTGTACATTATTTATTGACTTTGATATCGATTTAATATGATTGCTTAAATAAAATTTCTAATTTTATCAAGCTTAAAACATACAAAAATAATAATTAAAACATATTTTATAGGATCTCAAGAAGGTCGATGCCCCAAAACTATTATCTATATATATTTAAATTCATTATGGAGCCCTCATCCGAAACAGATTATACACTTAATAATATATTTGAATCCGAAATATCGGACACCATTTTTCGGTCGGAATCTATTCATCATGACACTAATCATAAATACCTCTTTAAAATATGTCATCAAAACATATTTAGACATTCTGTTTAGATATTTCGGGAAAAAGGCTACCGACAAAATCTCTTCGGAACTATTTAAATAAAATAGTTTTATTCCGCAGTGAGTAAAACACTATTTTAAATTCGTTAAATATTTATTAATTAAGTGATTTTAGAGAGGAAGTCACAAGGAATGACGTTTGTAATTTCATTAACGAATAAATGTTCTGTAGGTGTTTTTTTTTATCAGGCGGTCCCTTGATAAGTTTAAAATTTGAATCACTCTCAAGTAATATTTCACATAATATCTAAATCACATCATCTTTGCACATAACAATATACTTGATTCCTATTAAAGTATAAATTCTACAAATACATTCATACTCAACAATATTTAAAATAAAATAAGCCAAGAACGTTTATCGATAAAACCTACTAACATTAAAATCTTCTGGGCAGCACTAAACCGCCATGTTTTGTGGCCAGACGACGTCACAGTGGCACGAATTTTTTGTTGACGTTTCATTTCCATAGGTTTCCTACTTCAGTGGTCACGATTCGATGGCCATACTCTATTTACATTGATTAAAATACCTATAAAAACAGTCATTTATCCTAAAACAAAGGAGTATTAATTATTTTTAACACTCGATTTCCACTAAATCGATCCTATTTTAGCGATGCTCTAATTCTAATCCGCACGTTTGTGGAGCTAGTTACGTATATTGAAATAAGTGTTGCAGATGTTTACAAAGATTGTTTAAAACAAAAAAGAGAATCCAATTTATTTTCTACACTTGGCCATTGTCAATGAATCTAAGATTTCAATAGGTTAATCAAGCAAAACAGACGATTTTTTGGTACATATCCCATTCGCGTAACGCTTAGGCCCAGAATGGGGTTTCTCCTTTCGTGATAATCCGATGTTTTGAAGGGAGTCAAAATCGTGTTCAAAGATTCCGTTACATACTAACATAGGTACATACGTCTGAAACTAATAAAAGCGTATTAAAAACATCTTTAAGGAGCACATGCAAAAGGGTGCTATAATGCTGTCTGTAGAGAAACTAAATTATTCATAGGATTGGATTCATAGGATTTATTCATAGGACACTCCTGCTCATTCCTATTTTTGTGTAATGCACTTACAAAATTTCACGAGACTATCTCTGGATGAAGTTCTGGTAGGAACCTTAAGAAAGATACGTTGGTATGAACCAAACTCAATGCTTGCAGTTAATTTTGGCCTCTTTCCTAGTTAGGTTTCGAACTACATATTTCAATAAAGCTTAATCAAAAATTGCAGCATGTATGAAGCAACTAATTATTTTTCCATCACCAAATGATGTCAGACAAAACTTGCCCATTGCTTTCAGAAAGCGCTATTTTAAACTGATTGCAATACTTAATAGATTGTTTCGAAATTCAAATTGAGAAACCCAGCGATGCTACCCACCAAGCTCTAACGTGGTCCCAGTACAATAACTGCAATACCAGTAAGTACGGTCGGACGACCCGTCAGTAGGTAGTAGGTACAAGCGTCGAGCCACTGACTGAGCGACAAATGGGTTATCGTGACGTCACACTATTTCGCAGCGCACTGATTTTGCAGTCGCGGCTAGCTGATGCTTAAAGGCTTCGTCAAACAGAACGCGTAATTAGCGCGCGTCTAAGCGCTAAACTGACGCCGCGCTATGACGCCGAGATGTGTTGTACTACTATGGTAATATACTGTCAGACAGCCCTAACGCCGCGACAGAGCGTTGCGTATTTATAGCGCTGGGGCTCTGTTTGACGGTATGTTACCATAGTAGTGCAACACATATCGGCGTCATAGCGCGGCGTCAGTTTAGCGCTCTGACGCGCTAGTTACGCGTTCTGTTTGACGAAGCCTTAAAACCCAATATCTCAGAAAGTAATGGTCCGATTGCGATAATTCAAACACATATATCATTGGTATACAACTACGCACAAAGTGAAATTTTTTTCCGAATTCCATGGCCATCCTCATTGTCTATTTTGATAGTTTTTCTATTTATCATTCATAAATGTTTGCTACCTAAATACAAGGACGTCATTATTACTCAATAAATATTGCTGCAAAAAATATCCTAGCCAGCGAGCTTGTGTATTGAGTAAGGCAACGTTTTGAGCCATTTCTGTAAATTTGACGTTTGAAAAAGTAAGTGCTCGTTTAGGTTGTTTCGTTAAGCTAGGTCAGAGGTCAACATAAATATATATTTTTTTTAATAAAAAAAACGCATCTAATTATTCATAAGAAAAATATCTAAGTACTTATTCTTATATAAGTAGTTATTTTTACAACAAATTAGATAATAATTATATATATGGTAGATAATCACTGATTATTTAAGTAAAAAATGAAAACAATTAAACATTTACTTACAACAATGGGCTGAAAGATAGAAACTGTGCCCAATCCTCGTTAGTCGATTCAGAACAATTTTGAAATGTTTTTTTTTATTATAAAATAAATAATATTTGCGTATGAAGCTAATGATCCGCAGCTTCATATCCAAAGAGCTCGGTGGCTCGCGACCCGCAGGTTGTTGACCCCTGGGTTAGGTCTTTTAAAATTTTTGTCGCACCGCAAATTAGGTAGAACTGTAGATACATTCTACGTAGTTTACTCTATAATTTTACTGAAACAGGGTTTGCACATCAGTGAAAATAATAATTTTTTTTATTTTTTTGGGTTACGTTATACAGCGTTACTACGGTTCTTAAATATTGTGAATGGACTCATTCTAAGGCCCCATTTAAACTCCTTTCGGCTTTACGGGTAGTTTTGTAACACAGATAACAGAACATAAAATGAATATATTAGTAGGCAAGTATTTTAACGTTTATGACAAAGTTTGCTCATTTGAGTGATTATTAATGGCAACGTGGACAAAATTATTTTATTCTTTTTAGCCTTGTAGCTTTTCTCAATATTAAAGGCACAATGTGAGATATAATACTTAGTTTATATATAAATAGGCGTTGCTATATAATAATATAGGCGCTGTACATTATTGTTACAATCGTGTTTCCTAAATCGGCCTATCCTGAAGTCGCCTCGTCCCCGACACGTCCTGCTAATCGTCCTCTTAGTTATCCTGAATCAACCTCCGCGGTCAAGGAGTCGTCGTTTGCCCTGACCACTTCGGCATCTGACGGTTTTGGGACAGTCTTGATTGTCTTATGCTTCGTTATCTGAAATATACCTATGCGTATATAACCACTGTATAGATCGTTTTACAGCTTAATGCGTACATTTTTACAAATAAAAAAAAAAATCGGAGAGCTCTCATAACCGTGTTCCTCATTATTCTTGCTGATCCATGAGCTGCAGAAACGTGGTGCTCGCTGTTTCTATCAACAAATCAGACAGGGAGCATACCCTCTGTTAGAGCTGGACGGAGGCATCACTGAATCGTACGTCCCCAAACAAACCATTGAACAGAGGATCACTGAATCGCATGTCCACAAGAAAATTAATGGACAGAAGCATCACTGAATCGTATGTCCCCAAACAAAACATTAAACAGAAGCATCACTGAATCACATGTCCACAAGAAAATAATTGGACAGAAGCATCACTGAATCGCATGTCCCCAAACAAAGCATTGAACAGAAGCATCACTGAATCACATGTCTCCAAGAAAACAATTGGACAGAAGCATCACTGACTAGCATGTCCCCAAGAAAACAATTGGACAGAAGCATCACTGAATCACATATCCACAAGAAAACAATTGGACAGAAGCATCACTGAATCCCATGTCCCCAAATAAATCATTGAACAGAGGGATCACTGAATCACATGTCCACAAGAAAACAATTGGACAGAAGCATCACTGAATCACATTTCCACAAGAAAACAATTGGACAGAAGCATGATTGAATCGCATGTCCCCAAGCAAACAATTGGACAAAAGCATCACTGAATCACATGTCCCCAATCAAACCATTGGACAGAGGCATCACTGAATCGCACGTCCACACCATTGGTCAATAACGATAACTGGTACTTTAAGCTTTTCCGAGCATGACAACTTATAAGATCTGTAAGCGACAGGTGTGTCGTTCGTGGCTAATGGAAATTTCGCCAGTAGTGACGGTAGTCGAGGCGGTACCCGAAATAAAGTAGTTCGAAAACTTTTTATCAACTCAGTGAGCTGTTCGAGTCCGGTGCCTTGAAGTGGAATGCGGATCTGTAACGTTTCGTCAACAGACGCAGTATGAACAGCTCGTAAATCTAGTAAGATATTGTCTATCTTTGGTTCTTATGTATGTGATACCCTCATGGTTGAGGATGTCCGTGCGTGCCTATGATTATGGGGCAGTCATGCTAGTTCCTCCATGTGATTCAGTGATGCCTCTGTTCAATGTTTGGTTGGGGACATGCGATTCAGTGATGCTTCTGTCCAATTGTTTTTTTGGGGACATGTGATTCAGTGATGCCTCTGTTCAATGTTTTGGTTGGGGATATGTGATTCAGTGATGCTTCTGTCCAATTGTTTTCTTGGGGACATGTGATTTTGTTATATCTCTGTCCAATTGTTTTCTTGGGAACATGCGATTCAGTGATGCTTCTGTCCAATTGTTTTCTTGGGGACATGTAATTCAGTGATGCTTCTATCCAATTGTTTTCTTGGGGACATGTAATCCAGTGGGGCTTCTGTTCAATGTTTTGATTGGGGACATGTAATTCAGTGATGCTTCTATCCAATTGTTTTCTTGGGGACATGTAATCCAGTGGGGCTTCTGTTCAATGTTTTGATTGGGGACATGTAATTCAGTGATGCTTCTATCCAATTGTTTTCTTGGGGACATGTAATCCAGTGGGGCTTCTGTTCAATGTTTTGATTGGGGACATGTGATTCAGTGATGCTTCTGTCCAATTGTTTTCTTGGACATGTGATTCAGCGATGCTTCTGTCCAATTGTTTTCTTGGGACATGTGATTCAGTGATGCTTCTGTTCAATGTTATGATTGGGGACATGTCATTGTGATTCAGTGATGTATCGTACTTATTGTATGTTGTGTCGTGTCGTATCGTGTCTTATTGTACTGTATTGAAATTTACGTGACCAACAGATTGATATGGTTCGTGTTGACAATATCCGCCTTCACCGGAGCCGTCTACTGCGCTCTAAGTCAGTACAACCGCTACAACTCCGAGCCCGTCGTGGTTTCCATGCAGAGAGACTACAGGAGCTGGTGGACTGCGTTTCCAGCCGTGACGGCCTGCTACCTTAGCAGGGTGCAGCCGGATAAAGCTCAACTGATAATAGAGAAGTGATTTTCAAGTTAAATTTGAAATTAATCAAGACAAGAGTTAAATGCGATGATAATTTGTAGCGGGTAGCTGTCATATAAGAGAACTAGCTTTTGCTCGCGACTTCGTCAGCGTGGAATAGTTACTTCGGCGTATATCTACACATAGCGTAAGCTCTCAAAAGGGAAAAAATACCCCGATTTTGAAACATTCTTTATTGGTGCTCCGCTTGGTCCTATTGGTCTTAGCGTGACCCAACAGGACCTACTATATAGCCTTCCTCAATAAATGAGCTATCTGACACTGAAATAATTTTTCAAATCGGACCAGTATGCAGTTCCTGAGATTAGCGCGTTCAAACAAACAAACTCTTCGGCTTTATAATATTAAAGTATAGATTATACTTAACAGTAATTATAACTTAATAATATAACTTAATAATAATACAAACCGTATTTTTTGTGAAATTTGCGTACTTACTTCATAGTTAAACCAACAAACACCCTTTACGGCGCGAAGCAGTAGGTAATTTGGTTCGGATCGAGTTTCCATTCAGTTATTTAGTGAAATTAAAAGACAATCTGATTTACTTCAATTGTTTTTTGAAGTGAAACTTCATTATGCGCGTTGACAGTAAAATTTAACTCGCGACAGATTAATCTGTCGATCCGATTACCTAAATTTAGGAAGAGCGAGAGTGAGAAAACAGGCAGAGCGTCTCGCGAAGCACTCGACTCTGGAGAGAGGGAAAGGACAAAGCCAGCTAGATCGTGTCTCTTAAACACAACATTCCTTATTACAAGTAGAGTTGGGCTGTGATGATTTTTCTGTATCAACGACTGCATGACAATGACAAAGAAATATCGATGACGGGAACAATGACAAAATCATCAATGATTTTTAATTGAGTATGATATGATCACGTCACTTCAATTGAGGCGTATAAAATCAAAGGCAGCTAAACTCCTTAATGTAGTAAAATGGATTAACTATGACGCCATCTTGTTTAGTTAGTTGGACACGCTTTAGTATTTTCATGTTATAACAAATACAGCTAATTCTCTAGCAAATACAGTTCAAAAATTTTATTTTTGCTCTGTACTCAAATATTAAAGAAGTTTTATCATTTAAAATTCAGATTATTAGTAATATTCTCATTATTTATAAATCTGCTTTAAAATAAAGAATATCGTAGCTATCCGAACAAAGTTATTTCTAACACTAAACTAAACTATTCATGTTGCTAACACTGGCCTTAGCAAGAACAGTACTTCGATGGATCGGGAGGATACGTAATGACGTGCTTAGGGCCGATTTTTGTAGTTTACCTAAATATTTGACAGACTTGTATTTAGCTACCTTTGATTTTATAGGCCTCAATGATGCGTGCTGAAATGATCGTGGATCGTGATGTGAAATTACTGGCAACGTCACAACCGAGACGCCTCGTCCGAATCACAGTTCGCGACTTCGCTTTCATTCAAGTAATGATTTAAGCGTTGATGATTTTGTCGTTGTCATTGCATGATGAAATGATTTTAAAATATCGATGATTTTTACATGTGATATGATGTCGGTCTCAATTCTGATTACAAGAGAAATTTGATTTAAGTATGAAAAATGAAGAAAGCCTCAATATCACACACCGCAAAAGAAGTTTCACTTCTTCCACGTGCACCAAGTTGCACGCACACTAATTTTTATTCCTACATAATCTTTTATCGCCTCAATGGCTATTCGAAGTTACAAGAGAAATTTGATTTAAGTATGGAAAATGAAGAAAGCCTCAATACTACACACCGCAAAAGAAGTTTCACTTCTTTCACGAGCACCATTTTTTTCCTACATAATCGTTTATCGCCTAAGGATGCTATTCCAACTACGCGCGGGCGTTTGCTAACACTAGCCCTAGCAAGAGCAGTGCTTCGTTGATTCTACCACCAAACCGAGATCGCGACCCACCGAGAAGATCCCGCAAGAAACTTAGTAGGTACTTCCAATTGCGCTTGTTGGTTATCGAGGTGGTTCAGCAATAATAAATCGAGGAAACAAGAAAAGGCTTAGGTATATTTTAACGAGAAATCACAATGAACAAATTGAACAGCGCGTTGCGTCCGTTAGGCCATTAGGCGATCACAGACAACACCAGACATTACAAGCATAGACAAACTATACTTCATTTGAGCGCGTCGCTAACAGCGCTTTTCTATTCTACTTTTATTTTATTTTTTTATTTATTAGGCTCACAATACACATCACAAGCTAAAAAGATACATAAAAAACGCAAGTAAAAAGAAAAAAATCTGGCTTGCAACATAAGTTATGTGCGCACGACAAAACAAGACATATAGTGCTGAATTTGTACAACAACGTTCCTTACAATTACGACAAAACAACACAATAACGAAAACTAATCTAACTTATAATGTAAGGGAAAAAATATATTCATAATATAATACACAAGCGTCCCTCTCCGGCTCCGCTCGGGTCTTTAACAAAAATTTCAAGGAAGTATATTTGACGTTGTTTTGTTTTTTAAAATAAAAGAACACTTATTGTGGCATAACTAAAATATAATAGTTAGACATTTGCTGTCCTGACACTTGTCAGGACAGCAAAAAGTTTTGTAAATTATAATGTTTTCTACAAAGTCGTAGTACCTACATTATTTTATTCTATCATCAATAGTTGTCGCAGGGCACGCGATATAAAGAATATTTTAGGTAATTTTTTTACACCTTGGGTTACTCAGTAAGGATCCCAAATTTATTTCAAAAAATATTATAGCCTATGTCACTCGGGAATAGTGTAGCTTCCAAACAGTGAAAGATTTTTTCAAATCGGTTCAGTAGTTTTGGAGCCTATTCAATACAAACAAACAAACAAACAAATCTTTCCTCTTTATAATATTATTATAGATTATAGATGTATATTGATTATAGATTATAGATTAAACAATTACATTAACCTACCTATTACTAACGTGGAGGATGCCCTTGAACATTTTTCTAAACGTAACTAACCTACAAGTAAAAATATCCAACTTACTCTAAAATACTCTTCTTTCATGATTAGGCACTGGAACGTGACAGAAGATTCAGACCCCGGAAAGTACCAATACTACTACGATTTCATTGAACTGGTGGCTGATGTGTCGTTTAGAGAAAATCTGCAGAATTTCTGGAAGTACCAGTCAGACGAGACCGTCAAGGAATTGGATCTGCTGCAACTAGCTTTCTTTGTTCACCCGGAGATTGAATTGAGCGTTGTTATATCCCAAAAACAGGTTGGTTTTTATGCTTTTCGTCAAAAAACAGCGAAACGTAGTCAACGTTACGAACTTAACTGGTGGTAGGACCTCTTGTGAGTCCGCACGGGTAGGTACCACTGTACTGCCGTGAAGCAGTAATGCGTTTCGGTTTGAAGGTCGTGGCAGCCGTTGTAACTATACTGAGACTTTAGAACTTATATCTCAAGGTGGGTGGCGCATTTACGTTGTACATGTCTAGAGGCTCCAGTAACCACTTAACACCAGGTGGGCTGTGAACTCGTACACCCAACTAAGCAATAAAAAAAAAACGTATTCCCCTCCACGGTGTTTTCCGAGCGCTATGACTTGTTCTTCTTCAAGCGAGGCTTGTGGAGAGTACTCAACGGTATGCAGTGGCTTGGCTCTGCTCCTGGCATTGCTGAAGTCCATGGGCGACGGTAACCACTCACCATCAGGTGGGCCGTATGCTCGTCTGCCTACAAGGGCAAAAAAAATGTAGCAATCGTGATAGAAACGAAGGACTTTAACAACATCACATCGAGGGGTGATAGAATATTTGGGTTAAACGACATTTTTGCAACATAACAGGAGAAGCCATTTAAAGTTTAAAATTTTCAAAAAAAATATCTCATAACAAAAAAACTTCTTCAGTTATTTGAATTGAGTTAAACTTAATTGAAGTTCAATTAAAAACATCGAACTGTTGATGCTGTTATTAAATAAAATGCACCTTTAATTACAAAGACAAATTTGACGCCTCTCAATATAATAACTTTTGGCGCCATCTTGCTGTGGTTGGCCTTGATTGGTCGCATCTCGACAGACATTTTTTTTTTCGTACACAGATATTATTACCTTTTAGGCTCTTACCTCCCTACCTGCTTCTTCGATAATAATGGAGTAATAAACAAACATTTTCGTTCTTCTAAAACGAGACCAATATTTGAATATCGAAAAGATGGCCGCAACTAGATTTTTTTTATTGTTGTTACCACAGCCCACTTGATCTTAATTGACCATTGAAGCCCGTAGACATCAACAACGTAACTCCCGCCGTCCACCTAAAGACATGAGTTCTAAGTTATTTATTATTATTTATTTATTGCTAAGATGTGTGGACGAGCTCACAGCCCACCTGATATTAAGTGGTTACTGGAGCTCATAGACATCTACAATGTAAATGCGCCACCCACCTTGAGATATAAGTTCTAAGGTCTCAGTATAGTTACAACGGCTGCCCCACCCTTCAAACCGAAACGCATTACTGCTTCACGGCAGAAAATAGGCGGGGCGGTGGTACCTACCCGTGCGGACTCACAAGAGGTCTTGCCACCAGTAAACAGTAAGTCTCAGTTTTTTAGTATTAATACGCGCTGGGGTTCGGGATAAACAAAAAATCTACCAAAGTACAACTCAAAACTGTATTTAACACTTATAGCACTTAACGAACATTTTAAAATTCTCAATTCACTTCTTCCGCATCACTTCAGATGATCCGTTCGCTGTTTCGTTTCGAGTAGATTCGATTACGATACGACGTCCCTAGATTTATCGAGAGCATTCTGGGCAAGTCAAGTAGCTTCTATGCGCTTCCGCTATCTGAGAATAGATGGCGTTGTACTTCTCGAGCGTTCTCGATGTTACTAGTTCCTTTGATATTCGTTTCTGCTATTCGGCGATAGATGGCGTTACTCTTACCGGCGTAACAGTATAATACAACGGTTGCCCCAGCCTTTAGACTGGAACGCATTACTGCTACACAACAAAAATAGTCAAGTGGGAAACCTCCTACCATTGGTAAGCATCGAATTAAACAATAACTACTTTCAGGAAGTTATCTGGCACCCGGTGATGACCGAAGTTGGAATGTGTCTGACATACAATTCGAAATACGCCAAATACCAACACATGCTTCACGACAAGGAATGGGTCCCGAGTGAGCTCCTCAAGTGTCACTATCTGAGTGGCCAATGCTACGTGAGGATCGACTCCGTAGACAATGGAGTTAGGGTAAGATATATGTAAACTGAAGTGACAGCGGGCAGGCCACACAGCGCGATCGGACGGCCGATGGGGCAGTAAGATCATCGAGTGGAGACCATGTAATGGCGAACGTAGTGTGGGATGACCGCCTACTAAATGGACCGAGTCACGTTGGATGTAGAAGGCAACGGACCGGCCGCAATGGAGATCAGTTGGAGAGGCCTATGTTCATCAGTGGAAAGTGAACAGGTTGAGATGATGATGAAACTAAAACGAAGATTAATGGTACCATCACCTCTGACTGGGGGCAGTATTGTGAACCTTTACAGATTAGTACCACAGCTCTATATATTTATGTCGCGTTACATATGCTCTGGCTTGGAAGGTAGGACGCGTAAGCAGCAGGGATTCTCAAGGGGTCGATATCGATCATTTACATACTAGACATCAAACGAGGAAAAAACTAGATTTAGGATTTTTAAAGTATCAGTGGTTTGGGTGTCTTAAGAATCTGCTGTTTATTTAAAAGGAGTGTTTTTGCCCAAAATCACGAATCCTTGAACTAGAC
Organism: Bombyx mandarina; assembly: GCF_030267445.1. NCBI lineage: Eukaryota > Metazoa > Arthropoda > Insecta > Lepidoptera > Bombycidae > Bombyx > Bombyx mandarina. The sequence continues at coordinate 9,374,824 of NC_143230.1, read as the reverse complement.
TGTGTGACAGAGAAGCGAACGCGAGTCTGGGCTCACTCAGCATTCATGCCACTTAACAAAAGAGGATCAACAAAGAAATGAGAATAAAAAACTATAGACATACAGCCTTGATAGCACTCGCCAGCAAAGTATTCTTTCATGTCATCAATACCAGACTGGAAACTTTTCTGAATCCCTAAATAGTTGTTGAACATGCGGCATTCGTCAAGAATCGGGGCTGTCCCTTCGATTCTTTTTCGTTGCTTTCATCATTACTGAAGGTCGTCTCCCTGAAACTTGATCGTGGTCTATCTCCTGAGCTTTTTCCACCCCGTCCGGTTCTCAGCTTCTCGTAGGGCGGTTGCGACTGGCAACCCAGTTAGGATAGCTATTTGGCCACCTTGCCCTTGCCCCTTGTTCCTTCGATAGAAGGTGGCAGTATTTTTTTGTTTGTTTTTGACACTTATATAAGACAATTGATACTAAATTTAATCTCTTAAATTATAGCCTATGTGTTATTCTGATGTGTTAGCTATAATATTGTAAAGTTTCATCAAAATCCATTCAGTAGTTTTTGTAAAGTAACAAACATACATCCATACATTCTTACAAACCTTCGCGTTTTTCATATTAAAATATAATATATATTATGTAGGATATATAACTGTTTCTTTTTATTTTCAGTATTTCATCCATTCACCTTTCGAAATTTCGACGGCCATTTCAAATCCGACCGGAGAAGTTTCACCCGGGGAAGAACTTATCATTGATTTTAAGGTATCAAAATAAATTGGTTCTTTTTTTGTTAATTCAATTGCGGCTTTAAAGGGCGCTTTTGAATCGGCTTATCTGGATAAACGCCATTTTATATTCAATTCACGGTTTTAAATTTAGAGTTTACAATACGCATATGTCGCGGCCTCATTGGAGGATCCAACGAAACCTCCTTGAAGAAGGCTTACGATTTCCAGAAATTGATAGCCAAGGAACGCCATTTTGAATTCGGAACACACGCACGCTCCATTCGCGTTTCGACTTCTTCACGTGCAACACGCATCCAACTCATCTTAAAATAAAGCCCGCTTTACCGGTATCGATAACATAGGGGTAATTTCGTTTTAGCTGTGCCGCTATGGTCGTCTTCCTTTTACTGCCGATAAACCATTGAACCCTATCGTTGGAGAGCATGAGGTCTTTGAGAGCCTCAAGTGAGGGACGAGTATACAAAATATCCCTACCGCCAGCGCATTCCTTCGCACAACTTCAACCACTTTCGATTAGCCTCACATTGTGTAGCTATTTACCGCCACACCAATAATCTTACTACGAATAGGGAATACAGTTTCATCGCTGTTAAGTGTCAGGGCGACTGTTAAAACGGTGTACTGTTACAAGTGAGACCTTGAAACTCGTGTCTCGCGGTGGGTGGCGGCATTTACGTTGTAGATGTCTATGGGCTCCGATTACCACTTAACATGAAGTACGCCATGAGCTCATCCTCACATCTAAACAATAAATAAAAAAACAGAAGCTCGGGTATTAGTCCGTTCAGTGTGCTTAGTTAGATCACTGAGTTTCTCACCGGATCTTCTCAGTGGGTCGCGTTTCGGATCCGGCGGTAGATTCTGCGAAGCAGGCTCTTGTTAGGGCCAGTGTTAGCAACACTCCCGGTTTGAGCCCCGTGAGCTCACCTCACGTCAAGGAGAAGCCGAAATAGCCTGAATAAGTTTAATCCTTATTTCCTTTTTCTTACTAAAACTTTGTTAGGTACTTTTAATATTAAACGTTGAAATGTGTAAATTGTTTTTTGAAGTGAAACTTCTTTAGGCGCATGACGGTAAAATTTTTACAGAACGTCAGGCAGGTATGCAACGGAAGTGACATCAAACTAATAATGAAATTAAGTACTTGTCAAATGTCAGTAGTAGTAGTTGTTGTATGTTTCCAACTGGAAAGGCAGATGTATCATACCATACAGCCTAATATTTTATAATTTTTTTGTGAAAAATGTTAATAGGAATTGAAATGAAATTAAAAGAATTTGGAACATTAACCAAATAGCATGAAATAAAATTAGTCAATTCAATTGGCAAAATATTAGTCATTTACAATTTGGAAATCTAAACATAATGTGACTGTCAACATTGAGGTTTGAGATGGACATTTGACAGACTTTTGAGGGGAACATATCTTCCTTTTTCCCTTCCTCTAAGTCTCGGAAATCTAAAGTTTTAGATTTGTATAAATATAAGCAAGACTTATAAATTCGTTCGCCAAAAAAGTTTCACTTCTGACATGTGTACTTTGTACGCACGCACTTTTTTTTTTCGATTACACGTAATGTAATCTAAATTAAAAAATCAAGTACATTGCGTGCCGTACACAAGTCATAACGAAACTGAATCGTTTCAAAAATCGATACGGCTTAATATTTCATTCATATTTGTTTACATCCCGTAAAACGATTTTTTTGTTCTACACGCGGCATTATGTTTTCTTTAACCCTTTGCTTAGGCTGTGGAGATAGAAGTGTCTCCAAGCGTCAAGGAATTGAGGCCGGAACAACGCCGCTGCCGTTATCCCGACGAGAAACTCAGCGATTCCATAAAGGTTTGTTGATATTTACGAATAATAATCATGTTATAATTGGTTAATCTGTGCCTAGACGTAGAATGCATAATATGTATGGGAGGTAGAGGTTAGGAAAACCGTCTAATATGGGAGAATCTTGAAAAAGTATCCCACTTTCAGCACTAAATAACAGTTCAAAAATCCTCCAGAATGGCGCTAGCGCACAGGGAATGATATGAATTGAGCAGTTGTTAACTGATTTAAGAGGATATTTAATATATTTAATGACTAGAGTAGTTAGTGACAGTGTAATGTACAAGACCTCACGTGTTTACGTAGTCCAAACTATTTTGTCAATATAACCTAAAATTATTGCTGTGGTAAAACGTGGAGACATCGATTGCATTTTCTTATCAGCTTCAAATAAAATAGTTTTTGTGATTTTGTAGTGCTTATAGTTCTTTCGTCCTTTTTTATTTATCTATCTTATTCTAATAACTTTCAGCGCCTTTTTTTAAATTTTTCCGATTGCTACTGTAGCGCCAAGCTTGGTTAGCAGATTTTAACGGACACTTTTTACACACAGAGACGGTTCCCCTTACCTCTACCCTCCATAATAATATGGTATGGAGGGTAAAGAGCGCCATCTTGTATAGGGGACAAGTTGAAATAGTGTCCACCTGTAAACAGCGAGTTATTGTTGGAAGACTCACTGAAATAGCGCTAGTGTAGGAACTGGAAATGGTAGGAATATAGCAGTTTTAAAGAGAGCGAAGTGTGTTGGATTTAAAAAAAAATTGTGACTTGTGGAGTTAAAAAATATGCAGTATTTAAAATCTCAACTATTTATTTAATTATTATCACCAGGTGGGCTGTGAGCTCGTCCATCCACCTAAGCAATAAAAAAAAAATTATAGTTTCAACGGCTGCCCTACCCTTCAAACCGAAACGCATTACTGCTTCACGGCAGAAATAGGCAGGGTGGTGGTACCTACCCGTGCGGACTCACAAGAGGTCCTACCACCAGTAAAAAACGGACGTCATCGGACGTCTTATCCCTTAGATCACAACGACTTCAAAACTTCACACTTCTTAATTTAGTATTTGACTCTAATAGTTTATGGCGCTGTTATTAAAATATTTCCACTTGCTACTGTGGCGCTATCTTAATAGGCTCCCTTTCAGCGGACACTTTTTAATACACTGAGCTGGTGTTTTCTACTTCAACCCTCCATATTCGCGTAAGTAACAAATCTCAAAAAACGTGTATTCGCGGGTAGTTAAATAATAGGCTGACTTCTAGCGAACGTCTCTACGACCGGGTCCTGATGTAAACGCCTCTCGGTGTGTCGCAGCACAATAAAATGTTGCCAGACTGCATGTTTTCAGCAGCATTCTCCCTATTTCTTTCGGCGAAGTGGATTTAAAATAACTGAAACACACAATATTTATCTACCGTTTAACATCTAGTTCAGATCAGTGATTGAATAATATCATAAAATAATTTTGACTGGCTCGGTACTACAAGTAGTAAGCGACTGTTACATAGAGGGTCGTGGGTTCAATTCCTACATTAGGCAACCATTTATATGACGAACAGGCTTGTTTGCTCTTCTTAATAAACACCCAGATAAGCCAATACGTATATAAATAGCAACAATACGTATATAGATAATAATCTTTATATAAGTATATATTTAATCGTCCGTAAAAATAAATTGTGCCCTTAACATAAATACGCTGTGTGTGCTGTTTCTGTCATTCTCTTTTACCTGTCTTACCGTTCGTCTCACTCACAACATAACGTTCCGTTTTACGTTCTTTTCATACGTTCCGTTCTTACGAATCCATTGTAACTGTATTTAAAAAGTTTTGTATTAATATTTAGGCATACAGTTTCGCTCTCTGCCAGATGCACTGTCGCAGTCGGATGGCAGTTATGTTCTGTGGCTGCAGACCATACTTCCACGTCAAAGGAGGTCTGTATTCGTTCATTAATTACCGTAGTGAATTGGCTTATTATAATATCTTAGCTTGATTCAGAATATCGATTCTATGGACCGATTAAAAATGGAGAAAATCATTATCAAACCGAAATATTGTTTACTATAGTTATCAAAATTTATTTTTATTCGTGTCTGTGTGTGCGTGCGTGCGTGATAATTGTATCAATGATTCTACGTACATCATAGAATAATTGATTTCAAGAATTGTTTTTGAAATATAAATGATTTAATTTAAATTTTTAATGCAATTTTAATTACGCAGCACGCGTATTCTATGATATATCTCAAAGACGGTACAGATTGTAGTTCTGACTTGGCGATTGATGGTTGATATTGATGGTTAATCGTAAAATGTCTGTCGTTTTTGACAATTCAAGAATTATGTGGAATTCGAAATAAAACAAACAAAAAAACAGGTGTTCTCTGATAAAAACCAAGAATTCATCCTCTCAATGCTATTGACGGCAGTTACAGAAAAAATATTAGTTCAACAACAACAAAAAAAAATTAAAAACAATACGACATTTTAATTTTTGTGGTCTAATGCCCGGTTCCAAAAAATAACGAATCGTCATTGTATTATAACAACTAATCGTAATCATGCTACCAATACGTAGGCGTATATTAGCGTTCCACAACTATTTTACTTGCCGCGTTACCTACGAGCATCCGTCGGCGCGCTGCTTACTAATCTCAAATATATTAAGTGTATAATCTATGCTTACTAACGAATCCCCATAGATTATACACTTAATATATTTGAGATAGATGCGCAACAGGTGAATGAAGTTAGCCCCTCAAAAAAATTTTTTTTTCCTATTTTATACTTATTTTCTATTAATTCGTTTGTTCATCATTTGTTCATGATTGTTCACTGTTAATAATTGTTTGTTCTGCAGTTATTTATTTTAAAAAAATATTTAAAAATATACCTACAAGTTAGCCCCTCTAATGCAATTTTTAATATTTTTTCATCCTTAATGACTCGTAAATATTCATTTTCGATTGTTCTTATATAAAACACGTTTGTTCTCTTTCGAAATTACTCGTTTTTTGTTTAATTTACTATTTTTATTAGTTGAATAAATGTATGCAAAATATGTGTACTGCGCATGCGTCAACTATAATGCCTAAACTTTCTACGCGGTTTTAATCGTGAAAAAAAAAAACAAATATAAATCCTGAAGGAGCAATTAATTGGTATACAGTTTAATTAAAAAAATTAAAAAATAAATAAATGAAATAATGTGCATTGGCGTTAAGTTAGACCAAATACATTTTTTCCATCCTCCTACTTATCGTTATGAAGGTATAAAAAAGATAGGGAGTTCACATAGGTAATATAAACAAATAAGTAAATATGTTCATTATTTATCTTTCAAGAGATAATATAGGTATACATTATAATAACTTTTTTACACAGTCGAAATTATATTCCTAACATTAGTAAAATAACATTTTAATACGATAGGTAAGAGGATGGAAAAAATGTATTTGGTCTAACTTAACGCCAATGCACATTATTTCATTTATTTATTTTTTAATTTTTTTAATTAAACTGTATACCAATTAATTGCTCCTTCAGGATTTATATTTGTTTTTTTTTTTCACGATTAAAACCGCGTAGAAAGTTTAGGCATTATAGTTGACGCATGCGCAGTACACATATTTTGCATACATTTATTCAACTAATAAAAATAGTAAATTAAACAAAAAACGAGTAATTTCGAAAGAGAACAAACGTGTTTTATATAAGAACAATCGAAAATGAATATTTACGAGTCATTAAGGATGAAAAAATATTAAAAATTGCATTAGAGGGGCTAACTTGTAGGTACATTTTTAAATATTTTTTTTAAATAAATAAATGCAGAACAAACAATTATTAACAGTGAACAATCATAAACAAATGATGAACAAACGAATTAATAGAAAATAAGTATAAAATAGGAAAAAAAAATTTTTTTGAGGGGCTAACTTCATTCACCTATGCGCAACTCTCATTTTTATTTTTGCTTTAGTTAGAGCCCGGGACAGCAGGCGTCGCTGCTGTCGATTATTAGTCTCCCTACCCCCCACCAGGTGGCTTTTTTAGTAATTTTAATATTTTTTATAATTAACTCTCTTTATGAAAAAATCTTATCGTTTAGAATCGCTGAAATTCCCGGTAGTACTTATGAAATATTAAAGAACGTTTGATTGTGTTCAGCATTCTAATCGATAAGACCTTTTCATACAGAGAGAAAACAGTTTTTTTAAATAAAAAGCTGTAATTCTCTGTAAGCTATTTAATTTCCCTATATTACAAACAATTTACTGTTAAAAGATAGTATGAACGTACAATTGTATAAAATTTCGAATAACAATAACTCCTCTAGATTAATCCTACTAGAGTACTTAATAACATTAAATCGAAAGTTATCTAAAAGTTAATTAAGTCTAGATAATCAAATCATTCAATGTCACTTAAGTCATTTGTGCGAAATATAAACATGTCAGCTTTCCATTACAAACATAGTAGACAATTTGAATTAAATTTAATAAATTTGTTTCTTAACTATAGCAGTTCTTGCTTAAAGTTGATCGTGACAGATCATGACCTTGTATGAAAATATTACATCTATAAACACTACCTATGCTTCGTCATACAATAATTGTCATTTATACTAGCATTGTAGAGATAATACACACACTAAAGTGAATACTAAATTATTCTTAGCATTCTTATAAACATTTAGAAATTTAAGAAACGATTAACCCACAATCATGTTCATAACATGTGACATTTTGTTCTGCACAAACGTTTTATTACATGATTTGAAAAACAAAAAATGTTTAAAAAATGTAATGATGATTTAAAGTACTCTTAAATATTGATAGTTTGTACTTAATGACGCTTATAGTAATCTTAGACATGATTACATTAGTTATACTTTTATTCCCTATCTAAATTATTTCTATTCTGACGTTTCTGATGCTTTAGCTTTGGTAATACTAGATGAAACAAACAGCAGATTGAAAGAAAATCATCTTAAAGTTAATTACATTCATTACAAACCATTAGTTTACATTTTGTTACAAAAGAAACTGGTGTTCGTTACATGCAAATGAATTATAAACATACACATGCAAACATAAAATGTAAATTTATCTTTTAATCCAAATTAAATGTACACTAATATTACATCTAAATAATAGAAAGGGTTTCGAAAATTTTTATTGCACTCAACAGCAGACGAGCACGCAACCCGGCCCATGATAAGTGGTCACCAGTGCTTATAAACTTCAGCAGTGCCATAGGGGTTGCTGTCTATCACTTAAGTTTTAATAAATTATTAATATACTCAGTCACAAGCATATTGATTTCACATAATGAAAATGTAAGAAACATAATCATGTTTGGGCATTTTCATTTATATCTGCTCATACAGAAAACAAAACTTAGCAAATATATTCCATAGTAAATCTAAATAATTGCAAATAATGCTTTTAAAGACCGTTGACTTTTGATCATTAATTAAAATCATCTTCTCGTAGAATTTACAAAAGGTTATTTACAAAAATTTATATCAGTATTTTCATATATTACTAACTTACTAATTACAACTATTCAAACGTAATACTATAACTATAAGAACTAAACAACCTATTTTAAAACAAAATTGGCATCAATTTAGTTCTTATGAACTATTTCAATTATTAATTTATCAATTATAAATATATTTAAAAAAAATTAAGATCCCTTGAGAGTTCACGTTCCTTGCTGAATCAGTTTCTCTTCTGAAACGGAGAAACAAAGTATCTTAAGTATGTAACAAATATTGAAAAAATACGACCATGAAAAATTTAGTGTTAATGTAATCTTACTTACAAATTAATATATTACATAACACGTTCTGGTTCAAATATAGTGCATCAATATTTTCATGTTTCAGACATTTTAGTGCTCCTTATAATTTTTCCATAAAATTTTGTCATTATCAAACCTTTGTCTACAAAAATAAAAACATTATTTTATATTGGGTAGAAGGATGAACGTGGTCACAGGCCACTTGGTGTAACTTAGTTATCAAACACCAGGAAACAAAACGTGAATGCCATCATCTAACTTTGGATGTGAGATCAATTGTGCTGTATTTTATTTAAACAGGAAAGCATGACTGATTGATCATTCCAAAAAACTAGTTCGGGCCCACTTGACAATAAGCATATAATACGCTGAGTTGCAAAACATAAATACTTCCACCCACTCGAGACAATTTTATTATCTGAGGTGTGTGTGTGATAGTACGAGACTTAATACCGACTGTTTTGATCAAAACTTAACATATATGATAGCTAGGCAGCAGAAATAGGAAGGACCATTAGTTGGTGCTAATTCATTTAATTATATTATGAATAATAATTATGTTAGCAAATAATATACCGGGAAAATAGTGTAAACTCACCGTTATCAAGGCATCCGAAATAGCATTTCATTTTCGATCTTCGAGGCATGCTGATTTTTAATAATAAACATCCTGTAAGAAATGAAAATAGTTACACAGGCTTACGAAACGCTAACGAAGAAAAAAGTATTGGAGCCAAGTTATGTCTAAAGAGAATTCAAAACAGAGTTTCTCAATGTCTAATCGTCTAATATTCTCATAAAGCTAAAAGTTGCTCTAAATTAATACTACAACGTAAAATAACTCACACCAAGACAAAAAAAAAAAGATTTAAAAAATTAAATCGTTACGACATTTTGAAAACTTTTTTTTTTTTTTTGAGATTGTTTTACGGCCCTGGAATTTTGAAAACTTCAAAGCAGTGTTTCCACTTACGTTTTTTTTAACACATTTTACCCTAGTTTCTTTTGAATTTACCCTAAAATTTCCTAGACAACTTTCATAAATCCTTTATATAGAAAGCGTAAATAAAATACAGAAAATAAACCACAGCATATTATTTAATGTAGGTATATATAATATAAACGCCCCCAGAAGATCATAGATCTATAGGATTAGAATTTTCAAGGAAGTCGACGCATTGCTTTTATATTCTTTTGCTGCACAACCTAACACTGTTCGGTTCTAAAATTGAGCAATTGTTTGCTGGCAAAGTTGGGAACTTTCTATGAAGCAAGCCGTTCAGGGTTTCATTAGAAAGCCTGTTTCTTTTGTCAGTTTTTAAATTTGAGAACACTGAATAATCTTTCCACCTCAGTCTTTGAAGAAGGAACTGCTAGCAAAAGTGAAATGACAATTACAAGGTTTTCGTAAATGAAATTACCATGATAATCTTTCATGGTACATGAAGTACCTGTATATTACAATACAAGTAAGTTCTGGTGACATCAACGAAAATAGGTAAATAAAAATTTGGCGGATTATACTTATTGGGATTCTGGGGAATCCCTAAGAAAAAGCAGTGGCTTAATCTATGATTTACTTTACTAGAGGGTTACTGTTGAATCAAACCTTTATAGTTTTTATACACAACTCTGTTTTATTCTTTTACTTGTCAACTCGACTTAATGTCATTCTCTCTCCATAAAATAAAATGTTCATTGTTTTACTTTAATTATCGTTTATTTTAAAATTCACAACAGTTACTAGTATAGGCTTTGCTTTTTACCCCGAAATATCCTAAATCCTGGTATTTTTTAAATTGTCTTTATCATCCAAAATATCAGCTATTTTTCCCTAAAAAAGGGAGAATTCCCTAAAAGTGGAAGCACTGCTTCAAAGTACGCTACATTTTTTATTGAGTCAGAACTCATATCTGCCATCTAGTGAGTTTATTAGATCATTAATGCCTAAAAGTTACAAAAATGACGTCGCCACAGGAGTAAGATGACGCTAGTTGTATGTTATTTTCCTTTGTATGGGAGTTGCACCCCCCTGCGAATCCCTCTGCGTTTCGTTAATGCAAATGATTGTGTCACAAAGATCCTTTAGAAATAAAACTCTTTTCAAAATACATAAGTTTTTATTAGTATTTTTACATAAATATTTTAAAATAATATAAATTAATTATAATTCATCACATATGTAATTTTATTTGAACATTCACAATTTAAAAACAGTTACTTTAGTTTTAACTGTAAAGTGAACAAAACGCCATGAAGAGACAAAGGAAACGCCAGATGTCGGCCGGACCGCGCCAAAATACCAAAAAATTTGTGTTAGCGTCGTACTTTGTTGTTCGTTTATTTCATTACAAACTGATAAATTGTAATGTAAGGGAGATATTCCATGATTCCTAGAATTAAAATAAACTAGTAAATACTATTTTCATGTAATCACGTGTTAAATAGTTAACTACTTCATAAAATACCAATTAACAGCTGGCATTAAAAATACGAACCTGGTTCCTTTTACCTTTAAAAAAGGATAAATTTCACCTAACAGTAATTGCACAGACTGCTTGTCGAGCCGAAATCTTAGTTGAAACTCCTGATTATCGAGCTCTGAATAATAATTGATTCTTGTTTTATACACTCTATTACTTCGCGTATCATCACTTGAATCGTCGCTTGAATTCAGTAACATTAAAACTTCGTTATCACTTTCTGAACTCGACATTTTAAAAGAAAAAACACAAACACAAAAATTCCAAAGCACAACCGAACAAAATCGGTAGGTTAAAAAATGCTCTACGCGTGGTAGTTCTGACAGCTCACTGACATTTCTAAAATAATATAGGAACACTACAGACAACAGTCTCCATACAAAACGCAGTACGAACCGTTATGTTAGCCCTCCCATCCGTTAGTAGCAAGTCATCAGTAATTTTAAAAACGAGTCGTTTTTATAGGAACTATTTTGTCCTACGATTCGTAGATATTGTAACGGATCGTAATATAAAACGATTCGTTTTTTGGATATTGGAACCGGGCGTAAGTCAATTAAATATGCATTAATAAAGATAACTCAAAAAATACTGGTCAGATCTTTAATAAAAAAATTCGGGTCCCATATGAAAATCAGCACATTAAAAAAAGTGATCATTAAAATTTGTTCAATTATTAAAATGTTTTGAGGTAAAAAGTACATAAAATAAACAGTGTACCTAATTGATAGATTCCTTAGTCTGTTAAAATACAACCTCTACAGAGTCCGCCTGCATACCAATTCATCAACTGACAGGAAATCTGATAACTGATTTGTTCACTGTATTCTCTTTGATTGACAAACAACAGATCCTGTCAACGAATTCGGATCAATTTAACATAAACAAAAATATTTTCGTTGAAATCAATCAAATTCTTAAATCTCAAACATTTCGTACGCCATTTTGTATTTACAACTACATATCGGTATCAAGATGGCGTCCCATGCGACGCGCACGGCATGGCGTGTATCGGTCGTAACGTCGAGATCCTTATCAATATTCCGAAGAACCTCGCAAAATGTTCTTGCTTGCCCCAGTGCGCTGAACTCAACTATTATTCGCATACCAAAAAGATCGTTGTTCGGTAAGTTTATAGTTAGTTTTGTAAGATTTAATAATGACGGGCGATTATTCGAGTGAAATCAAAATTACGATATTGTTTAAAGGCGAATAGCAGGTTTTATGCTGTAATATGCTGAGGCTCGCATTATGATACCCTTTGCAATGAGACCTATGTAAAAATATTGGTGCCGTCAAAAAACATGTATTTTACGAATGTTTTATTCGCATTAGAAAACAGCCACGTCATCACGGATCCTCCTGATCCATAAACGGTGCTTTTAGGCAATACAAGCACCGGTCACCGTCCTCGTCGAACCCGTCGCTTGCGACGAAGGGCTCGACGAGCGAATTAACCCACAGACACAGCCCACTGAGTTTCTCGCCGGATCTTCTCAGTGGGTCGCGCTTCCGATCCGGTGGTAGATTCTGCGAAGCACTGCTCTTGCTAGGGCGGTGTTAGCAATTCTCCGGTTTGAGCCCCGCGAGCTCACCTACACAAGCTAGGGTACGCTGAAATAGCCTCTCAAGGCTATCAGCATAGGTAGGAAAAAAAAAAAAAAAAAACAGCTGACTCGTAGAGCCTTCCATCTTGTTTGGCGCGCATGTTATTTGGTGTACGAAGTTTGAATTAAGTAAAAGCAAAAATGTTTGTACCTTAGCAATTGAGACGTCTTTCTTAAAAGGTACCTAGTCAAAGACTGTAATTCTGTAAACCATAGATAATATACTTAATTAGGACTGTAGACAAACACATTTTGGTAGTTTTCCAATTACAGCACAAGAGCGCATTATGCGGCATAATGCTCAACGTTGAATGTTCCAACTACAGCAACGCTTCGCGCAATTGAGCACTCTCAAAAGTACTGCTCTCGCGTGATACTCGCAATCGATACCGACTCAGTGACAGAAAATTGACTAGTGTTTTTTCTTTAAGTCGGCATTGATCGAAATTTTGGTTATATTATCGTTAGTAATATTATTTAATGTTGAAAAAAATTGTAAGGCTTTCGTTTTGTCGTAGTTTCTTAGAAATAATCAATGTTAATTAAAACTGTGCTAATTTAGCGCACTCTGCTGATGCATTTGAAAATTAATTCACGTTCCAATTAAGCTCCAGCATAATTCGGCATTGTGCGTCACTGAGTCGCATTATGCTCTGTAATTGGAAAACTACATTTATGTATCTATATTTTGAAGTATCAGAAATTCACTGATTATAGGCGGATTTTGATCACTAAACGAACGCAAATTTAATTAATCCGGTGAGTTTTACATATAACATATATCTTTTTTGTAATGTAATTGATAAATATTTGCTTCCGAAAACATGAATGAGAGTTTATCGGAGTCTGAAGAGGGTGCACTGGCCACCATCAGGGTCAACCTGATGCCGCCGAAGTTTCGCCTTCACAGAGATGTCATCTTCACATTAGAAGACCTATACGGTGTGTAGAAATATTCTTTTGAAAAAATCGTTCGGAACTGGCTGTATAGGCTTCAACACCGTTGTATTTGTGTACCTACCTCAAAGTCTTTTATGTTGGTTTGCCAGCTTTTTTTAATAGAAGCACTAAAATATGGACGAAAGGTGAAGCTAAGTAAAATTGCCATATTTATTTTTATAAAATTTAATTTGTTTACTGCTTACTCGAATATTAATTTCGTATTTAAATTGACCTAGTTTGATACGTAGCCTTGTTTGTGAATTAATATTAAATAGCCTTCGATTCGTAACTGACATCATATATTTTGAGCCAGCATGCTTCCACCATCCCCCAATTTTGTTAGTGGGACAGTCATCATGCAATATAACTTTGCTGGCTACGCTTTTTTTTCTTTATTGCTTAGATGGATGAACGAGCTCAGAGCCCACCTGATGTTAAATGGTTACTGGAGCCCATAGACATCTACAACGTAAATGCGCCACCCACCTCGAGATATAAGTTCTAAGGTCTCACTATAGTTACAACGGCTACCCCACCCAATCTAACCGAAACGCATTACTGCTTCACGGCAGAAATAGGCAGGGTGGTGGTACCTACCCGTGCGGACTCCCAAGAGGTCCTACCACCAGTGAAAAAACGCTGTGTAGATATGGCTTTAGATCTATGTTTTAACTTCTAAATCGGGCCGTCTTAAGACGGTTTCAGCCAAACGGACCAAGGTACTAGTCGCAAAGGGTCAATATATGCAAAATAAGCCCGGAACTAAATATTGCAATTTCAAACTTATCGCATACAGTTTGGTATATTTATTAAATATGTTTTTTTCATTGCTTTCATTGATGGTGAATGACGTCACGCCTTTTGAGACTTATTCCCAAACTGGACTATATGAACGCGTCATATTAAAGAGACACCGTGCGGGCTCAAAATATATCCTATCTGTAAATACCGCTTGTTGAGCGCATATCACTAATACACAAATCATGGAATGCTTTCAGGTTTTCTGCAAGTAATACTATTGTGGCGTGAAATGTGTGATCAGTGTGCCTTTGCCTGCGTGAGTTCGAAAAAAAAAAAAAAAGCAGTATCGGTTGTTTTATGTCGGTACCGGTAAAATGGGGCGATTAGGGACAAATTCCAACTTTATGACCAATTTAAAGGTAGTAGTTGATGTTGAAAATGCTATATTAGGATCAAAATGATTGAGGCTTGGGGGCATCTTTGTTATCCAATTTAAAACTATGCAACTAGCATTCCAGTTTAAGCAAAAAAAAAAGCAAAAATAGGTGAAATCCCTATTTACCCGGAAATTGCGGTTAATTGGGACGAAATGAGAAATTTGCTAGGGTTGGCACTACTTGGTTTTAATTCATTTATTTATTTAGTTGCACCAACAAAGTGATCATCAATAAAAAACATTGAAAAACTGACAAAAGTACATGGCAGATGTCACCTCAATTATAGGTGCAATAGACAGTGCATTGACAACAAAAATAAAAATTATATAACTAAATCTTGATTACATTTAATTATTTGTGATTATTTTATATTTACTTGGGAAAGTATCCGCGACAGGTTTTTCCTGTAAGTTGTGAGATAATTAAAAAAAACAACTATTTCATCACTTAAAGTTAGTTCAGCGCAATCGGACAACTCTGAATGAGCATTGACGGAACCGCGCTACCGTGACATTAGACGTGGACGTTCCAAAGGATTCTGTTTAAGGGAGAGTAAGCGCCTAAACTAGAACGAGCGGGCTTTCTTATAAGCGGTTTATATTTCTTCGTTCTTAGTAAGTACTTCGGGCCTGATATTTTATCTGGGTTAAGAGATTAGGTGTGTCCGTTATTCCATAGATTAATCAGGTGAATACCCCCACTCTGGACAAATATTAATATATTTTATGATATATTACTTAAACATTTTTGTCCACCTTGAGATTTCATTGTTCTTGTTACATGTCTGTGCAAAATCGACTTACTTATATTAAATTGCTTAGCTATTTCAACTAAAGACTTATTCCCAATTTCATAGGCTTCTATTGCTGTTTCTAATATTAAGGGATCATATCTCTTATAAGGCTTTTTGCACTCTTTGATACGTACACGCGAGGCATATCTAAAAATAGAAAACAATACGTAACTGATAATATAAATATTTACCAAACAATAAAATAACACATTGATAATTTTGAATAAAAGTTCTAGACAAAAACATCATGAATAAACTAGATTTTTACCAACAAATTTAAAAAATATTGTTATAACTACATAGACAACCCTACAAACCTGTACCTATTTATACTTAGGTCGTTTCCAATTCACTTATTCTCGTCCCAATTGACCCCTTTTTCGTTGTTATTTGTACCTGAGACGTCCCCAATATCCCCAAAAACAACAGATTTTTACATGTATTTTTATTTTATCAAATACATTAAAACCAATAACAACTGAGGCTTAACTTTAATATATGTGCTGGTTCAAACACTAAATAACGTTTATAAATCATAGTCGTCTTCTATTATTATCAAATAAATAAAAGAGAGCAAAGTTTCTAGCACTAAAATAATTACTACCACAGGAAGTTCATTTGATACGCGATTTTTTATAAGTTAGCAGCTATTATCATGCAAATTCAGAGTTGTTTTGTAAACTTTCAACATTCTACTATTAAACAACAAAAAATGGAAGAATTTGCAACGAATATAAAACTAATATTGAGCGTCGAAAGATTTTCCTGGTTTTTTCCCAATTCGCCTTTCAATCCCTAATCGCCCCATTTTACGGTACCTATTTTATTAGCAATGTTGAACACCATCCTGTTTATGGGTCAAGTTGAAACATTGTCCGCTTGTTTGTAAACAGCGAGTTATTGTTGGAAGACTCAACGAAATAGTGCTAGTGTAGGAAGTGGAAATGATATTGATTAAAACAGTTTGGACCAGAGCGAAAGGTGCTAGGTTCCAAAATTTATTACTTTTCGTGATTTGTGTAGTTAAAAAACATGCAGTATTTTAAAACTCAACTATTGATTTTTACTAACTACTCTTTACGTGTTACAAAGTGTTTCTTTCCTTTTTTAGTTTAATATCCTTCTTTAATTGCTAATGGCGCTATTTTTTAAATCTTTCCACTTGCTACTGTGGCGCCACCTTAAATGGCTTCCTTTCCTCGGACACTTTTTATCCTCCATAATTTAAGTCGCTTGATTATGTTTTGTCGGATGGTAGAGGTTAGGCAGCTATTTTATATGGGAACAAGTTGAAAAAGTGTCCAGTTGCAAGTAAAAAATTACGACCCGAAAACACATCAAACTAACAGTAACTAACTCTAGCGTTGCGCAAGTTGAAAAATATATCGAGGGGTGAAAGGCCATTTATTTGGTTTAAAT
The DNA here is from genome assembly GCF_030267445.1 of Bombyx mandarina. Lineage (NCBI taxonomy): Eukaryota > Metazoa > Arthropoda > Insecta > Lepidoptera > Bombycidae > Bombyx > Bombyx mandarina. Next base: position 9,357,996 of record NC_143230.1, on the reverse strand, counting down.
TACATTTTTGCAACTTTAAAGGTATTAAAGTTTAAAATTTAGAGAAAATATCATATCAAAAAAACCTTTAATTATCTATATATATAAAAATGAAACCCGTTTTCCGTTGTCACGACATAACATGAAAACGGCTTGACCGATTTGGCTTATTTTTTTTTTGTAGTTTTCTAATACTCTGTACAAGGTTCTTACGGAAACAAATATTAAGAAAATCTCTCAGAAATATTGAAAAATATACATTTAATTTTGCATATTTATTTGTGAACTATTCCACGCGGACGAAGTCGTGGGCAAAAGCTGGTATATCATAAATGTGGCGTGTTAAGCGAAATGCTGCCTAAACAAAATAGTCTTTCGCAACTCGTTGTGATATTAACTTTTGGCGCCATCTTTGAAATTACACGAATCACTATGTTGGCGTAACTTAATATTCGCTTTTCATCTGACACTTTTTTGACAGATGAAATTAAATTGTTTGTTCCATAAATTATACCTACACATTAATATTTGTTAGTTCGGTTTGCTTTAACGGCGAGTTTTTTATCGTTTTTAAACGACATAATAATATATTATTTGTATTTAGTGTTTAACCTCTGGTAGCGGTTTAACTGTATTCTGGCATTGCTAATGGGTTCGCCCGCATAGCTATAGCAGTAAATAAAACCTCAGGGTGCTTACTGCGTGTTTTTGACGTTTTCGATCGCGTAAAAGTTAACTCAAATAATAATATGTAAGCAATTTGAACAGCGCCCCTAGAGGCAAACGTTCCTACTCCGTAGTAATTTGAGTTAACTGTTACGCTATCGAGAACGTTAAAAACTCTCACTAAGCACGCTGAACGGTAAAAATAACGTTTTCTTGTTTAAAGGATGCGTTGGTTCACTCATTCATGGCTGTAGTGCTATCACAGTCCGACATATTTATAGAAAGTACAGAATTCTATGGGCTTTTTTTTCCTAGATATGCTGATAGCCTTGAGAGCATTTTATATTTATAGCCTTTTACCTTTACTGGTGGTAGGACCTCTTGTGAGTCCGCACGGGTAGGTACCACTACTCTGCCCACTTCTGCCGTGAAGCAGTAATGCGTTTCGGTTTGAAGGGTGGGACAGCCGTTGTAATTGAGACTTTAGAACTTATATCTCAAGGTGGGTGGCGTATTTACGTTGTAGACGTCTATGGGCTCCAGTAACCACTTAACACAAGGTGGGCAGTGAGCTCGTCCACCTATCTAAGCAATAAAAAAAGGCTATATCAGCGTTACCCTAACGTGTAGGTAGGATAAAAAAAGCTGCAAAGCTATTTATTCGCGCATCCGCAAATTAGTAGGTAGGTATATAAAAGTAAAATACGTCACAAGTAGGTCAAGGTCATCAGTGAATTGGAACTATCAATTATTATTCACCAAAAATCGCTTATACCTTCCTAAGATGTTATCACTTGCAGCGTCTTTAGGTGGCACCACAGCGCTGTTCGTCGGAGCCAGCGTCCTGACAGTGGTGGAGACGTTGCTCTTCATTATCCGAAGATTGGTTTCTTTTGCGTTTAAGCGAAAGCTTTGCAGTAGAATCTAGTCTTAATACATTACAGTCATTGATCCTTGGAGAGGTTAAAACAATAATTTTGTTTATCACTTATCTTTGTATGCTTCAAACGTGCCATTGTAATGTAAGCCCACTGAGTTTCTGGCCGGATCTTCTCAGTGGGTTGCGTTTCCGATCCGGTGGTAGATTCTGCGAAGCACTGCTCTTGCTAGGGTTAGTGTTAGCATTACTCCAGTTTGAGCCCCGTGGGCTCACCTACTATTTAAGGTTACGCCGAAATAGCCTCTCAAGGCTTATCAGCTTAGGTAGGAAAAAAATTAAAAAATGTATTGTATCCATCAATAAATGAATCATTACCGATAATGTGTTTTATTTACCTGTTTTTAAATTGGCTTTCTGTTTATTTTTCAAGTGAAACTTCTTTTGTCGCGTTTAGTGTAAAATTTAACTCGTGACAGATTCGTTACGGCTAGAGAGAAAAGATACAATTTAGGAAGAGCGGGAGTGAGAAAGTAGCCAGAGCGTCTCGCGAACCACTCGACCTTGAAGAGGGAGAAAGCGAGCTAGGTTGTTTCTCTACACATTCTGTTTACGGGCGTCGGCCACTAGGTGGCTTGTTATTAGTTTCTCATTGTTCCTGTAGATGGTAGTAGAAGATATTAGTAACATATCTCATGTATTAATTTTAATGAAGGATGTGAAAAAAAAATACATATTTTTCTACATATAATTTAAAATTTATATAAGAAGAAATCGTTACTATTATAAACAGCATTCCCTAATACAAGAAAAATTTGATTTAGGGATAAAAATGAAGAAAACCACAATATTAAATACCGCAAAAGAAGCTTCACTCCTTTCACAAACATCAAGTTGCATGCGCACCATTTTTTATCAAACAACTACAGATTTGGTTGTTTAATAATTTTCATTCAATCCTAAGATGCATGTTCGATGAATAAAGAATGAAAACCGTGCGTTTTAGTTGATTTGTGATTGAGGACTTAAGTATCGAATCTAATAAATTACCCAAGCTATTGTCATTCTAAAATTAATAAGTAGATGTTAGATTATACAGATTTCTTACAGTCGGTTCAATTGTTATTAGAGAGAGAGACGAATTTTCAAAGTATTTAACAACGTAACAAAAACTCAAAATTGTTTATTAAACATGTATTTTTTTTTCATGAAATATTAACTGGTAATCATAGACTATTTTATTCTCTATTTACCTATAGTGATTTAATTTTTTAGAAGCTAAATGATGACAATGATATTGTATTGGTTTCGAATTAAAAGTAATGAAATTGTTAAATACTGAAATTGCCACAGTTAAAGTAAAAGATTTGGACTTATTAAAATCGGTCTAGACTCTGATGCCCATTGAAAAATTTTGATCGCTATGAAAAATTTTGTGTATTAGTAATTAGTACATAAATTTAGTATATTATTAGAAAATAAACAACAAAACAGCGAAATTTTAATGAAATCATGAAAAACGCGTGACGGTGCGAACGTTTAGTTGTTGTTTTTGATTTTCATTTTGATAATCCCTTGAAGCCTTGAACGTTGTTGCACTCTTGCACTAACAAAACGCAAATTGTCAAAATGCTCCACCCTAGTCCGCAACTACCAATTTATTGATTTTCGAATAAACTGGAGTAATATGTGAACTCATAGTACATTAACAACGAAACGATCTCAAAAAGCGACGAACGAACGAATCTCAAAATGTTTTCGAAATTGTACACGATGTGCCAAATGTTTTGGAACAACATGTACTATTTATTTTCGTTTATAAACCTTTTAATTATTTATGTACATTTAGTTTTGCCCTTTGGTCTGGATGTCGGCTTGGCTTTTGCTGCGATGTATTACATCACCGCCCTGGAACGTCCTGATAAAGAGAGGGTACAGAAAATTTTTGGACACGATCCCTGGAGTAAGGATGAGGTTAAAAATTCTGAGGAAGTGGTGCATTGCATCGCTCACCGAGGAGCTGCACTTGACGCGCCGGAGAACACAATCGAAGCATTTAAATATGTATGTTTTTTTTTTATAGCCAGTACTATTGTCAAAGAGGTTATATAGTTAATTTTCTATAGTTTCTATGAAAAGAAATAGGTAACATAAGGTTGAAAAAAAAATTTTTTTTTCATTACTTAAGATACTAACAGTAACTGATTATTATCAGACGATCTGCAAGTCCTCGTAAAGCATCTCACTAAAATATTAAGTTATATTTCATGATGTGAAGTGAAGTAATTGATGTTCAATTAAAAATATTACATTGTTGATACTAATACCAAACAAAACAGGCCTTTAATTACAAAGATATAGGCTACCGGTATAGAGAAAAATAAAGAATAAAAAGTGTAGCAGGATAAAATTTTTTATTACCAACGCATCCTATCATGCATTTTGTATCGTTCACAGCTTGATATAAAGAACTGTTTGGACATATCAGAAGAAAAAATTCACCTAACAGTTCACAAACATTCACAAATAATGGTTTGAAATTATTCCATATGGTTTAAGATTCCATACAAAATACTACATAATACAAAATTCCATACAAAATAATACACTTAGGTATACCAAATGACAATATAGAGAAGAAATGAAAGATAACATTTAAACTTAAAACTAAAGTATTCTTTTATACTTATACTAGCAAACCCGACAGATGTTGTCCTGCATACACAAAGAGAATAAATGAATGGATACACAAAAATTCATTAAAGTCGATCCAGCTGTTTAGTTGCGGTATAGATAAATAACCTAGATACAGCATAATTATATATATAAAGATATTGCACCTTTAGAATTGTTATGCTTTAATCCGAAATTCTTTTCGTAAATGCTAAAAATGTTATTGAAGAATTTAAGTTTTTTGATTTTAATACTTTAATGTATGAACTTGATTTAAAAGAGACGAAAAGAGTACGTTTGACCTTTTCGGGAATAAAAGAATAATTAATGTTTTTATACTGAGGACATGACTATAAGTCGTTCAAAGTATAAAAATCATTTTCTTAAAATTTTTAGTCAAGCCACTTCAATTATAAAGGTGTGATATATTACTTTTATTATATTAATATTAATAAACTATATAATAATACTATGGTATTATAATAGGTATAATGCTGTACGTTATGTGTGTATGTGTATGTATACAGTGTGTGAGTGAATATAAAAACTTATTATTTTTTATTTTACTCGCAATGGACTGCACTTGCCTCAGGAATCTACACCGCTCTTGGTTGACACTCTTATTTGTACTATTGTGTATACTCTTGTGTATATACAAAGTACAGCTTCTTCAAGCACTGCTTACCGTCGTCGATCATAACTTCCTAGAGTTTGACGAACGAACTAACCCATGACATAGCTCACTGAGTTTCTCGGAGGATCTTCTCAGTGGGTCGCGATTCCGGCGGTTGATTGATTGAGTGAAACACTGCTCTTGCTGGAGCTAGTGTTAGCAAATTCTCCCAAGTTGAGTGCTCACCTACCCGTCCGCGCGCGTAGCTGGAATAGCCCCTTAGGTTACCTATAGATTGGGAATAGGTAGGGAACAAAAAAGTACAATCAGCATCCTTATTGATGTATTTCATTTACACCGTTTTGGAACTCACACTACATTGCTAGTTGCTGATCCCCCGACCCCCCGCCCCCCTCTCCGATCAGTTAGCTCAGGGGCTCCCAAACTTATTTTGTCTACTGCTCTTTTTTATTTTATTTTATTGCTTAGATGTGTGGACGAGCTCACAGCCCACCTGGTGTTAAGTGGTTACTGGAGCCCATAGACATCTACAGCGTAAATGCGCCACACACCCTGAGATATAAGTTCTAAGATCTCAGTATAGTTACAACGGCTGCCCCACCCTTCAAACCGAAACGCATTATTGCTTCACGGCAGAAATAAGCGGGGCGGTGGTACCTACCCGTGCGGACTCACAAGAGGTCCTACCACCAGTATAATGCTCACTTTGAGAATAAATTATTTTTTAGTGCCCCCCCCCATTTTTTCATCTACTTAAAAAACCACTATAGCGAGAGCTCAGTCGGTGTCTAAGGGTCCCTCTAGCTGAAATTACCAATCGTCCCCCAAGCCTCTGCACAACGCCCCCATTTCTTTCTGGGTCTCTTACCGCCCCCCTTAAGGCCTGCAGCGCCCACGAGGGGGCGTAATTGCCCACTTTGGGAAAGGCTGAGTTAGGGGAACCAAAGAAACCTTGCCTATTTGTAGTGCGTTGAACAAAACTGCAAGTTCGTCGAGATGGACGTGCGTTCGTTGCGAGACGGACAGCTGGTGCTGCTGCACGACGAGGGTCTGCAGCGTTTGACTGGAACCACGATCAACGACGTGCAGTGCGTCGACTGGGACGCCATAAAGGATTACAACGTGGCCGCCAATCATCCGAACAGGTCTGAAGATGTATCTTATATTGGTAGTGGTTGGAGGGGTCTTTTGACCTCGTCGTGGAGCTGCGACTTGGAACTCTAGTTGTTGATGTCTGAGGGCTCCAGGAAACGCTTGATAGCAGGTGGGCCATGAGCTCGGCTTTTTACTGGTGGTAGGACCTCTTGTGAGTCCGCGCGGGTAGGTACCACTACCCTGCCTATTACTGCCGTGAAGCAGTAATGCGTTTCGGTTTGAATGGTAGAGCAGCCGTTGTAACTATACTTGAGACCTTAGAACTTTAAAAAATTCGCACTAAGCACCCTGGTTGTAATTGGCACAAGGAACTTCTCACATTTCCGTCTACAGCAATCAGAAGCGCGTGACGAAAACCTTCACCGAATCTATCAGATCAGATGTGTTGTTATCGGGCTTAAGAAAGATTGGGCCGCGTGTAATAAGAGAAGCAGACTATTAGGTCATATACCAGCCTCCTCTAACTCGGTCACAACTCTAAAGCTCTGCCTTTGCGTTTTAAACCGAAAAGCAGAGTATTGATTGATATTAAAAAAACATATGGCGCGCGTGAAAGAAGTGAAACTTCTTTTGCGGTGTGTATTCTTAATTTTTCATCCTTAAATCAAATTTCTCTTGTAATTGAGAATGTTGTGTATAAGAGAAACGATCTAGCTGCTTTGCCCTTTCTCTCTGTCGACGGTCGTGTAGTTCGCGAGACGCTCGTGCCTATTCTCTCACTCTCGCTCGTCCTAAATTGTATCTTTTCTCTCTAGCCGTAACGAATCTGTCGCGAGTTAAATGTTACTCTCAAAGCGCCTACAGAAGTTTCCCTTCCCAAACTTCATCCAAAGTCGAATTTTTTTTCAGGGAGCACTTCAAAGATGTACGCCTGTGTCTCTTCGAGGATGCACTGGACTATTTGCTCGAGAATAAATTTAAAATGATTATCGACGTCAAAGGCGTAGATCAAGAGGTAAGTGAATAATTCAAATGCCTCCTCCATCTTCCGGGGGATTCGTATTGTGGTGTTGACATAAACGACAGATAGCTTGTGTGTCCTCGATCTACAATGAAGGTAAGGATTGAGGAAATCGGAAAAGATCTATTGATAAGCGAGCATAATTTTGAAGTCGTCGTGGCCAAAAGGATAAGACGTCCGGTGTATTGGTATCTAGCCGGTGTTCGAATCCCGCAGGCGGGTACCAATTTTTCTAATGAAATACGTACTCAACAAATGTTCACGATTGACTTCCACGGTGAAGGAATAACATCGTGTAATAAAAATCAAACCCGCAAAATGATAATTTGCGTAATTACTGGTGGTAGGACCTCTTGTGAGTCCGCACGGGTAGGCACCACCGCCCTGCTTATTTCTGCCGTGAAGCAGTAATGCGTTTCGGTTGGAAGGGTGGGGCAGCCGTTGTGACTATACTGAGACCTTAGAACTATATCTCAAGGTGTGTGGCGCATTTACGTTGTAGATGTCTATGGGCTCCAGTAACCACTTAACACCAGGTGGGCTGTGAGCTCGTCCACATATCTAAGCTATAAAAAAAAAAATCAATGTAGACTTTGAGATTCGCTTCATAAGGTCGGTATTGGCATATATGAAGCTTCGTTTATGTTAAATAAATAACTGGGAATAAATCACGCACGGTCATCCGGCCTCAAATTAGGATTCCCTGTGCTATGTATCAGAGACTGACATACATACAGAGACTGACAGAGACATACTCTTTTTTTATTGCTTAGATGTGTGGACGAGCTCACAGCCCACCTGGTGTTTAGTGGTTACTGGAGCCCATAGACATCTACAACGTAAATGCGCCACACACCTTGAGATATAGTTCTAAGGTCTCAGTATAGTCACAACGGCTGCCCTACCATTCAAACCGAAACGCATTACTGCTTCACGGCAGAAATAGGCGGGGCGGTGGTACCTACCCGTGCGGACTCACAAGAGGTCCTACCACCAGTAAAAAACCAGTATACATACTTATATGCGTTTAAATATGAGGCCGTCAGCGCCAAAGTGCCCTAAGCTTACCATAGTTAGTATGGAGGCAATTAGGTTTGAATCTTCATGAATTTGAATTTGAGTAAGCAAAAACACAATACGTGCAAAAATAATGTTTACAAAACTATCTGTTATCTATGGGTGAAACTATGGATAGGCCGGTTTCGCATCAAAATTTATTATATTTTAAATAAATTCGAATATAACTATTCAGGTCATAAGTATTGTCACACAGTAAAAACTTTTCTTTTAGAATGCTGGCCACAAAAAAGTTTATTGAATTCGAATTTAGAATTGTTCATGAAAATAAAAATGTATACTTTTAGAATTTTACTCATTTTTAAATATGGAGTGGACGCTTAAAGAAGACCGTGTTGCAGTTATTGCGTTGCATCGTTGCGGTTACGCGCCAATTCAAATTTTAAACATACTGAAAAATTTGAATATAACCAAAAGATTCGTTTATCGTACCATCAAACGATACAATGAAGACTCTAGTGTAGATGACAGGTCAAGAAGTGGTCGCCCTCGGTCTGTTAGGACTCCAGCAGTGATAAAAGCTGTGAAGGCGCGAATTCAAAGAAATCCCAAACGTAAGCAGAAACTGTTGGCCCTTCAGATGGGGTTAAGCAGAACCACGGTGAAAAGGGTGTTAAATGAAGACTTAGGGCTTCGGGCATATCGAAGAAAAACAGAACATCGTTTGAATGCTCGTATAATGGACCTGAGACTGAAGAGATGCCGCGCTTTGTTGAAGCGGTACGCGGGAAAAAAACATCGGGAAATTCTTTTTTCGGATAAAAATATTTTTACCGTAGAAGAGAGCTACAACAAACAAAATGATAAGGTGTACGCACACAGTAGTGAAGAAGCGAGCAACCGTATTCCGCGTGTCCAACGAGGTCATTTTCCATCCTCGCTCATGGTATGGTTGGGAGTTTCTTATTAGGGCTTAACAGAGGTACATTTTTGTGAGAAAGGTGTAAAAACGAATGCAGTTGTGTATCAAAATACAGTCCTGACGAACCTTGTGGAACCTGTTTCTCATACCATGTTCAATAACAGGCACTGGGTATTCCAACTAGATTCGGCGCCAGCTCATAGAGCGAAGAGCACACAAGACTGGCTGGTGGCGCGTGAAATCGACTTCATCCGGCACGAAGACTGGCCCTCCTCCAGTTCAGATTTGAATCCGTTAGATTACAAGATATGGCAACACTTGGAGGAAAAGGCGTGCTCAAAGCCTCATCCCAATTTGGGGTCACTCAAGACATCCTTGATTAAGGCAGCCGCCGATATTGACATGGACCTCGTTCGTGCTGCGATAGACGACTGGCCGCGCAGATTGAAGGCCTGTATTCAAAATCACGGAGGTCATTTTGCATAAACTTTAGTGTCATAAGAATCTATGTTTTGTTAAGTTCATTTTGGTATATGAATGGTTACATATTGAATAAACTTGTTTCAATTATTTTACATTAAACGTGTGACAGAATTTATGACCTGACTAGGTACATCATATAAGCTTGAATATAAAAAAAAAGTGGGTTAGGCCACTTTTGCACCGGGGGCCGGAGGTGGGAATACGCCCGTACGTCCCGGCCCTTGTAGGTAGCGGCCTCCCCCCGGTGAAGGTCAAGGGGCGACCTGAGGGGGTAGAGGCCGCGCGGCGCGCTACCAGCACCCTAACGCGCTGCCGTGGAGTAATAGAGCGACCGGTCGACGGTGTATCGCGTCCCGACCCGGCCGGCTGGTTCTGGTCCAGCGGGGTATTCCGGGACACCAGCGGCACCGTCTGGGCGGCCCGACGGGCTGCCGTACCGAGACGGCCGACGTTTCAGAGCCTTCGATTCGCCTCGAAGGCTCCGTCGGCTGGGCGTCCTTGGGGTGAGCCGCGCCGTCTAGTTGTAGTGTTGACCGCGGTAGCCCCCCTACCTCATCCGGGTTCTGACCTCGGAGGGGATCGGACGTCGGGTGTAAGAGTGCAGGGAAGTCGTTTAGTGGGTGGGCCCTAAAATCCTTGGGCCCGCGGTCTGCTCACAACACCATGCAGATTGTTGAGTCTAACATACCCCGCGCGCCCCTCTTGCGCGCGGACCTAGTAGGAGGTTCGGCCCTCTACCCAAAAAAAAAAAATGGCTACTTTTGCACTCATGGCCTCATATATACCTACCTATATAGGTGGAACAAACCTGTTCATCACACAATGTTTGCTAGACGCGGGAATTGAACCCACAACCCTCGGCGCAAAAGCCAGGGTCGCTAACTTTTCATTACGTATCAAATTCTGTAAACCTCATCGTTTTTTTTTTGCCAAAGGAGACTTGAATCTCGTGTCTAATGGTGGTCACGTGTATGCAACTGTAAGTTTTGCACAGTGACGTCATTACCGAGTTTCTCGACGGATCTTCTCAGTCGGTCACGATTCTGGTCCGGTAGTAGATTCTGCGAAGCTCTTGTTAGGGTCAGTGTTAGTGAATCTCTCGGGTTGAGCCCATGAGCTCATCTACCGCGAATAGATATAAAAATAATATATTGAAGTCTATTAACTTTAACTCAACAACAATACTTCTGTGAACTTCTGACACCTCCTAACTAACATTTTAGCAAAAAATATTTTTACATTACCTTTTGACGATGCTTAGAACCAATCGAATGCATTAAAGTCCTAATTGAAATAGTCAATAGCATCGACGATATTCTTTCGGAGAAATATCTCCTAAATTTGGTAGGCCTATTGTAATGTTGTACTTTGGGAGGTGTTAAAGGAAACGCCTTCCTGTGTGTATTCCATGCTTAATAATCATCTTAATCCTAGTTTACAATTATGAAGAAGCCTATGTTTCTGGGTGGTCCGCCTTATTAGGGAGACCTATTAACTATGTTATATACTAAATGCTATACCAATACTATGCTATGCTATGCTATAATACATAAGTATACACACTTCACTATATTTGGCGGCTAAATAAACCAGTTTATTGTTCCTCCTGTAAAATTTGTGTATAGTCAGATAGGAGGTGTCAGAAGTTCACGGACGTAATAGCTTTTTGGTTAACCAAAGACTCCCTCATTTTATTGCATGTCGAGAAAGTATGGTCTAATTTTTTTTTTCTTTTGCTAAATGATATAATGTCTTGTTCCAGGTGATATCCGGTGTCCTGGACGCGTTCGCCTCCCGACCGGCTCTGTACGAGTCCGCAGCCGTGACCTGCTTCAACCCTTACCCGCTGTACTTGGTAAGTTTTGAGGCCGCGTGGGTAGGTACCACCGCCCTGTCTATTTCTGCCGCGAAGCAGTAATGAGTTTCGGTTTGTAGGGCGGGGCAGCTGTTGTAGCTTTACTGAGACCTTAGAACTTATATCTCAAGGTGGGTGGCGGCATTATTTACGTTGTAGATGTCTATGGGCTCCAGTAACCATTTAACACCAGGCGGGCTGTGACCTCGTCCACTCATCTAAGCAATAAAAAAAAGCAATAAAATATAAAATAACAATTAGAAATCAAACATAATCACTACACTGTGTCACATAGGGCACCGGTGACCTCTGTGACAATCAAAGGGTTAATAAAACAATGAGAATTGAGAAACTACCCTATAATAACTTTTTTGAAGTCGGTTAAATATAATTCCGAAATTTTATTATTCCTTTTTTTTATTACGATTTTTTTTATTAAGTATACTCTAAATTGTTTTGCAGATCCGTAAAACCGATCCGAAAATCATTGGAGCTTTAAGCTATCGTCCGTATTGCTTTAGCGCGCAGGATTATGACGCCGAGAATGGGCCAACGAATCCTAGGTGAGCTTTTATTTTAATCACAGGACGATTTAGAAAAGCTCTATTGGAAGTTTAAATACTGGACGTCTTGTGGGCTCTAACAGGTGGCTCAAACGCCACTCTGCCTATTTCTGCTGCGAAGAAGTAATGCGTTTCGGCTGAGACTTACCATCAGATGGACCGTATGTCCGACTGTCTACAAGAATAACAATAACAATTGGAGTAGCCGTTGTACTGTAAAACTAGCACTTAGAACTCAGGGCGGGTGACCACTTAAAACCACGTGGGCCATGAGTCTGCCCATCTATAAAAGCAATCAAAACAAAAATAACATATCGCTCAATAATATTACCGAGCCGGCTCTGGTCTGATGCGGCAACCCTGAAACCATCTTCGCTCTGGCCTGATGCGGCAACCCTAAACCCATCTTCGCTCTGGCCTGATGCGGCAACCCTAAACCCATCTTCGCTCTGGCCTGATGCGGCAACCCTAAATCCATCTTCGCTCTGGCCTGATGCGGCAACCCTAAATCCATCTTCGCTCTGGCCTGATGCGGCAACCCTAAATCCATCTTCGCTCTGGCCTGATGCGGCAACCCTAAACCCATCTTCGCTCTGGCCTGATGCGGCAACCCTAAACCCATCTTCGCTCTGGCCTGATGCGGCAACCCTAAACCCATCTTCGCTCTGGCCTGATGCGGCAACCCTAAATCCATCTTCGCTCTGGCCTGATGCGGCAACCCTAAATCCATCTTCGCTCTGGTCTGATGCGGCAACCCTAAATCCATCTTCGCTCTGGTCTGATGCGGCAACCCTTTGCTTGAAAGAGCAAGATATTGCGGTGCCGGTAAAAAAACTAAATTAAACTAACAACAAGGCAACATTGTGAATGCGCTACATGGATTTATTCAGATTTTTTTTTATTGCTTAGATGGGTGGACGAGCTCACAGCCCACCTGGTGTTAAGTGGTTACTGAAGCCCACGTAAATGCGCCACACACCTTGAGATATAGTTCTAAGATCTCAGTATAGTTACAACGGCTGACCCACCCTTCAAACCGAAACGCATTATTGCTTCACGGCAGAAATCGGCGGGGTGGTGGTACCTACCCGTGCGGACTCACAAGAGGTCCTACCACCAGTAATTACGCAAATTATAATTTTGCGGGTTTCATTTTTATTACACGATGTTATTCCTTCACTGTGGAAGTCAATCGTGAACATTTTTGTTGAGTACGTATTTCATTAGAAAAATTGGTACCCGCCTGCGGGATTCGAACACCGGTGCATCGCTACATACGAATGCACCGGACGTCTTATCCTTTAGGCCACGACGACTTCTTATCCAGTAATGACGGATACGGTGAACGTTGTACAGTGCCTATGTGTGAGCAAAGCATATTTTTTTGTCGTATCCGTTAAAACGGGTACCGTATACACGGAGACCATGTGTGAACGGGCTCTTATATCGCAAGCTGGGTGGCGACATTTACGTTGTAGCTGGGCTCCGGTTATCACGTAACATCAGGTTGGCTGTGGGTTTGTCCACCCATGAATGCAAAAAGAAAAAATTGGCCCCAATGAAAACCCGACCTTATGGCCTATACGCTTACGTTCGCAGGTTCCCTGACAACGTCGTGCACCGGGTCGCGATGCGTGCGTGCGACGCGCTCCACGGGGTCGCGTGGCGGCGGCTCGCCCGCTGGTGCGGGGTCAGCGCCGTGCTCCTGCACAAGGACATTGTCAGCCCGTTAGTGGTTTTTTATTTTTATTTTTGCTTAGACAGGTGGACGAGCTCACAGCCCACCTGGTGTTAAGTGGATACTGGAGCCCATAGACATCTACAACGTAAATGCGTCACCCACCTTGAGACATAAGTTCTAAGGTCTCAAGTATAGTTACAACGGCTGCCTCACCCCTCAACCGAAACGCATTACTGCTATATGAGAATGAAGAAGATATGAACTTATATCTCAAGGTGGATGGCGCATTTACGTTGTAGATGTCTATGGGCTCCAGTAACCACTTATTACCAGGTGGGCTGTGAGCTCGTCCGCCCATGCAATAACTGTGTACTGTGCTTTGAGACGAGATGTGGTTCCTATCTGTCGCAGGAGCGAGGTGGAGTATTGGCGCGGGCTGGGCGTGCGGTGCGTCGGCTGGGCGGTGAACCGGCCCGTCGAGAAGCTGTACTGGCGCGGCGTGCTGAGGGCCGCCTACCTCGCGAGCACGCTCCTCGGCGAACCGGCCGTGAGTATAGACAAACCTTTTCTTTTTGAAGTGAAACCTTTTTAGAATTATCCCGATTTCAATCTCAATGAAACATAAACACTCCTTCATTGCATGCAATTTCTAAGAATAAAGTTTAAACCGAGAGTTTTAAGGTCTAATATGGTTTATAGGCACACAACACCGTCATTCAATGTAAAAACTCAAAAATCTTAAAAATATAGGTAGGCAGCGGCTTGTCTGTGCCCATGGCATTGCTGAAGTCCATGGGCGACGGTAACCAATCACCATCAGGTGGGTCGTATGCTCGTCTGCTTACAAGGGCAATAAAAAAGAAAATTGTACTTAACCCTTTCATCCACTCATGTCTTCAATTAACCTTCGTGTTCCATCGGTCACACAGGTGGAGAAAAAGAGCAAAGATAAGACCAGCTCTGACTGCGCAGCCTCTTCACCCGAACAAATGCTGGACCCGGAACAGACTGAGCAGAATGTATCGTCTGGACGAAATTAATACCAAAAACATAACTTATCCAATCACTAACCCTATTAATAATTTTATTTATAAACGATTTTCTAGATCCATTGCCCCCATTAAATAATAAACCCTATCTTAAACCAATTCCCTATATTTATTTATAAACTCTGCATTAAATTCATTCCGGATATGTATTTATTAACCTTGTTCTAAAATCTTCATCTTTTAAATTTTTATAATATTTTGAGTAACATCATTTTGATGATATTAAATCAACTATATTCATTATATAACTTAATATACCAAATATATAAAAAAAAATTAGATAGAAGGTGTCTTCAGACACTTGTGTGTTAAAAATAGTGTTAATGAAAAAAAGTTTATTCGTCACATATGTTTGGTGTTTAATATCAATTTTGATTGAATTAGGATTGGTAACGTACCTCTGAGGTTTGAGACTGAAATCGTTGAGGGTTTGAGGCTGAATGAGATTACAAGGTGCGTTCTTAGAAGTAGCAATTAAGGTACATAATATACAAATTAAATATGTAATTGCATTCAACATTTCAAGGTGTGATTCTTTGGAACTGTGAGTTTTTATTTTTGGATTTTTTAATATAGTTTTACATAAAATTGCCCTATAATAATGCATTTGCTATTGCATTTTTTTATTATAATATATTGGTTGTCTGTTTTCATAGATACAATTAATACTACTTATACAGGTTTGTTTGCATGTTTATTATTGTCAATACATTATTTATGATACATCAAATACTTTATACAGTCTACTTGAAATGTCTGAAACGATATGATGACAATAATTTTGTGATTTCACTCTGATATCCTGACCGGTATCAACAGGAGACAATATAAACGAAATACCACTGATATTTTCCGTAGTAGAAAACCGTATGTGACTTGTTTATGAAATTCTAGCAAAAAATTCAAAAAAACTTTTTGGAAGTAATATTCCTAAGTTTGAAATTGATTGTTAGTTCGACTCCCTAATGTATGTGTTTATTCGTTCGCGATTCCACATATTTTTTTAATAAAAAAGCAACATCATTAATTTATTGTAGTTCGTAAAGCACTTTGTTACGTTTTTCTTTTTTTCATTTTACAAAATATGAAATCGTAGCACATATAAATTAGCGTGGACAGAAAAGGGTAATTTAACAAAATATAAAACTTTTATGTTTGAGCTAACAATCTTCAAAAGGCTTCAAAGGCAAATACATACAATAAGAGAAGAAAAACAAACACTAAATTATGGACATGGCAAACTGAAATTATAATTGAAAGATTAGGACACATTAAAAAATCCGTATCGCACTTCACAGTACAGTAATCAGTGGTTTAAAAACTAGCAACTTTTTTACGCAGCAAAACCTACAAGATTTTGTATCACATTCAATTCTAAATGGTAATAATTGACCTGAAATTTATTGTTATATATTGTTTGTTTTTAAATTTAACATACTATTTGCTTGATAGAGGCTCATTTTATTCGCTTATTGCGAGTCGTAGGGGCAAAAGGTAGGTAAGTAGGAGTTACGGTTCTTTCTATTATGTATACGATTTGCAAGAGTTGGTTGCCACCATTTTTTGTTGTTGCAGATACAGTACATTAGTTATTATGCGTAGAAAAAAAGTAAACAGTATTAAAATAAAGTACAACTTATTATTATTATGTTTAGATACATATTTTTTACAATTGAACAAAATAAACAAAAAATTGTGACAATTAATGACAGTGACATTGTTGACATTTGAGGTTAAGTTGCCTTAGGAAATATTTTTTAAAAAAACGAGTGCTTGATGTGGCGTTGGCTAGTGGCGACATCGATTGAACAATCAATGTATTTTGCTTAACGTTAACAATACATATGACTAAACTTATCAAAATCCTAAAAAAGACAAATCCTCCAAAAGAAAGTATTTTCATGTACTTTATTGTTCTCATAAAATATACAGTACAATTACCTGAAATAACGTACAATACTTTATTATGAAGTACGGGTGGCAACCCTATTGACGCTACGCGACTTAGAGATTCGGACTTGTTTCTCCTATGTGCATATTTGATGTCGGTTTTGAAACATCTTTGTTTTTCTTCGACCCATCTTAATGAAGTATTTCGAAAAGATGTATGAAAACATATCAGTAATTCATAATAACAAGAAGAAGGGAAAGTTTGTTCAAATTTCGTAAAAGAATCTGTGAAATGTCAATCAGTAGCTCTGTCAGTGTCACGAAATGTCAAACGAGTGAAATGAAGGCGTAAGTCAAATTTAGAATTGACATTTTTGAAAATTTATTTCTTAATTACAAAAAAAAAAAAATATTTCTGACGTTACGATGTCACGTCGGGTTGAAAGGTCGAGCGGCGGTGTCCCCTACCACCGGTCCGTGAAATCACACAAAACTTTTCTGTGTGTTTAGTGCGAGTTTTTTAACCTCTCGATCGCTAGGGGCGCTATTCCAACTCCATACAAATTTGAGTTAACTTTTACGCTATCGAGAACGTTAAAGAACTCGCACTAAGCACGCTGGTTTGATTTTTGTTAATGACATCGTGTTTATTATTCGTTCAAACATTGGAAGTCATTTTTGAAAACGTGTTAAATGCGTATTTCAGTCGGTATTTACCCGTTTTCGGGATTTCAACAACAGTAGAGTCGCATCGCATAAAAAATCTGAAGTCTTCTTAAATTAGATATTTAACACTAAACCTACTATTGGTACTTTTTCTTCTACCTATTCTAGTAACCTTGAGGGGCTATTCTAGATTCACTGTGCGAGTAGGTGAGCTCACGGCACGGGGCTCAAACCTTACGACGTTGCTAACACTGGCCCTAGCAAGAGCAGTGCTTCCAGAATCTACCACCGGATCGAAAACGCGACCCACTGAGAAGATCGAGCGAGAAGCTCAGTGGGCTGTGTTGGTACCGGTTATATTGACCGCTCTCAAATTTTTGTAAAATTAGATGTTCTTTAGAACGGTTATCAAAATACTACGACAATTCTTAGAATGTAAATAATAATTCCATAATTGTTATTAAAAGAGATATATAGATAGACCATGTAATATTTTCATCACTCTTTACTACCAGTTACTTTCTCATTTCCATGAAAAAAAAAAAATTATTGCGTAGCATTTAATAATAAAAATCCGATAATTTTGCTAATTACCAGGCAATTTGTGGGGGGCGCGGTAGGGATTTATGTACGAGAAACCTTGGTAGGCTTAGTGTTAACAAAGAAACAAAAAAAACAAATGGTTATTTCTAAACAATTTTTTTGACCTCATTTTAAGTATTATAAATATACCAAAAACATGTAGTTTTTTAACGTTTAATTAATTTATTAGATTAGATTTTTTTTTTTATTATATAGAATGACAATAATGGTAATTGTTACGAATTTCGTGTTCGCAATCAGTTTGATGATTGTTTAAAAATACATCGAGGGGTGAAAGACAATTTGATATAAGCGACATTTTTGAAATTTTACAGGAGAGCCATTTTAAGTTTAAAATTTGGAAAAAATATCACTACGAAAAATCTTTTTCAGCTATTCGTATGTAGTAAGCATAATTGAAGTTCAATTAAAAATATCGAATCGTTGATGCTAATACCAAAATAAAACGCACCTTTAATTACAATGATAAATAAAACTGGTCCCGTGATAAGTTCGTAAAGAACTTGAGTTACAGGTACCAGATAACGGAAATAAATGTAAGATTTTTATTATACTCATACATATATATTTAATATACATCCGTAACACTGGAAAAGTTATTTTATATTTATCATACAAATATCTTGCCTTGGCGGGATTCGAACCCGCGACCCCCTTGTGTGGTGACCATGTCACTTACCACTACACCAGACGGCCGTAAATGTCGCGTGTTAAGCGAAATGCCGCCTAAACCAAATAGCATTACACCCCTCGATATATAAATGTGTACTGGCTTAAGGACTGAATTTTTTCTAGTGGTCTGCTAACTATTTAAGCTATTGTGCCCTAGCAAGGATCCGCAAGACTTTGTGCTCGGCCAAAGCATTATAACTACATGGTATTGACATAGATAATAATGTTGTTATGACCTACGGAACCCAGTGATAATTTTTTAATTGCCTTTAATTGAAAATAATTAGAACTTTTTAGGTTGAATTGAAATGGTGTACATGAGTGCTTGCTATAATCACAATCACTGTAAAGAATATAGCTTAATTAATAACCCACATTTGTAATCTTGTATTTTATTGTTGGATTTTGAATTTTACTCTTGATGAAGCTATAGAAATTGAGCACACATCAAATGAGCGGTAATTTTATTATTTATATTTTAAACGTCAAATTGTTGCATCATAGAATAAATCAAATGTCGTGAATATTTACGGCAACCCCGAAAGGGTTACCTTGTTTTATTATAATGTGTACATGATTTTTTACTATCGTCTACTCTATGTGAATGTAGCTTGTTTTTTAATCTGTATTTATTGAAATAAACCTTGATGTTAGAAGTCGTCTTTTGTGGTTTTATTTTTTTCTGGAGGGTAGAACCAGCTCACTGAATTAAAAAGTGTCCGCTGAAAGTATGGAGAGTAGAGGTAAGGAGAACCGTCTCATTTTGGAGAAGCTTGAAAAAGTGTCCCATTTTCAGGACTAAATAGCAATACAAAAATCCTCCAGAATGGCGCTAGGATAGGCACAGGGTATTATATGAATTGAGCAGTTGTTAACTGATTGAAGTATGGTGAGTTAGAAAATTTAATATATTTAATGACTAAAGTAGTTAGTGACAGCGTAATATACAAGACCTCACATGCTTACGTAGTCCAAACTAATTTCGTCAATATAACCTAAAAGTATTGCTGTGGTAAAACGTGGAGACATCGATTGCATTTTCTTATCAGCTTTAAATAAAATACTTTTTGTGATTTTGTAGTGCTTACAGTCCTTTCGTCCTTTTTTATTACTCTATCTTATTCTCATAACTTTCAGCGCCTTTTTTAAAATTTGCCCGGTTGCTACTGTAGCGCCACCCTATTAAGCAGATTTTAACGGACACTTTTTCACACACAGAGACGGTTCTCCTTACCTCTACCCTCCAGAACCAGAAGAAGAAAGGAGACACAGTAGTAAGTGGAACGGTTTTAAAAACAGCGCCATAAACTATTAAAATAGCATACTAAATGAATAAGGATGAAATACTTTTTAACGAACTACATTTAACTAAATTATAATTTGCGTAATTACTGATGGTAGGACCTCTTGTGAGTCCGCACGGGTGTGTACCACCACCTTGCCTATTTCTGCCGTGAAGCAGTAATGCGTTTCGGTTTGAAGGGTGGGGCAGCCGTTGTAACTATACTTGAGACCTTAGAACTTATATATCTCAGGGTGGGTGGCGCATTTGCGTTGTGAATGTCTGTGGGCTCCAGTAACCACTTAACACCAGGTGGGCTGTGAGCTCGTCCACTCATCTAAGCAATAAAAAAAATACAGTAAGTACTATATTTATATTTATATATGTGCGGCTGTTTGTCACTGAACTCCTAAACGGCTAGACAGATTTGAATGATTTTTTTTGTATGCATCTGAGTGGATGGTTTGTTTGGACGCTCTGGATGGTTTAGATTTACAAATCAGCCCGGCAGATGGCGCTGCAGTCGGTATCTAGGTTATTTATCTTTCCTAGAAATAATTTATATGGCAAAACATCGTTTGCCGGGTCAGCTAGTACAAATGTGTAAATAGCAGATTCTAAATACTGCATTTTTTTTTTAAGAAAAAATAATATTTTTTTTGACTTGTGTAGTTACAAAAATATATATTTTTCTACCCAGCACACTTCATTTTGTTTAAAACTGCTACATTCATATCATTTCCAGTTCCTACACTAGCCCTATTTCGGTGTTACTCCGAACTATAAATCGCTGCTTTTACAGGTGGACACATTCACCTTGTCCCAAACAAGATAGTGCATAATACCTCTACGCTTCTTAAGTTTTAAGTGGAACATCAGCATCTGTACAAGCGTCTACTTCAAGGTCTCTTTGATGGTGAGATCAAGCAACATAAGACACGTTTCAAATCAGATCTATCGTAACTATACTTGAGACCTTAGAACTTATATCTCAAGGTGGGTGGCGCATTTACGTTGTAGATGTCTATGTGCTCCAGTAACCACTTAAGACCAGGTGGGCTGTGAGATCGTCCACCCATATAAGCAATAAAAAAAAAAGACCGCATGATCGTCTAATTTTAAATAGAAAGTATAGTTGCACCCACCCGCGCAGACTCAGAACAAACTAACGTTTTTTTCCCCTACTTATTCTTTTTTTTTATTGCCCTTGTAGGCAGACGAGCATACGGCCCACATGATGGTGAGTGATTACCGTTGCCCATGGACTTCAGTAACGCCAGGGGCAGAGCCTAGCCGCTGCCTACCGCTCGAAGCCGCTGCCTACCGAATGTCAATCCCCTGTCGAGAGTGACGCCTAAGTACTCAGCCTTCGTAGCCCACGGTATGGACTGGCCAAATACTTTTATGGCGGGAATGTAGTTACTGCGCCTAATTAGTGACGAGAAACTAGCAGTAGTGTCGGGAAAACTGGTATAAATCGTTTGATAGCCGCACAGTACAATACTTACAATACTTTAGGGCTTTTTTTATTTATTGCTTAGATGGGTGGACGAGCTCACAGCCCACCTGGTATAAATCGTTTGATAGCCGCACAGTACAATACTTACAATACTTTAGGGCTTTTTTTATTTATTGCTTAGATGGGTGGACGAGCTCACAGCCCACCTGGTGTTAAGTGGTTACTGGAGCCCATAGACATCCACAACGTAAATGCGCCACCCATCTTGAGATATAAGTTCTAAGGTCTCAAGTATAGTTACGATAGATCTGATTTGAAACGTGTCTTACGTTGCTTGAACTCACCATCAAAGAGACCTTGAAGTAGACGCTTGTACAGATGCTGATGTTCCACTTAAAACTTATGAAGCGTAGAGGTATTATGTACTATCTTGTATAGGGGACAAGGTGAATGTGTCCACCTGTAAAACAGCGATTTATAGTTCGAAGTATCACCGAAATAGCGCTAGTGTAGGAAGTGGAAATGATATTACAGTTTTAAACAGAATAAAGTGTGCTGCGTGGAAAAATATTTCCTGTAAGTACACAAGTCACGTAAGATATTAATTTTTTCTTAAAAATTAGGAGTATTTAAAATCTCAGCTATTAACATATTTTTATTACTATACTAGCTGATCCGGCACACGTTGTTTTGTCATATAAATTATTTCTAGGAAAGATAAATAAAGATATATACCGACTGCAGCGCCACCCTTCAAACCGAAACGCATTACTGCTTCACGGTAGAAATAGGCAGGGTGGTGGTACGGACTCACAAGAGGTCCTACCACCAGTAATTACGTAAATTATAATTTTGCGGGTTTCATTTTTATTACACGATGTTATTCCTTCACCGTGGAAAGAAAGAAAGAAAGAAAGAAATCGTTTATTCGCCAAGCATAGTGAAAATTAGTTATTACACAAGTTAAAAGCAGCGTGTATGCTTTGTCATTATTTGACATGCGAATTTTAGTGCAGTGCAAGATATTATAATATTATATAATTTACCATTAATTCATCCATAATTCAACTAATAATTAAAAATCAATCGTGAGCATTTGTTGAGTAGTATTTCATTAGAAAAATTGGTACCCGCCTGAGATTCGAACACCGGTGCATCGCTAGACACGAATGCACCGGACGTCTTATCCGTTAGGCCACGACGACTTCGACTTCGACGGCTTCCTAGTTCTTACAAATAATACTATTCATTGTCTACAGAATTTCTCGCCAGATCTTCTCAGTGAGTCTCGATTCTGAACCGGTGGTAGATTCTGCGAAGCACTGCTCTTGCTAGGGTCAGTGTTAGCAAATTCTCTCAGGTTGAGCCCGTGAGCTCACCTACCCGTCTGCGCGTAGCTGAAATAAACCCTTAGGCTACCAGCGAATAGGTAGAGAAAAAAACTATAATGACGTGAGCCTTTGCCTGCGTGAGAGCGAAAAAAAACATTGTTGTCTTTGGTAGGAATTTATTAGTTTTTTTAGGTTTCTTTATTGTGGTTTCTATGGAGGGTAGAGGTAAAAAAACAGTTTCAAATAGGGGACCTCGCTGAAAAAAGTGTCCAGCTTTAACCAGCAAACTTCAACTCAAAAACTCTTATTATAGCGCTAAGGTAGTAAGCGATGTGACTTGTGTGCTTAGTGCGAGTTTTTAACGTTCTCGATAGCGTAAAAGTTAGCTAATATTTGTATGGAATGGGATCGTTTGCGTACGTTTGCCGCTAGGGGCGCTTTTCCAACTGCATACAAAATTGAGTTAACTTTTACGCTATCGAGAACGTTATGAAACTTGCACTAAGCACACTGTTAACATTTGTGAACGGAGTCGTCCAATGGTAGATTCTGCGAAGTACTACATACTCTTGCTAGGGCTAATGTTAGCACACTCTCACTTACGAGCCCGTGAGTAGCTGGAATAGCCCCATACGCTACCAGCAAATAGGTTGGGGAAATAGTGAATGGATTGAAATGCGCACAAATGAAAAATTTAAGAAAATAACTTTTGGCGCTACATTTTAAATTACAGCACTTGTTACAGCGGCGTCACTAATATTTGCTCGCTTTGAAACTTTGAGTATGCTCTTTACATCTATCTCTCATAGCCGGCCCACGAACCTATTCCACTATCTTTCCCGTGTTCTGTCATAAAAGAATGAGCTGGAGTGTCGTTAGATTGGCCTCTAAACCATTTTCGGTCCTGGCCTTTACAATTTTCGGCCGCCAAGCCCAATATGTGCCACGCACCCCCGTAGGCTCAGGAACCTCGTAGGAAGCTTAGATCGGACCCGAAAAAATGAATAAATCCAATCTTTTTACGGCCATATATTAATAACACGTGATTTTTGGATCAATTGCGACTACTAATTACTTGATACAAATGAGTAATTAACAGCATGGTTCCTAGTAGGTGATGGCAATTCATAGATTTCAGTAACTATTGTTGTGCGTCGATATAAAAAAAAAAAGGATTTCAGAATTCCCCTTAAAAAGGGAAAGCAATAACAAAACGCAAATTCAGTTAGCATTCCATACACACTTCTAATTTAAATTGCACAACGATCCAAATATTCTTTCTCTTTTTTACACCAACGTTTTAATATCAGCATCCTTCTCACGCACAAAACCAGGTTCTAAAAATCTACTCTGCCTTTGAATTTTGACAAGTGGCGACCAGCCTGAATTCGCTAAAAGCGATTCGAACGATAAATGTAGATCTTTTGGGCCATAAAATCAATAATTACCACAAAAAGGCAGCGTCAAAATAAAAGTGAAGTATATGTTCAGTTATTCCATAACGCAGACGTAACCAGCTCTGTCAGATAATGCTTAACTAATAACATTAAAAAGTATTAACACAAGCCTGTCATGCGAATCTTATGTAACCATATTTTGTTCGTGAAATAACTGCATCGTACGCTGATTGGTGTCGTCTACCTTTTCGTTAAGGTAAGGGGTGTGGTTTTTATCAATATTAATGAGATTATGTGTTAATTTCGTTCATAACCTTGACACTGCATTGTAGGCGTGTTAGTGATGTCCGGCTACAGTAAAATTTAACATAAACTGCTTCTAAATGTTAATGAAAACTAACCAGATCTAACCAGCTGTTTTCTGAACCCAATAATTTGTTGTATTAATAATGCGTTTTTACATTATTAATAAAATGCTGTTAAGTTTTCAAAATGTCAAAAATAGGAATGTGTATTTAATTCTGTTTCTATTCTTTTTTTAAAATTTGACGACTATCTCGAAATTTTGAAATGACAGAACAAAATTCCTATTATGGAACATAAAATCTTATGATCTTTAATTTAGATAATGGTTTTCCTTATAGTTAAATACTTGACTGAAAATATTATTTTTCCCTAACAAATTAAATATCCTTACGTCATTATGAATCTCTCGCAAATTTAAACCTAGAAAAATTTATGTATTTTAAATTTTTACTATGAAAATGTAAACAGTTGGAATTTGTGATGTATCTATCAGTGCTGTTGCAAGTTTCATGATCATGGGTAGACTAAAAAGGGAGGGGTGCTGTTAGGTGCAGACGACAAATTTGTCTACCCTCCTTCTTGCATTTCAAACTACCGCAAAAATTTCAACCAGACTGATGACTATTAAAGTATCTAGCTAACAGAACTTAGATTAGATTTATGTTCATTAGTCATAAATATTGATGATTCAGTGAATGAATGTACTAAAAAATTTTACTTGACTATAGGGCAAAAACAAACTACACTGTATTCTTCTACCTCTGCCGCATGATGCTTGCAACGACTCTGTAATGCCAATATTTTGTTACAATACGAAAGCAATGACCACCTAGAATTTCTAATCCATACAGTATTATTACATCACATATATGCAGATTGCTTATATTTCTCCAATAGGGTTCGTATGAGATTGATTTGTTTACTTATAAAATTCATGATAAGATAAATTTGAAATGTAAATACTTATCATACATATTACTATGTACTATGCTAAATATATTAGATCCATTGATATTTTTACATATCATAGTTTTCTCCTACCTAGATACATGTAAGGGGGTTACTGTGAGTTTTGTAATGTACCATTCTGTTGGAAATCACTGATGAAAACGTAATGTAAAATAAATTAAGTAAATACATCTGGGTCCCTACAAGATGTTACATTTTAACACTATATTTCAATTTTATCGGATAGACCAGTGGTCGCCAACCATTGCCTCATGAGCCGCATGTGGTTGTGACTCCTCGGCCAAGGCCATTCCGCGATGTATTTAGTTCAAGCACGGAATATTAATTATTATCTTACCTAGTAAGAGAGAAGTAAACAGTTTAAAAACACAAGGCTATAAAATATACATAAAAAAATGTCTCTTTGAATAAACTTCAATAGTGTGTTATCTATATTTAGCTCTTTTGGTTGACAAGGTTACAGTCTACTGGTATAGACAAATACCGCTCTACAATTAAATGGTTTGTCAGAGAAAATCCAATGGACACCACTAATTTATATGTTTATTTATTACACTTATTATTTTATTTGTATACATTTTTCTAAAGCCCTTGAAGGCAGGTGATCATACAGCCCATCTGATGGTGAGTGGTTATCGTCGCCCATGGACTTCAGCAATGCCGGGGGCAGAGCCAAGCCGCCGCTAACCATAGACTTAGAATTAATGGACTTAATACCATTCTGGCGGTTTTTGTATCAGTCAACAAAAGGTAATGCAGAGGAAGTAATGGAATAAAGGAATAAGTGCATTGAAACATAGATTAACATGTAAATATATACACATTCCAATGAAGCCAATTTAAACAGGTCTGAAATATAAATATACACAAAATTGCAGACAAACTTATTTAAAATTAATTGTGTATATATTATATTATGCAATATTCAAAAGAATATACCAACATAAACTTAACAAAAACAAATTCTGCTTAATAAAAAACAATTTAAGTTATTTCCAATAACGATAGCTAATTATATAATAACATTTGCTGAACCCTTTACTTGAAAACACACTTCTCAGTGATGTTCCTGATTTCGATAAAATATTTACAAAACATAAATAGAAATGTGTCCATTGCTCCATTACAGGACTAATTAAGGGAAATTGATTATTATATTTAAATAATGATGACTTTGCATGGTTTTTATGCCCACTGTGTAAATAAAACAGGCTTGTAAAATGAATGTTCACGTTTATTCTAGTTTTATTATAATTCAATTACAATTTGCCATGCACGGGGCTAAAAGGCAGGAATGGAAGAGAGGGTTGCCATAGGCAAATCTTAAAATTAGCTAACTTGGTTAGGACTTAGGTGTTACCATTACAATTTTACAATAAAATTCTAATGTTCATATTTTGATTGAACAATGGCCATGTATCAAAATATGAACATTAGAATTTTATAAATTTATATAAATTTCCTAAACTCCCCCTTGTTCGTATGTTAAAAAAACATGGCTTTACATAATGTATGCCTGCATTTTTTTAAATACTGCCCTATTGGAACTCTTTGTATAAATATATAAATATTTTATATACATTAAAGAAAGTTTTAGAAAAAAATATTGGAAAAGTTTTTTTTGTCAAATTCAATCTATATTTTTTGATGGTAATCGTCACTTATGAAATATGTCAACAATGTTGCCTATGTAGGTACTAATAGTTTACATCATGTTTACATATCCGGAAATTAATAGAATCAATATTTTAAAGGACATGGGCCACTCTACATACATTGCACAGCCCACTAAACGAAGTTCAAGGACAGTAATGAAATTAAGTTTAAATAACAGACTATATATTCCTTTTATTATAAACAGATTAAAATCAATATTGTTCATGAGGATACAAAGATATTTAAAAATTAGATAAGAATTTAAGGTTATATCATATGATTTTGCTGTCAATACACTGACACTTTAACATCATCATCAGCTCAAATATTACTTATTTAAATTACTACACTTTATATTACAACAAAATATAATAAGCAGGTATATCGCAACGAAACACTTAATAATTTCCACAATGCGAACGAGTGCGAAAACGAGTGATCAAAATATGTAAAACGTCTATAAACATCAAACAAGCGTAGTTTTTTTTTTTTTGCTTAAGATCAATAGTTATTCTTCCATGTAATAAATATTCTACGGATTTAAAAGTATAAAAATATATTTTTGTTTAGATTTGTTATTTTATATTAATTTTAAAATCTATTAATGAAATAGTTTAATATATTTTGCTAGTTTTTTGCAATATTATGTTTTTTTTAAGAAGCTTTAATGTGAATTGTTTAAAATATAAATATATTTTACCTATGGCAACTCCTTCAATATTATCAATGTAGCTTAGTCATGCATTTTTTTTTATTAATGATTTTAATTATCCCACCATTAAAATACCCTTAAATATAACAAGCACTTATGTAAAAATGAAATGTTTTTTTCTATAGATATTTCATTAATTTCCTTGAGAGCACGAGTAGCTGGGCCGAAAATGGCCCATGTCTTTTTGTCAGTAAAAATTGACAGGAAACGCAATGATTTATTTATTATCTATTCTCCATTTTCCAGGGTAAGTACGTTCAATAAGCGAAAATGCTACGACGCTGCTCGAAGCACATCCAGACGCTGTACCGGCGTCAGGGCCAGTCCATCCGCTTCAAGTCAACAACTCAAACGCCCAAAATACTTGCACCCTTACACGCAACCAAACTGCACCAACCGAGAGCTCTGGTCGCCCACAATCAAGTAGCATCCATCCACTTCACGAATCCCCTGCTTGTAGAGCAAGATGTGACCACTCCAAGTTTCCCGGACTCCGTTTCTGAAGGTGACGTCAAATTAGATAAGAAAGTGGGAGACAGCGTAGCCGCCGATGAAGTGGTCCTGGAAATCGAGACGGACAAAACCGCCATTCCGGTCATGGCGCCCGGCCATGGTGTCATTAAGGAGTTGTACGTCAAAGACGGAGAAACCGTTAAAGCTGGACAAAAGCTGTTTAGGTTAGAGATCACAGGGGAAGCACCAAAAAAGGCTGCAGCTACTGAGGCTCCGAAGGTTGATACACCACCGCCGCCGCCGCCGCCTCCTCAAGCTGCCGCTCCGCCTCCGCCACCGCCTCCCGCCGCGGCAGCTCCTCCCCCACCACCCCCACCCACCCCTAAAGCCGCTCCGCCTCCACCCGCTGCTCCCATCTCTTCAATCCCAGTCGCCGCCATCCGCCACGCTCAGGCAATCGAGACAGCAACTGTTAAAGTTCCTCCACAGGACTACAGCAAAGAGATCGCCGGCACGCGCACCGAGCAGCGGGTCAAGATGAACAGGATGAGGCAACGCATCGCTCAGCGTTTGAAGGACGCTCAGAACACGAACGCCATGTTGACGACATTCAACGAGATCGACATGTCCCACATCATGGCATTCCGTAAGAAGCACCTCGACACCTTCACTAAGAAGCACAGCATCAAACTCGGTCTGATGTCACCTTTCGTGAAGGCGGCCGCCAACGCCCTGATGGACCAGCCCGTGGTGAACGCTGTTATCGAAGAAAACGAGATAATTTATAGGGACTACGTAGATATTTCGGTAGCGGTCGCCACACCGAAAGGTCTCGTCGTACCGGTCATCAGAAACGTCCAGAACATGACTTATGCTGATATCGAGCTCACCATAGCTGGGCTAGCGGAAAAAGCGAGAACCGGCAAGCTCACGATCGAAGAAATGGACGGCGGAACGTTCACCATCAGCAATGGAGGCGTTTTCGGGTCTCTGATGGGAACGCCAATCATCAATCCGCCTCAATCTGCTATACTGGGTATGCACGGCATCTTCGAGCGGCCCATCGCTCTGAACGGCCAAGTCGTGATCAGGCCCATGATGTACATTGCCCTAACTTACGACCACAGGCTGATAGACGGCCGCGAAGCTGTACTCTTCCTCAGAAAGATCAAGGAAGGCGTCGAAGATCCCGCCACTATCGTCGCTGGCTTGTAAAATCTAAGACAAACACCATCCGACCATAACAAAAGACGATAATAGAATAACAGTTACCAGCCGAAGGATGTATAATGTTTAATCATGTAAATGTTACGAATATCGTCACTTTCGAGGTAGCCGCCGCGCGGGGTGCACGTCTTTTTTCTCACATTTCTTTTTTTTTTTTTTGTTCTTTTTTTTTGTTTGTTCGTTGTAACTATTTATTGAACGCGCACGCTTCGAACTTCGGTTACGTTTTATTTGTATTATTTATCGTGATTTTTAGTAATAATTAATAAGAGATGTACAATTTAAAAGAAATACCGACGACCTCAGAGTGTTGTTTTATTATAATTTATTTTCTTTTCGTTTTGAATGTTACACCGTCGAATTGCTGTATTAGGCTCGTATGCTTGTGCATACGAACAATAAAGAAATTACTTAAAAAATATTGGTATTAATTATAGTAAACCTACCCTTGATACCTTTGATACCGACATCTCGTTTTTACCATCGCACCGCCCGCCACCGGAGTAGAGTTACTAATTGGAGCCACTGCGGTCATCCAGTGCGTTTCCAGATGTCTTTTTTGCCACGTACCATCCGGCTATGGAATGAGCTCCCCTCCACGGTGTTTCCCGAGCACCATGTCCTTCTTCAAACGAGGCTTGTGGACAGTATTAAGCGGTAGGCGGCAGCTTGGCTCCGCCCCTGGAATTGCTGAAGTCCATGGGCGACGGTAACCACTCACCATCAGGTGGGCCGTATGCTCGTCTGCCCACAAGGGCAATAAAAAAAACCCTCTTAATTAAAAACTACTTACCAGAATCGCGTTTCGAGTTTCTAGAAAACTGTAATCTATTCGAAATGTCTGGAATAATAACAACGACAGTAAAAAACACGAAACTAAACCTTCACGAAAGCAGTTTTATGTCTGCGACTCTCGAAAACTGGAGAGAATCTAACCTCTATTTAGAATGTTGTGGAATTAATACTCTTTAGTGAGTGTTGCAATCTTATTGCTTTTTTGGCGCGAAGAGCCTTGAATGGTGCGTTACGATTGTTGAATTTTGGACCTTATATTTAAAGGTCGGCGGTTGCATTTACGTTGCGATGTCAATGAACTTTCATAATCACTTGACTCTAGGCAATTTTTTTTCCACCTATTAGCTGGTAGACTAAGAGGCTATTCCAACTACGCGCAGACGGGTAGGTGAGCTCAGGGACTCCATTTGAGAGAATTTGCTAACACCGGCCCTAGCAAGAGCAGTGCTTCACAGACCGCCGGACCGGAATCGCGAGCCGCTGAGAAGATCCGGCGAGAAACTCAGTGAGCTGATCTTACGATGCCACGTTCCCAGTGACGATTTAGTAAAATCTTCAATTATAAAATCTACGAAAAATGCGTAATAAAATTAAATTGAATAAAATAAGTATGTATTATAATATAAAGTAAATACATGTATTGTATTGTATGTAGGTATGTATATGTATTGTTTTGGATCTTGTAATATTTTTATATTATTATATGTAATGTTTACTGTATGCACTAGGTTTGTGTCTCTATATCTTCTTTCCTTCTGCGGGCCTACTGGAAGAGATTTCAACTTGAAATAAGTAGTGCCCTTGTACTCTGTATCCTTATTGGCGTGTTTCTTCTAACAGCTGTGTGTACGAAATATATTAAATAAATAAATAAGATGAGATAAAATAAGGATCTCAGTAAAATGGTGAGAATTCACCAGACAAAATAAGGATCTCAGTAAAATGGTGGGAATTCACCAAACGATTCTTTTTTTTTTATTGCTTAGATGGGTGGACGAGCTCACAGCCCACCTGATGTAAAGTGGTTACTGGAGCCCATAGACATCTACAACGTAAATGCGCCACCCACCTTGAGATATAAGTTGTAAGGTCTCAGTATAGTTACAACGGCTGCCCCACCCTTCAAACCGAAATACATTACTGCTTCACGGCAGAAATAGGCAAGGGCCTATTTACCTACCTAGGCCTACCCGCGCGGACTCACAACCGGTCCTACCACCAGTAATTACGCAAATTAGAATTTTGCGGGTTTCTCTTTTATAACACACTTTTATTCCTTCACCGTGGAAGTCAATCGTGAACATTTGTTGAGTACGTATTTCATTAGAAAAATTGGTACCCGCCTGCGGGATTCGAACACCGGTGCATCGCTTCAACACGAATGCACCGAACGTCTCATCTTTTAGGCCACGACGACTTCGAGAGACAACAAGTTTTGTGTGAAGTTGAATTGAATGTCTTTTGTCTTATCAATTGTACCTGTCACCTGTTAAATAACGTATCGAGATATGAAAGGCAATTTGGCATAAGCAACGTTTTTGAACTATACAAGAGAGCCAATTAAAGTTTAAAATTTGGAAAAAATATGATAAAAATAAACTTTTTCAGCTATTTCAATGGAGTAAACTTTAATTGAAGTTAAATTATAAACATCGAACTGTTGATGTCAATACCAAATTAAACGTACCTATCTATAATAATTACAAAGATAAATGTCGGCCAAATGAAATAGCTTTTCACCTCTCTGTTTAATAAAGGATTAAATGAAGAATTCTGATGTATAGTCAGGATGGCATGTTTAACAACGAATTGGTTTGGTTAATTTGATTTTTAAGCTATTGCATAGCTTCTATCGCGGACCTTGAGCGCGGCGACTGAATCAAGAAATTCCGTAACGAAAATAACCTGACACCCCCACAACGCCTACTATGTAGCTCGCGTTTAACACATTCACACGTTGCGCTTATGTAGTGTTTGTGAATAAGCGTGCCGCATGCACATCATGAAAAGTCTGCCCATCTCTCCCTTGCGCGGTCTAGATTATGAGTGTGAAGGGACAGTTAATGTTTTGCTTTTGTTATTGTTTATAAATATAGCGTGGTCTTATTTTATTGTTGTTTTAATATTAAATTATTATTGTCGATTTATAATTGCATGCTATGCAATAGCTTTACCGCGGCAGTCTCCGAGTGCCACACGTGTTTTTTTGTCACGAAAAGACACAAGTTTATATAAATGTAAAAACCTTTCATAAAGGACCTCTTTAGGAAAACACGCTTAAGCATATCCTAAAAATTATCTCTCAATTAGTTTTTATATAAATCCCCTTTACCTGTAAATTTTCTTCATCCTTCTTTTTTGGCAGTCATCTGTCATTCTTCCTTTTCTTTTTCGACTTCCTCCAAATAGGCCTTTTTAGTCGCCGCAATTTTTTTAAGTTCGTCGCTGGCATGTAGCCATTGAAAGCGTGTTTTAAAAAAAATGTAATAATAATATACAACGAAACAGCTATTTATATGTATAATAATAACAACCGTCATCACGTAGACTATACATTAGACACTGTATAGCCATCATACTAAGACTATACATAAATAATAAAAATCTTACGTTACGGACATTTTTCCCCGGTTAGTGTACCCCTACGCATCATCCCATAAGGAACTTCGTTCCAAAATGAGACTTCGTTCGCTTGTCTGAGAGTATTTGCGTTGTAATGTCTGAGCCCCGTTAATCGTCCAGCATCAGATTCCTTTCGGTTTTAAGGTTGGGGCAGCCGTTGTATCTATACTGGGACCTTAGAATTCATATCTCAAGGTGGGTGGCGGCATTTACGTTGTAAATGTCTATGGGCTCCGGTAACCACTTAACATCAGGTGGGCCGTGAGCTCGTTCACCCACCTAGACAATAAAAAAAGAGCTCAGCAGGCGATGAAATGACTCGATCGATTCCGGCGAGTCTGTAAATTGCTTTTGGATTCTGAGAAAGATACTATTTGGCGGGAACGTCATGTGTCAAGTTACATGAATTTCGTTTTATTTTGTTTGTCATAATTCGTTTATTTTGTTCAAGTTTACACATGCTGTAACAGTGGTTGTGAATGAAATAATAGGCCACTACATTTGGCGAAAAAGTTCATTGAACATTTAGTACATTGCGACTATTTTACTAAGAGGTTATTTCACCTCATCTAACACTTACTACCACCTTTAATTTAAGTTCCATTTTACTTTTAATACAACAGACATATCTTCTGTGTTTTAAAAAAATATTTGGTTATATTGGCGCTGTTTTCTTTGCCTGTCAGAATGAGCAGTCAAAGAAAAAAAAAAACTTAAAATGGTTACCATAGCAACAAAATAAACACAACACCCCAACCCTTTACTAAGTGATCTATGTTCCCAATGAAAACTCACCACGCAAGTAAACTAAACAAAATGTTGAATTATAAAAATTACACCATCTATATTATAATAACTAATCATCTATATAATTGAATAAAACTTAAAATTAAGTAGCACAATTTAACTGTAGTTAAGTGAAAGGAATTTTGTTTGCGGATCATTTTAATTGTTATTTCAAGGTAAGTTTAGTTTTAATTATTCTTTTTTAATACGCTTTTACGTATGTATGTTAGTATGTAACGGAATCTTTGAACATGATTTAGACTCCCTTCAAAACGTCGGATTAACTCGAAATTTGGTATACTTATTAAGGACCAATGACAATACAATATTTTAAACAGATTGTTCCGTTATCCTTACTAGGATAATCAGGATTAGCGATTTCTTGTTTTCCTGAGACCCATAGTGTCTGCGTCAAGGCCAAGAAGGAATCAAATTTATTAAAATGGATTTTCTATAAAAACGTATTTTTAATACGCTTGTATTAGCTTCAGACGTATGTATGTTTGTAACGGAATCTTTGAACATGATTTTGACCCCCTTCAAAACGTCGGATTAACTCGAAATTTGGTATACTTATTAGGGACCGGTGACAATTTTAAATAAAAAAAAAATAATTGAAAAATTGAAATTCAACTATAAACTGAAAAATAAATAATACGCATTTTATAGAAAATCTAACTAAAAAATAGAAAATACATTTTAATAAAATTGAATTAGAAAAAGTGTAAGAAAAATTTTTTTTTATTGTAGTAAAAAAAAGTGTGGGGTGCATGGTATCAGTAGTTATAAATATTTTATGAACAGATATGAAGGTAGAAGGGTTATTTTGATAATATCCTGAAAAGCACCCCACGCTTTTTTGACAATAAAATCCTTTTTCATACACTATTTTTAATTCAAATTTATTAAAATTTATTTTCATT
Organism: Bombyx mandarina; assembly: GCF_030267445.1. Classification (NCBI taxonomy): domain Eukaryota; kingdom Metazoa; phylum Arthropoda; class Insecta; order Lepidoptera; family Bombycidae; genus Bombyx; species Bombyx mandarina. Next base: position 9,323,732 of record NC_143230.1, on the reverse strand, counting down.
TTTTAGTTGGATTTTCTATAAACGCGTATGTTGTTAGTTTTTTTAAAATATTAAGTATTTATTTTAGTTTTTTTAAATAATTAATTTATTAATAAACTACGTCTGATTGTCTGATGGAGTCGAAATGTTCTCGGGCGGCGATCGCGGTCTCTCACAAAGTGGACGGACTACCTGTGTGCTTAGTGCGACTATTTTAATTGTATCAAATTTGTATGGAGTTGAAACGTTTGCTTACGTTTGCCGCCAGGGGCACTTTTCCAACTGCATACAAATTTGAGTTAACTCTTACGATATCGAAAACGTTAAAAACTCGCATTAAGCACAGTGGTAAAGGTCGTAAGAATCAGCTGGATGCAGGCTACGACGGCCTGATTATTGTCTAGCAGAGGACGTATGTGGGCTGAAAAAGATATTGATAGAGAATTTGGAAGGAATATAACTAGTCAGGTCATAAGTATTGTCACACAGTAAAAACTTTTCTTTTAGAATGCTGGCCACAAAAAAGTTTATTGAATTTGAATTTCGAATTGTTCATGAAAATAAAAATGTATACTTTTAGAATTTTACTCATTTTTATATATGGAGTGGACGCTTAACGAAGACCGTGTTGCAGTTATTGCGTTGCATCGTTGCGGTTACGCGCCAATTCAAATTTTTAACATACTGAAAAATTTGAATATAACCAAAAGATTCGTTTATCGTACCATCAAACGATACAATGAAGACTCTAGTGTAGATGACACGTCAAGAAGTGGTCGCCCTCGGTCTGTTAGGACTCCAGCAGTGATAAAAGCTGTGAAGGCGTGAATTCAAAGAAATCCCAAACATAAGCAGAAACTGTTGGCCCTTCAGATGGGGTTAAGCAGAACCACGGTGAAAAGGGTGTTAAATGAAGACTTAGGGCTTCGGGCATATCGAAGAAAAATAGGACATCGTTTGAATGCTCGTCTAATGGACCTGAGACTGAAGAGATGCCGCGCTTTGTTGAAGCGGTACGCGGGAAAAAATATCGGGAAATTCTTTTTTCGGATGAAAAAAAATTTACCGTAGAAGAGAGCTACAACAAACAAAATGATAAGGTGTACGCACACAGTAGTGAAGAAGCGAGCAACCGTATTCCGCGTGTCCAACGAGGTCATTTTCCATCCTCGCTCATGGTATGGTTGGGAGTTTCTTATTGGGGCTTAACAGAGGTACATTTTTGTGAGAAAGGTGTAAAAACGAATGCAGTTGTGTATCAAAATACAGTCCTGACGAACCTCGTGGAACCTGTTTCTCATACCATGTTCAATAACAGGCACTGGGTATTCCAACAAGATTCGGCGCCAGCTCATAGAGCGAAGAGCACACAAAACTGGCTGGCGGCGCGCGAAATCGACTGCATCCGGCACGAAGACTGGCCCTCCTCCAGTCCAGATTTGAATCCGTTAGATTACAAGATATGGCAACACTTGGAGGAAAAGGCGTGCTCAAAGCCTCATCCCAATTTGGAGTCACTCAAGACATCCTTGATTAAGGCAGGCGCCGATATTGACATGGACCTCGTTCGTGCTGCGATAGACGACTGGCCACGCAGATTGAAGGCCTGTATTCAAAATCACAGAGGTCATTTTGAATAAACTTTAGTGTCATAAGAATCTATGTTTTGTTAAGTTCATTTTGGTATATGAACGGTTACATAATGAATAAACTTGTTTCAATTATTTTACATTAAACATGTGACAGAATTTATGACCTGACTAGGTATATTTGACTAGTAAAATTATCTGGGCTAAGCGAAGACCTTCCATGGAGCGACTTAACTTGCTCGGTCCGAATGTTATCGATCGGAACTTTTACATAAATATGCTTGCAACATTGAGGATGTCGTTATTGCCAATCGGGGCGTGTCAAATGTCCTTTGCCCTATAATTAAAGTGAGTAGAAGTAATGAGGACCGTTTCATATTATTTTTTTCCTACCTATGCTGATAGCTTTGAGAGGCTATTTCAGCTTCGCCCTAACATGCGATGCTATCGCGGAAAGGCTTTTTTTTTGCTTATATGGGTGGACGATCTCACAGCCCACCTGGTGTTAAGTGGTTACTGGAGCCCATAGACATTACAACGTAAATGCGCCACCCACCTTGAGATATAAGTTCTAAGGTCTCAGTGTAGTTACAACGGCTGCCCCATCCTTCAAACCGAAACGCATTACTGCTTCACAACGGAAATAGGCAGGGTGGTGGTACCTACCCGTGCGGACTCACAAGAGGTCCTACCACCAGGCTGGGGACGCATAGAGAACAATCACACATGCAATCATAGAATTTTGTTTTTTTGAAAGGACTTGTAAATTTCAGTGAGCTGTCACAATGCAGGCTCAAAAGAAAATGACGACGGAGAAAATTAAAAAAGAAAAATCCGGAGAGGCGGAAACAGCGAAAAAGTTGCCAGATGATAAAATAAAAAAAATCAGTCACGCTGTTGCGACACCAAGAGCTTACCAACGGAAATCTACCGCAGCCGATATTTATACGCAAAAAAGTCAGACATCGCTAAGCAGCGTTAAAGCGCCTAGAAAGTCTCTGAACGCAACGAGAACTACAAAGGAATCTCCAATGAAAGACTTATTGAAATCGACTTCGATCATCAGTGTTGTCAGTAAGTCTTCCATCGACAAAACGGCAGAGTCCAGCGCTGAAGCTAAACGAACTACAAGAATAGCAAAAGAATTACCTTTTTTAAAAGCAAATTCAGCTGTCACCCAAAAACGAAAAATTTTAGACGACAAACGAACCACAATTGATGGCCGTCCGAAATTGGAACGTGAAGAATCTAGTGTTGCAAGCAAAAAGGAAAGCGGCCGTTTTTTCGAGAGTGACAGTGACAGTTTGAAAGGCGAAGGCAGTGTTGCGAGATCAACAAAACGCGTTACAGTCCCGGAAAACGTCAACGAAAGGCAAAGGAGTAAAACGCGAACTTTGGACGAGAATGAAGTGAAAATACTGACGGCCGACGTTGTTGATAACAACGCTGAGATGAGGAATCTATCGAAAAAGCTGACCGCTCAGCCTAAAGCGTTTTTTGTGGGTTTGGATGACGGCGAATCAAAGGTGAGTTTAATTTAAAGATGGCGTCCTCGCGGACCTGTGCGGATCTTTAGGATTTTTGGAATTTCAACAATTATTGAAACTCAACGTGTTTTGAGAATAATTCTTAATCTAAGTTCAAATGCTGGTTATTTTAATTCATGTTTCGTCAGTCTAAAACGAAGGTAGATTCGCGTAGCTCGAGGCCATTGACCTTGCCTGTCAGCTGATTTCAATTGAGTTACATTGCGTACTAAATTTCGTTTCTAATTTCAAGATTGTTCATTTATTATACGGTCGCGTTACGAATTACCAGAATGTCTTTCTCTGTGTCCATTATTAAATTAATACGTTCTATTTAAGACTAACTAAAGTTTTGAAGGAGCTCACGACCTACCTGGTGTTAAGTGATCCCGGAGAATATAGCCATTAACCACGTTAGTGCCACCGCCCATCTGGAGACATGCGTTCTGAGTCTTAGCTTTTACAGTACAGTACAACGGGTGCCCCACCCTTCGAACAGGAACTCATTACTGCAACACAGCAGAAATGGGTGAGAGCTACCATTTGTACAAACTTACTGGTGGTAAGACCTTTTGTGGGTCCGCACGGATAGGTAGCACCACCCTGCCTATTTTTGCCGTGAAGCAGTAATGCGTTTTGGTTTGAAGGGTGGGGCAGCCGTTGTAACTATACTGAGATCTTAGAACTCATATCTCAAGGTGGGTGGCGCATTTACGTTGTAGATGTCTATGGGCTGCGGTAACCACTTAACACCAGGTATGCTGTGAGCTCGTCCACCCATCTATGCAATAAAACAAGTGCACATTTGATGATTTGTTTAATGAAAATTTCAAGGAGAACACAAGTGAAGATGAGGTAAGCTATGAAGATGACTTTGAAAGCTACGAATCGGATTTCGAGTCGTATCACAGTGATGCGTCACCGCCTGGTGATGGTAGTTCGGCTGATAGTGACGATCACACCGAACCTCATCACGAGGTTGGACATGACCGACTCGCGACCTCAAAGGAGGTCAGAGACGAAGAGAACATGTTGGATTCTGGTGAGCTTTAACAAGCTTTAATATCAGTTTGATAATTTTGTCTTTATGTAGATTGTTTTATCGCGACTTATCATTAATTGAAGGTAGCATTATTTTCCGTGCTATTTTTTATATGGAGGGTAGAAGTAAGGAGTACAGTATCAGACTATTAAAAAGTGTCCGCTGAAAAGAAGCCAATGCAGGGGGCGCCACAGTGACAAGTGGAAAGATTTTAAAAACAGTGCCATTAATTATTAGAGTAAGATATTAAATTAAAAAGGAAAACCAGTTCCGATTGCATCGCCGTACAGTCCGGACGCGTTTTTACGAAAAATTGTCGCTGCCGTCGCGATCTTGTGTCTCGAGTTTCGTTGCATTGTCGTTGTCGCACCGATCGCGGCATTGTTGCGAATTCTTGACGCACTATCGCTGGCGTCGCGACCTTGTGTCGTAAAAGCGATTCGAGCTTGTTGATTGTGCACTCGCAACGACAACTTCACACTATCATTTCACTCATCTCATTTATTAAATTTAATTATTTATTCGGCGTGAAAAACAGTCTCTTTCGAGACTAAAACTCCACTGAGATCACCGCTTGTTGTGGCATTCTCACAACCCAGTGGAGTCCCACCTTCCCAACTATCCACCCCAATCCCAGCTGACTGCCGTTCTCACGGCATAGGCACTCCCCCCCTTGTAGCTGGTAAAGCGCAGGGGGTGAACTCCTACTCAGGGGACTCGCCTTTCGGCGAGTGTGCCTTAAGTCCCGGGGACGCCCCCCCCGGGCAAAAGAAACCATGGAAGAAGAGTTATTAGGGTTTCTCGGGTTACTTGCCGAGAAGTACCCGGTCCTATCTAACCTCACGGCCGAATTCGCGGCCTACAGGGCCGCCCGCGCAAGCACCCCCCCGCCCGCGTCCCTCGCCGCGTCGTTCAGAGCCGCACAAACATGCCCCGCCCCCAAATCCATTTCGAGCGCACGTATTCACGTAGCGACTCATGAAGCGCCTAGCGCCAGCGAGGCGCCTAACGCACCCGCGACGTTTACACCGATCTCGTCCGTCGCGTCGTCAATCGCCAACTCCGGTTCAGACTCCGATACCGGATCGGAGATGGACTTCGAGTCCGCGACGAGCCCGCAGCCCGGAACCTCCGATGGGTTCAAAACCGTCACGCGCGGCAAAAAACGCGCCCGTGCCGTGGAACCGTCCACAGCGCCAAAACAGCCCAAGGCCGCGAACGCGTCGCGACCTAAAGTCGTGGTCTCACCCGACTCCCCTCGCCGCGCAACCCCGTCGCCGAAACCCGCGCCCGTCAATAAAATTACCGCGCCCCCGCCCGTAATCCTACGGGAAAAATCAGCGTGGAACCGGGTATCCCAGGCCCTTACGGCCAATAAAATAAATTACTCCCAAGCGCGTAATCTCGCGCACGGGATTCAAATTAAGGTCGCAACGCCGGGCGACCATAGGGCCCTCACATCTTACCTCCGAAAAGAGAGCATAGGTTACCACACCTATGCACTCCAGGAGGACCGCGAGCTCCGCGTAGTAATACGCGGAGTACCAAAGGAGCTCGACGTCGAGCTAATTAAGGAAAACCTAATCGGGCAGGCGTACCCGATAGTAAGTGTGCACCGTATGCACAGCGGTCGGGACAAGTTCCCGTATAACATGGTTCTCGTCGCGCTAGAACCTACTCCGGAAGGCAAACGGATCGCCTCAAGTCTCCGCACCGTTTGCGGTTTATCAGGGGTCACCGTCGAGGCCCCACACAAAAAAGGCACTCCCGGGCAGTGCCATAGGTGCCAACTTTATGGCCACTCCGCGCGCAATTGCCACGCGCGTCCGCGGTGCGTAAAGTGCCTCGGTGACCACGCGACAGCCGACTGCTCGCGGGTCAAGGAGACCGCGACCGAACCGCCGAGCTGTGTGCTCTGCCAAAAGCAGGGTCACACGGCCAACTACCGCGGATGCCCCAAGGCCCCGCGGAAGCGTCTGGCCAACGCGCCACTGAAAACCGTCGGCCCAAAGACTTCGGCGCCCCGCGCGCCGAAACCTGCCTTCGTGCCGGCACCGGTGCCCACCGTCTCCGCGTGGGCAAAACCGCTGCCGCTCACGTTGGCAGGGAAACCACCGGCACCCCAGCCCCTGCTCGCGCCGCGCCCCGCCCCGCGCCCGGTCCCGCGCCTCGCCCCGGCCCCGCGCACTCAAACGACTTTACAATTATTCGCGACTACATCGCCGCGATAAATATTGACCGCATGCGTGCATTCGCCGACGCCATGCGCAGAGCGGTCACGGCCGAAGACCGCCTAAACGCGACGTTCGAATACATCGACGTCATCGAGTCCGTCCAGCGCACGCTGGTTTGATTACCGGTAATCAATGGCGTGCAACGCGAGATTAAAACCCCATGCTTTGAAGTTAGCATTCTACAATGCTAACGGACTCGCGCGTCAGCGCGACCAGGTTTATGAGTTTCTACGTGACAATCTCATCGACATCCTTCTGGTGCAGGAGACCTTCCTAAAGCCCTCGCGTCGCGACCCCAAAGTCGCGAATTACGTCATGGTTAGGAATGACAGACTCTCCACCCGCAAGGGCGGGACTGTCATTTACTATAGGAGGGCCCTGCACTGCGTCCCTCTCGATACTCCCTCGCTCTTACATATCGAGGCGTCAGTGTGCCGCATCGCGCTGACGGGACACCAGCCGATCGTCATCGCATCCGTATATCTCCCTCCTGACAAACCCCTCCTGAGCAGTGACCTCGAGACACTGCTCGGTATGGGGGACGCGGTCATTCTGGCAGGCGATTTAAATTGCCACCACACTAGGTGGAACTGCCATCGTACGAATGTGAACGGTAGGCGTCTCGACGCGTTCATAGACGACCTCACATTCGAGATATTCAACCCCCGACCCCCACGTGCTATCCGTACAACGCCGCGCGTCGTCCGAGCACAATAGATCTGGCACTGCTGAGGAACGTAACTCTGCGCTTGCGCTCCATCGAGGCAATGTCAGAACTCGACTCAGACCACCGACCTGTCGTCATGCAGCTCGGTCGCCCCCTCAACCGCGAACCAGATACGAGGACCATGGTGGATTGGAAGAAGCTAGGCACGTGCTTAGCTGACACCGCTCCACCAATCCTCCCTTGCGGCCCGGATTCAACTCCATCCCCGAGGACACCGTCGAATCCATAAACATCTTCACTGATCACGTCTCGACGGCGATCACAAGATCTTCAAAGCAAGTCGATGTGGAGGATAGCTTCCACCGCATCAGACTTTCCCCGATCTTAGGGACCTCGTAAGAGTTAGGAATGCGGCAATCCGGGCCTACGATCGATATCCCACGGATTCAAACCGGACTCGGATGCGTCGCTTACAGCGGGAGGTCAAATCCCGCTTGAGCGACGCCCGAAACGAAAACTGGGATAGTTATTTAAAAGAACTCGCGCCCACTCACCAAGCATACTGGCGACTAGCTAGGACCCTCAAGTCCGAAACTATCGTCACTATGCCGCCTCTCGTACGCCCCTCAGGCCAACCACCGGCTTACGATGACGATGACAAGGCAGAGTTGCTGGCCGATGCACTGCAAGAACAGTGCACCACCAGCACTCAACACGCGGACCCCGAACACACCGAGTTCGTCGACAGGGAGGTCGAGCGCAGAGCTTCCCTGCCGCCCTCGGACGCGTTACCCCCATTACCACTTCCGAGGTTAAGGAGGCGATCGATAGCCTACAACCACGGAAAGCTCCCGGCTCCGACGGCATCCGCAACCGCGCGCTAAAACTGTTACCAGCCCAACTGATAACGATGTTGGCCACGATATTAAATGCTGCTATGACGAACTGCATCTTTCCCGCGGCGTGGAAAGAAGCGGACGTTATCGGCATACACAAGCCGGGCAAACCGAATAACGAAACCGCGAGTTACCGCCCCATCAGTCTCCTCCCGGCGATAGGCAAATTATACGAACGGCTCCTTCGTAAACGCCTCTGGGATTTCGTATCCGCGAATAAAATTCTTATAGACGAGCAGTTTGGATTCCGCGCCAGACACTCGTGCGTCCATCAAGTGCACCGCCTCACGGAGCACATCTTACTAGGGCTGAACAGGCGGAAACCCATTCTGACAGGAGCCCTCTTCTTCGATATAGCGAAGGCGTTCGACAAAGTCTGGCACAACGGTTTGATATTCAAACTGTATAACATGGGAGTGCCAGACAGACTCGTGCTCATCATACGAGACTACTTGTCGAACCGTTCGTTCCGATATCGAGTCGAGGGAACGCGTTCCCGGCCCCGTCACGTCACAGCCGGAGTCCCGCAAGGCTCCGCCCTCTCCCCGTTACTATTCAGTTTGTATATCAACGATATACCCCGGTCTCCGGAGACCCATCTGGCGCTCTTCGCCGATGACACCGCCATCTACTACTCGTGTAGGAAGAAGGCGTTGCTTCATCGACGACTTCAGACCGCAGCTACCACCATGGGACAGTGGTTCCGGAAGTGGCGCATCGACATTAACCCCACGAAAAGCACAGCGGTGCTCTTCAAAAGGGGTCGCCCTCCGAACACCACGCTGAGCATCCCCCTCCCGACTAGGCGCGTCAATACCCCCGCCCCCGCCGTTCGCCCGATCACGATGTTCGACCAGCCCATACCGTGGGCCCCGAAGGTCAAATATTTAGGCGTCACCCTCGACAGTAGGATGACATTCCGCCCCCACATCAAGACGGTACGCGATCGTGCCGCCTTCATTCTAGGACGTCTCTACCCGATGATATGTAGGCGAAGTAAAATGTCCCTTAGAAATAAGGTGACACTCTACAAAACTTGCATACGCCCCGTCATGACCTATGCAAGTGTAGTGTTCGCTCACGCGGCCCGCATACACTTGAAATCATTCCAAATTATTCAATCCCGTTTTTGCAGGATAGCCGTCGGAGCCCCGTGGTTCGTCAGGAACGTCGACCTCCATGACGACCTGGACTTAGAGTCCATCAGTAAGTATCTGCAGTCGGCGTCCATGCGCCACTTCGATAAAGCGGCACGACACGAGAACCCTCTCATCGTGGCCGCCGGTAACTACATTCCCGATCCTGCGGACAGAATGGAAAGCAGTCGACGTCGCCCAAAACACGTCATCTCGGATCCGCCCGATCCACTAACGGTGCTTCTAGGTACTTCAAGCACCGGTCACCGTTCTCGTCGAACCCGTCGCTTGCGACGAAGGGCTCGACGAGTAAATTAACTCTCAGACACAGCCCACTGAGTTTCTCGCCGGATCTTCTCAGTGGGTCGCGTTTCCGATCCGGTGGTAGATTCTGCGAAGCACGACTCTTGCTAGGGTTCGTGTTAGCAACATCGTCAGGTTTGAGCCCCGTGAGCTCACCTACTAAAGTTAGGGTTACGCTGACATAGCCTCTCAAGGCTCTCAGCTTAGGTAGGAAAAAAAAAAAAAAAAAAAAAAAAAAAGGAAAAAAACATTTCACACGTAAATAGTAATAGTTAGTAGTAATAAATAGTTGAGATTTTAAATACTGATTATTTTTTAAGTCATGATTATTAATAAATTTTTCAACCCAGCACACTTCGCTTTGTTTACGAGTAAAACTGCTATTACTATATCATTCCCACTTCCTACACTAGCGCTGTTTCGTCGAGTCTTCCAACAATAGCTTACCGGTTACAGGATTTTAATTGCTAAGGCGGATGGACCAGCTCACTGTCAACCTGATGCTAAGTTTTTACCGAAGCCCATAGACATCTACAACGTGAATGTCGCCACCTACCTTGAGATAACAGTTCTAAGGTCTTAGTTTTACAGTACAACAGTTGCCCCACCCTTCAAACCGAAACGCATTACTGCTTCACGCCAGAAATAGGCAGGGCAGTGGTACCTACCCGTGCGGACTCACAAGACATCCTATCACCAGTAATTACGCATTTACGTCCTCCATCGGAACACACTCCATCCACACTACTTGGAGCCACTGCGTTCATCCACAGTGCGTTTCCAGAGATCATTTTTGCCACGTACCATCCGGCTTTGGAATGAGCTACCCTCCACGGTGTTTCTCGAGCGCTAGCCCTTGTAGGCAGATGAGCGTACGGCCCACCTAATGGTGAGTGGTTACCGTCGCCCATGGACTTCAGCAATGCCAGGGGCAGAGCCAAGCCGCTGCCTACCGTTTAATACTCTCCACAAGCCTCATTTGAAGAAGGACATGTCATAGCGCTCGGGAAACACCATGGAGGGGAGCTCATTCCATAGCCGGATGGTACGTGGCAAAAAAGTCCTCTGGAAACGCACTGTGGATGACCGCAGTGGCTCCAGGTAGTATGGATGAACTCTACTACGGTGGCGGGCGGTGCGATGGTAAAAACGAGATGCCGGTATCATCTCGAACAATTCCTCAGAGCACTCCCCATGGAACATACGGTACAAAATACAGAGAGAACCGAAGTCCCTCCGCAGACCCAGAGGTTCCAAGCGATCCGTGAGAATGGGATTATCGACAATCCGAACGGCCCTCCTCTGTATGGAGTCAAATATGAATTTTTCACACGAGGCTTTTGGAGAGTACTTAACGGTAGGCAGCGGCTTGGCTCTGTCCCTGGCATTGCTTAAGTCCATGGGCGACGGTAACCACTCACCATAATGTGAGGCCATACGCTCGTCTGCCTACTAGGGCAATAAAAAATAAATTAATAAAAACCTCATAATTTTGGCGGGTTTCATTTTTATTACACTTTGTTATTCGTTCACGGTAACACTATATAGACACTTTCCCTAAACAAGATGACGCTCCTTACTTCTATCGTCCTAGTTTGAAAGTGTAAGTTTTACTTGTGGTAGAAATAGTATAACTTTAATTTTAGTTTTGCGCTATTATTGTATACGTCTTCCGAAATAGGAAAATGAATACGCTTCTAAGTTTCTAACTGACAAAAAGCAAAAAGTACAGTTGATTTGGGCAAATTCTCAATTACTAAAAGACCGTATTATAAGAAACATCACAGTCGGCGACCACGAAAACTGTGAACTTATTATTCTTGAAATTTCACAAATAATGTATCATTGACGATAAAAATTAAGTAGTTTTAAATCAGTCAACGTCTCGCGAAAGTCGATGAAAACACTAATCACTAAACCGAGCTTTTGGAGGGGTAAGCTCCACGCGAAAAGCTCCTCGATAGTAATAACGAAATAGCATTGCATCTTAACATATCGGATCATATTAAACGGTTTCTGTGTTCGTGCGTAGGCAGCTATGATCTTCGAGATCGGTCAGCCAAAGCCAAGGCTTCCACCATGGAGTTCATCGTTGAGGATTCAGAAGATCAGAGCGACAAAAAGCCGTCCCTCACCGACGAGGGCTTCCAGGAGATGAGCTCTTCCAGCGCCGTGTCAAGCTTGCGAACCGTCCACGAATGCGTTGATAGGTATTACTGATGCACGTAGTTTTCTATTCCTCCTTGCGTCATTCTCCTCATTACGAGGGTACGACTCTCCCATTCTTCGATCAATAATAGTACTTATCTATTCTATCTTATATACATATATATGTCGGCGCGCGCGCCAGGGATGGCTAAGCGATAGTTTCCGTCATCACTCGTATTTGGTTGAACTCAGTTTATAAAAAGTCAATAAAACCTTTTGAATAATAAAATTATTGAAACTCAACACACACAACTTTCACAATGACAGGGTAAACCGACAGTTTCGTTCCACACACCGACAGACCGACTGACTGACTGCCAGAGACTCACTGACTGAGACGGACGGACCGTCCGATACGGACTGAATGACTGTCTGACACGGAATGCCACGACTCTGTCCACGTAACGCCACCCCATACTGTGGCGTCACGGAGTCTACCCTACATTTTGTGATATTTATCAAAACAACATTCATCATTTAAAATAATAGTCAAAACAACGTCTCAATATTACTAAAAGTCGTTAACCACGACATATATATAAATGAACTGCTGTTCGTTAGTCTCGCTAAAACTCGAGAACGGCTGGACCGATTTGGCTTTTTGGATTTGGATCTTCTCAGTGGGTCGCGTTTCCGATCTGGTGGTAGATTCTGCGAAGCACGGCTCTTGTTACACTGACATAGCCTCTCACGGCTATGAGCTTGGGCAGGAAAAAAAAAAGATTCTTAAGAAGTATTTACGTCAAAGTTATTTAAAAAAATAATTTTCATTTCACTAGCCATAAAATCGAAATATTATTATTGAATTTCGTTTTGTTTCAGGCAAAACTTTATAGATTTCGGTACTAGATCGAGGGAATGGAAACGGAAGCGACGCGTTCTAGAGATGTTAAAACGGCGCGCTGCCGATATACTAGGCATGGTCAGTCTGCACGAAGTATCGTATGTTTTGTTCGAAGCGAAACCTATTGCCTACGAAAAGTACATGTCTAGCTTCGGTCGAAGCGGCCGCGCTCAGAACAGCTCTCAGACTTTCGATGACGGCGCGAATCAAGAGACACAAACCGATGCGATATTATTATGTCATAAATGGACGCAGAACCCTGTGGATTTTACGTATAACGATATATACGTGTACCCGAGTGTTTGTTCTAGAAAATACAGCGAATGTACAGTAGATTATATGTCGAGGTTTAGTTTTTTGACGAAATCTAACGATTTTAATGCGAGCAACGTTGAGATCGAAATGGATGATGTTTATAAACGCAATCCCTTGAGGATTTATTTGGAACAGAGGAATGGCGTCGGTACCGGCGAAATGTTGCCATACGAAAAATACGAAAAAAGACTAAAAGGAATCGTTTATGAACGTAATCGTTTGAGGAGATTTTTGAAGAGAACCGGAAGAAAAATTTTTAGCGCTCTTAATAAGAACGTCGGTAAAAGAGAATTGATTGATTTAAATAGAAACACAAAATTGCCATTTAGCCAAGGATACGTTATGGTTAATTTTAATGTTGATGATGATAGATTAAACTTCATTGTACAATCAAAAGTAACGAAAATCATATATTCGAAAGAGAAAAGCAATTTAATCATGACGGTACACAGTCGAAAAGATTTAGACAACAAACGTGTTCTATGTATTTGGGACGTCGGTGTTGCAAGATTCGAACCCATTAAAATATTAATTTCGATCGATGGTATTATTCTGGGACAGTTTCAAGGCAACACCGATGGTATTTTCGTGGCAGCGTTGGTAGACGGGTGAGTTTAGTTTGTGAGGTTTGTGTATTGTATTGGTAAAAATATGAAATTGACAACGAAATATCTGATAGTATACTGTAGCTGTGACATGTTAACTCTTTTATAGGTTAGACGGCTAAACGTGGGCACGGACTGCCTGTTATTAAGTTGCCGGATCTCATATACATCAATAACTTATATGCCGGCATCTACTTATGATATGATTCCAATTCTAAGCTCTACAACGATCTCATCCTTCAAACTGGAACGCAATAGTGTTTCGCAGCAGAAATATGCAGAGTGGTAGATCATACCCGTGCGGGCCCACAAGACGTCCTACCATCAGTAATAACG